>NW_027556180.1:44242898-44427898 GCF_003287225.1 Phascolarctos cinereus | reverse complement strand
GATAGATAATAGATACAGATGATGGGGAGAAAGAAGAGCCAGTCAACTCCAGAAAGATAGAATGAAAATGGTTAATTAACAAGGAGTGGAGACTGAAGATATGTGAGTTATCCTCCAGCATTGCTGGTAGTAGAGAGTTTACTGTCTCAAAATGTCTCATTTGCCATTTGGGGACAGTTAGAGTTACTAAAAATATTCTCTTTACATTGAGCCCAAACCTGTCTTCCTGTAACTTCATGGAATTATAGAATCAGTGATTGATCATCTCTTCTTGTTTATATCTGAACAAGAATTGCTCCTACTAATTCCCATTAAGTGATCACTAATATTGTGGTAGAATGTTACCAGTGCCCGCAGCTGCCCAGATCTGCCTATTTCACCTTTGGCTCCCTCTAATTGTTAAAAAGTTGTTTGTTTGGTTTTTTTCCCTTTGCAAGCTGGTATCTGTCTCTGCTATTTCCACACAATGCTCCTACTCTAACCGTCTGGAGCCAAGCAGAGCAAGGATGGCCTTTCCCCCGGTAATGTCTTCTCTCATGCCTAGAATATCCTGTCTTCCAGCCTCCGATTGTTGGAGTCTCTGGCTTCCTTTAAGAGTCATCTCAAGGTGCCCCTTCCTCCTTTTTTGGTCCTCCCAGCATCTTCCCCTCTAAGGCTGACTTTCTGTACTTGTTTGAGCTCCTTTAAGGTAGAGACTGGTTTTTATTTTTTATGTTCATGCCCAGTGTTTAGTACTGGGGAATAGTAAGTGCTTAATAAATGCATGTTGAATGATTAAACATCTTTGTTCCACTCATCTAGTCCTTATGTGACATTGTCTCTGGTCTCTTCACTATTTCACTGGTTCACCCTCTCCTGGATGTGCTCCTATATTTCAATGTCCTTCTTAAAATGTGACATCTAGAACTGAATATAATACATCACATGTTGCCTGAGCAATTATAACTAATCACCTTCCTCATTCTTGTTACCTCTCCTTCTCAGTCCATCCTGGGCCCTGGGGCCTCTTGTCTTCTCCCTGTGTGGGACAGCAACCCTAACCCAAATTAAACTCAGAGATTTCTCAAGGTGGAAAGCAAAGGTTACCTTTATTACAATCTCACGAGAGTCTACTCCGGTGCACGTAGGAGAGAGAGACAGCCGCAAAAGGAAACAGGATTATATACCCTAACGCAAACAAATCCCCACCCACCACTATCCCTTATTCCCACTGACTGGGAGGTGGGCTTACATTCTAGATGCGAAATAGTTTTTTCCTATCCCCTTCTCCCTCATCCCAGAGACAAGAGAAAGGCAGGAAGCTAAGGGCAAACAGTTCAGGTTCTTTCTGTTATGTGCTTAAAAGCAGGGTCTGAGTGGGGGGAGGAGTTTGAAAATAATAATCAAGAATTAGTGACCTTTGAGGAGGCTTCACTTCTGAGAGTTCCCTCTCTATACTCTCTCCCCTGGGGCTTTCGTCTTCTCCCATGGATTCAATGATCATTTACATGCTAATGATTCTCAGATCTAAATATCCAGCTCTCGCCTCTCTAATGAGTTATGGGCCCATATCAACCACTGCACATGTCAAACTCAACATGTTCAAAGCAGAACTCACTGGTTTTTTTCCCCTCTTCTGAAATTCACTCTTAGTGCCAAGGGCACCACCATTTTCCCAATCATCTGGGCTTTATCTAATGAATCCTGCCATTTCATGAATGAAAACCTGAGGCCCAGAAAGGCTAAATAATTTATCCAATTTATCCGGTGTCATACAGTTAGTTAACTACACAACCATTTGACTTTCATGGGAGACTGTTAAAAAATGATAGTGTTAAAAATAGTGTGGCTAAGCCATCTTCTTGACAAGAAACAGATGAAGATGATGGATGAAACGAAAAGAATTCTGATGCTAAACCATTGCCAGCTGAAGTTTAACTATTGTACAGTGGAGTCTGACCAAATCTAGAATTCTTAACACAAAATAATTAGAGGAAAAGCAATAAAGACACACAGCAGATAAGCTTTAAAATCAATGGCTGTGCGACAGATCTACATAAAATCTATTGTTTTTACTCAATCATGTCCCACTCTTTGTGACCCTGAGTCATTTGGGATTTTCTTGGCAAAGATAGTAGACTGGTTTGCCACTTCCTTCTCCAGTTCATTTGGTAAATGAGGAAACCGAGGCAAACAGGATGAAGTGACTTGCCCACAGTCACACAACCAGTTAAAGTCTAGGCTGGATTTGAACTCAGGAAGATGAATCTTCCTGATTCCAAGCCCAGTGCTCTATCGACTGTGTTACCTGGCTGTCCTCCACATAAAACAAAAGAATATAAATGAGCAATCAGCTAAATCATCATTTGTGAATGGAAGGCTTCTGGCCTCATTGACAGCTTTGGTCTAAGGAAAAGCAGAAAGTAAGCACATGGACATTCAGTAGAGAAACATGGTCCTTTTTACAGAAGTATGCCCCACTGGGGATCCAACTGGCCAGTTCCAGTTGGACAATGCAGATCCCTCCCTCCCTCCTTCCCTCTTTCCTTCCTTCCTTCCTTCTTGCCTTCCTGCCTTCCTCCTTCTCCATCCTTTCTTCCTTCTTCGCTTCCCTTCCCTTCCCTTCCCTTCCCTTCCCTTCCCTTCCCTTCCCTTCCCTTCCCTTGCCTTCCCTTCCCTTCCCTTCCCTTCCCTTCCCTTCCCTTCCCTTCCTTCTCTCCTCTCCTTCCCTCCTCTCCCTCCCCTTCCTCTCTCCATATAGGGAATCATAACCTTACCTGTAGGTGCTCTGCCCAAAGGAATATAAATTCTGATCACTGAAACCTCGAAAGATATCTTGGGGTTTATGGGCTAGATTTCTTTTTTAAGGGCCATGCCTCAAACCCAAATCACTCTGGCTCTTATTGACTGGCCAAGAATAGGTTCCAACCACAATGGATAGAGCACAGGCCCTGAAGTCAGGAGGACCTGAGTTCAAATCCAGCCTCAGACCAAACACTTGACACTTACTAGCTGTGTGCCTAGGCAAGTCACTTAACCCCAATTGCCTAAAAAAGAAAAATAATAACAACAAAAGAATAGGTTCCAGCCCAAGCTTCCCTGGGTCATTGTTTGGGCCCTGATGGCTCACAGTGAATGTAAATAGCAATTGTTTCTGTTTTGGCCAGAAACCCGAGGGTCTTCCCCTCCCAGATTGATTTTTTTTTAACTAGGTAAAAGAGGCTATTCTTTGCCTTATTTCTTACCTAAGCTTTAATCACTGAATAGGTGCTGCCTCAGACAAACTGAGACCTGAGAAAGACCTTAGCTCAAAAAGGCAAAGGTTTCCCACTGCATTTGGGACCACCTCCAGTCATCCTAATCTATATCTGGCCACTGGACCCAGATGGCTCCAGAGGACAGTGAGGCTGGTGACTTTGCACAGCACTTATATCCAGTTCACTTGCAAGTCATGACACCTCCCCAATGTCATGGTCCTCTTCAAAAATGAAGGACAAATAACAGCAATCCCCTCTAAGCATCCGAAATACATCTGAAAGGTTTTCTATCCTGAAAGGAGACTTTTAGAAAGGGGTGTGAGTGTGTCTGTGTGTGTAGATGCTTGATATTAGCTATATTCTAATGTTCCCAGGGGGAAATTCTGGGTGTGGACAAAACCAACCGAATTCTAACATGACCCAGGAAAAACCTGGACAAAGTGACTTGCGAGAAGTTCCTAAATATTGAACCTAATTCAGATAAACCCAGAACTGGGGTTTGGAGTCATGGGTTACATTATCATGACACATTTCTTAGAGTTAAGCAAGACATTAGAAATCCTCTAGGCCAACCTTCCTATATTTCAGAGGAAGAAGAAAGTAGTGAAGTAGTAAAATTCAGTAAAGTTCAGTAAAAACTGAACACTAGTTTGTATTTGGCAAATTCAGCTGATTTAGCAAATTTGAGCTGCTTCCGGACATGCTCTGATTTTAGCAGTAGACTTCATACCCTACTGTGCTCTTGCATCAGACTGAATTGCTATTCACTACTTAAATGAACCCTGAAGTGTCAGTAATTTCCTGAAAAAAAAAAAAGAGGATTTTTTATGGCATAACTCTCTGGTGTTTTTTATTAGGAGGCCAGGATCTTATAAGTCAAGTTTCTAATGTTCAAGCTGGAGCCAACGTGTGTCCAAATGTTTTCAACCATTGGGTAACCCATGTCCCTTTCCCTTTTTTTAATATACAAGCATTGATGGAGATCTTCATGGACACTGACGGTAGATGTTCCCCTTCTCTGCACTTAAGTTTCTTTCTCTGCAAAATGAGGGAGTTGCATAATTGCAATATTCTCCTAACAGTGCGGAGAATGAGGTCCAGATTCTTAAAAGCCGTTTTTATAAGGGAAGACCAAATTCCTGGCATGTGAGGGAACTGTCACTGCTAGGGCAAAAATAGTGCCGAGCGGAGAGGCTGAGGCCCTAGGAGATATATTGTCTATTTCACAATGTTGTCTAGGGCTTGTTCAGAATAAGCCCATTTCCCTGTGTCATCCATGTGGCTACAACTGGGCATTCTGGGCCAAATAATGCTTCTTTATCTCTGCCTTTGAGATGCATGGCTTTGGGAAACCTACTCTTCTTATATTTCGATGGGCTTTCTTTTACTCTATTTTTTTCCTTAAATCCAGAAAAGTAAACTATCATGTAGGAATAAGTCAATGGAAATGAATGGTTTAGATTGCGACCAGGAACACTATTTTGCATTATTTTTGTTATTCTTACCTATATGGCAGGTAGGTGGCACAACGGACAGGGTGTGTGACTTGGAATCATCTTGGAATGTCTGAGTTCAAATCCTATCTCAGACACGAGTTGTGTGATCCTAGGCAAGTCACCTGACCTCAATTGCCTAAAAAAAAAAAAAGAATGAACTTTAAATTTAGTGCTATAACTAAGAGATCATCTAATCTAACCCTTTCATTTTACAGATGGAGAAACTGAGTCCCAGAGAGGTCCAAGCGCTTGCCCAAGATCCCAACCAGGTAATAAGTGGCAGAAACAGGATTCAAACCCTGATACTCTGACTACAAATCTCATGCTCTTTCCATGTCGCTAAATGCCATCATCTCCCTTGGCTCACACAGAACTCAGCTCTCTCTAAATAGCCCTGAAACAACAATCACATTTCATTCGGGCTTCTTCACTAAGATCTCAGTGGGAACTTTTCATGGTGCATTCCAGTCTGTCAACCAACTGTTGTAAATGTCTCTTTTTTAATCAAAATTTTCATACAGCTGAAAATGATGAAACGTTATGGAAGCCAGGCCATTTTAAAAGAAATCTTGTATTAAGAATTTATATTAGGAACACTCTTGTCCATACTCCAATATTAAAAGCCAAGCTTCATGAGGTTTAAAGTAGGAAAGAAAAGAGGCAAGTTAAGCAAGCTAAGAAACATTTATTAAATATTAATTCTGAACAAGAAAGACTCTGCTCCAGAATATGGGGGGAAGGAGTCCAAAGACAATCACAAAACAGACTCTGTCCTCAAGGAGGTTACATTCTACTAGGAAAGAGAGATACTCTAAATGGATGATTCCTAAATTACCGAGCAAGCCTATTTTTTATTTTTAAAAACAATTATAATAATAAATTTCACAAATTATTCTAAAAATTCATTTTTAACATATAATTGCTGACTACTTCTCCCCTAAATCCTACTCTGGATTTGCTGGTTCCACCAGTATACCCATTATTTTCACGCCACCCATGGGAATAGAGTGTGGGCCAGGCATTGCAACAGATGGTCTGTGCACACCTCTGGTACTACCCTTATCAGTGAGACTAAGACTGTAGTTTGGATTGTGAGTTGATTGATACTGGATACAATCATTGATTTTTCCAAAGGGGGGAAAATTACATTCCTCTATGAAGCAAAACATGGGAAGACTTGAATTGATACCAAGTGAAGTAAGTGTATTTAGAACAACTTATTATAATAATGCTAAGTACAAACACTAAAAGGAAAATGAACTCTAAGTAAGTGTAATAATTAGCCTGAGAGATAAGATAACAAAACATTTCTCTCTTCTTGGGAAAGAGGTAGGCGAATACAGGGGACAAAGTGTTACATACATTGTTTGGGTCACTTTATCAATTTTTTAAAAACTTAACTTTTTGTTTCATTACAATCCAGGCTTCAGTTCTGGGGTGGAGGGTAGTAGGTAGGTGTGGTGTGGAGAGAAAAGGGACCAATGAAATTTATTTTTAAAATATCAATTCCAGGTCATATTGGTAAACTCTTCATGATGCTCAAAGTTCCTTCTAGAGAGGTAAGTAGTTCAGTGGATGCAGTGATAAACTTGGATTCAAGAAGACCTGAGTCCAAATTTTGCCTCAGAACAAAAACTTACAGGCTTCATGACCCTGGACAAGTCACTTAACCTCTGTCAACCTCAGTTTCCTCATTTGTGAAAAGATAAAAACACAGCACCTGCATCCTAGGGTTCTTATGAGGACCAAATGAAGTAATTTTTTTTTTGGGGGGGGGTTAGGCAATTGGGCCTAAGTGACTTGCCCAGGGTCACACAGCTAGTTAAGTGTCAAGTGTTTGGTCTGAGGCTGGATTGGAACTCAGGTCCTCCTGACTTCGGGGCGGTGCTCTATCCACTGCGCCATGTAGATGCCCTTAAATGAAGTACCTTTTGTAGAGTGCTTGGCAAGATTCCTAGCATGCAGAAGGCACTTAATAAATGCCTTTCCCCTTCTCTCTTTCCCAATAGTTAAAAACAACAGCCCCAAATGAAAGAATTTACTGAGATGGTATAGTAAGGATAGTAGTGACAAAATATTCTATCCATAAACATGAGGTATACTCTCTCAAAATACAGCTTTAGTGGGACTAGTGAGTACCTACTAAGAGTATACGGGTAATGAGACATACATGTAGAACAACTATGTAGGCAAGGCAATTCACACCTCCAGCACATTAGGGCCCCCAATATCATTTGTCTTTTCCTAGTATCTCAATGTTCTCCCTCTCCCTCAGGTACTGTGCCTTTCCTGGACAGGCTGCTAATTTGGGGTCCTGGGAGATGCTGCTCTCTGAAATTCAATTCTTGGCTGCCATGACCAATTTTCTCTTGCATACATAATGGTTCTCTTCTCTATTGCCGGGATCACACTCCTCAAGTCTGTCTGTTGCTTTAACTCTGGTCTCCTACTGAGTGATGAGCTTTGCTGAAATGAATCATAGCTAATGGGGGGGAGAAAGAGAGAAAGCCCTTTTTCCCATTGTCTTCTGGTAGAGACTCAAAAGGAAAGGCAAAGAACTCAAGAACTCGGGTTTTTCCACATAGGTAACTATCTTCTCTGCTACCAGAGCTCTCCTGCCTTGACTACCTCAAGCATATTAATACATTATTATGTGTCATCTTCCTCTTTTTATTCTGTCATTTCATCAGCTGGATTTGTGGGAAGTCAACTGGGGAGTCCACTTATTAATTCTCTCCACTATTCTTATGATAGCTTGTCAGATACCACATGTTCAGACCTTCCCAGGAAATAGTTGAGGTTTAAAGGAAATCAGACAATGAATGAAACTGAAAGATCCTAGTAGTTTTAGTCTTTTTTCAGACTTTTAAAAATTTCTATAAAATGTTTTAGCATTATGAATTTGATTCTATTTTTCTTAAGTAATAGTTTCTCTTTAAAAATATTGTTTTCCTATTTCAAATACTTCCTCCTTTTTTTCAGTTTCAACTTGGAAGAGGAATGGATTACTTGATTCTCTGTTTTATAAATTAAGCACTTCCTTGGCATGACATCTACACCCATGAATGGAATGGAAATCAGAATGCAAAACATGCTGGCCTGGGAGTCAGGAGTCCTATGTTGTAGTCTCAGCCTTTAGGCTTGGATCCTTTATGGTATGACCTTAGGCAAGTCACTTACTCTGAGTGTATCTCAATTTCCCCATCTATAAAATTAGGAAGTTCAACTACATTAAAGGTTCTCCACATGGGGTTCCCTCACCTTCAGGAACTCTGTGAATAGATTTAGGAGGTCTGTGAATTTTTTTTTAATAGTTTGATAAATGTATTTCAATATAACTGGTTTCTTTTGTAATCATAAGTATTTTATTTTATGCATTTATAAACATTATTCTGAGAAGAAGTTTCACTAGATTGCCAAGGGTGTCCATCAAAATCCTAAGCAATGTGATCTCAATTCACCCCTACTTTCAGTATGAAATTCAATGGTTCAGTGATTCTAATTTGAACATCTAGGCCCAGAGAAATTGCAAGCAAGACGTTGAAATAACTTGCAATCAGAGCAGTAAATCTGCTGCTGGTAATATTTGAGAAATGGTAGGAAACAGGAGAAGGTCCAGCAGAAGATGGGAAAATGTCCTGATTTTCCAAAAAAGGAAAAAGTAAATTCTGAAATATATGGACAAGAATTCTAGAATGCATATGTAAGGAGTGATCCTCAAAAGCCCAGTACTTCATCCCATGGACCTCAGAAAGGAAGCCCTACAATGAGATGCTTAACTATAAAAGATGTGGCAGCAATAGGCGATTTCCCATATAATAATGATAATAAATATTAATAACTAACATTTATATAACACTTACTATATGCTAGGCACTATGCTAAGCTATCCATGAGTTACATGAGTTACAAATTAGTCCTGTGAATGAATCAGAAAAAGACATATTAGCATAAAGAATGATAGAATAGCATCAGGGTAACCTTCAAAAATCAGGTCACTGAGTCCCAGAAAAAGACTTGAAAAAGAACCCAAATTCTAAGGATCCTGAGATTTCTACTCCCCTAGATGTGGTTAAGTGGATGGTTCTGAGCACTATGAACCAGCATGAATGAAATAACCAGGCATTAAAGCTCTCTCCCTTCTTTTGATAGGACAGCTAGATTGTAGTTCAGAGGACAGCTGCACACTTCTTGAGAGAGAGTTTGGTATGGTGGGTAGAGAGGGCACTGGACTTGGAACCAGGAAGAGCCAGGTCCAAATACTACCTCAGACAGTTTCTAGCTATGTGATTCTGTTCCTCAGTAACCTCATCTGTAAAACTGAGGGCTGGACTTGATGGCTTATTAACAATCCTGTCCACTTTTAAACCTGTGATCCTATATTATATTTGGGTTTCAGCAAGACATTTTAGAAAACACATGTTGAACTTGTAGACAAGATGGAAGAACGTAGGTTGAGTGATAGTTTACTTGGTGGACGGAGTTTAAACTCATTGAGCAAACATATGTCCATATTTGGATGGGTTGAAGTCGATCTAGAAATAGGTCTCTACCAGACTGCCACAGTCCTGTCTTCACCTCTGCTGGCTTCATCATTCTTGCTACAGAATGTGAATTGGAAGGGCTCTCAGAGGCCATTCAGTACAACCCATACTGGAATGAGCATTTTACACTATGACATCCCTGACAAGTACTCATCCACCTGTGTTTGAAGACCTTCAGGACCCAGGGAACCCAATAACTCCCCAATAGCCCTTTTCATTCAAGTGTAGGAACATGAGAAAAATTTAACTCACCTTAATTGAAAATTTGAATCTAGCTATCCACCATTTTATATCATAAACTTATGTAAGACTATATGCAAATATGTGTAAGAAATTTGATGAATGTTTACAAAATTGTATGGGGCTAGCATTTATATAGCACTTTGCAAATATTATCTTTTATCATTATGAAAAATATTATATAATTTTATTATCACAACAACCATGGGAGGTAGATGCTATTATCATCTCCATTTTACAGACAAGGCATCAGAGGCAAACAGGTTAAGTGACTTGTTCAGGTTCACACAGCTAGTTAAGTATATGAAGCTAGATTTGAACCCAGTTCTTCATTCCAGGTCCATGACTCTGTTCACAAAACCAGCTAGCTGCCATAGTGTGATGTTGATTGTATTGTGACCATAGCCTTTTTGTTGAATGAACCTTCTTATTGAGTTACTCATTTAACAAGCATTTATTAAGCACCTAAGCAGCTAAGTGGCACAGTGGATACAGAGCCAGGCCTGGAGTCAGGAAGACTCATCTTCCTGAGTTCAAATCTGGCCTTAGACACTTACTAGCTGTATGACCCTAGGCAAGTCACTTTAACCCTCTTTGCCTCAGTTTCCTCATCTGTAAAATGAGATGGAGAAGGAAATGGCAAACTTTTTGCCAAGAAAACCCCAAATAGGGTCATGGAGAATCAGACAGGACTAAAAAGACTGAACAACGCTTGCCAAGCGCTATGCTAAGCACTGGAGATAAACATCAAATCACTGGAACAAGATGGACTCATATCCAGGAGTCTTGGTAAACTCTGGTGCATTAAAAACACATTTTAAGTTTAGTCTCTAAGTGCAAACATACGGCTTTTCACCTTGTTAATTTTAGGAATGTGATGCTGAAGTCAAAGCTAGATAGAGCTTTGTTTAAAGGTAGAGCTATTGGAAAAAGACCTCTACTAAACGTTATTTTCCATTGGTGTGAAAAGGAGAATAAATCACAGGCATCTGATTCTGATCACTCACATGCTAAGTGCTTCATGTTTAATTACCCAGACATGACAATGGAGTTTCAGGGGGCACTGGACCACAGGCAAGAAAGATGATCAAGGGGAAAAAAATAATAAATCCGCAAGGCCAAAATCTGCTCTCAGCAACATGTGGGAAGCTTAGGCATAAGTCTGAAAGCAGAAAGTTTCCGTTTCAATTCCAAATACCAGTATTAATGTTCAGTCCGTAGTTGCACGCACAGTGAAAAGCTCATCATGTGAACACAAGAATCTTCAGAATAAATTCTTAGCAGCAAATAAGTTGGAGAAAATGTATGGGACATAAACTTTGATGACTCATGAAAAGGAGTCAGTTTACTTTGGAAATGATCTGTTGAGTGGACTTCTTGGACTAGATAATGGAACCTGGAAGACCTGCTACTTTTTTTCTTTTCCCCACAACTCTTTGTAACTTTTTTCCAAATCTGTAAACTCTTCTTTATGACAGGATGGCAATTATTCCCAGAATCAAGAAGGGTTAGTCATCAGAGTGGGTGAGAAAATATTCATCAAAATATAAAGGAGCAGGGCAGCTACGTGGTGCGGTGGATAGAGCACTGGCCCTGAAGTCAGGAGGACCTGAGTTCAAATCTGGCCTCAGACCAAACACTTAACTCCTACTAGCTGTGTGACCCTGGGCAAGTCACTTAACCCCAATTGCCTAAAAAAAAATTTTTTTTAATATATAAAGGAGCATTCCAGATCCATAAGACTTTTAGAGCTGGAAGGGACCTTTAAGACCATCTTATTCAATGTTAGTGTTTTGCAGCTGAGGGGACTGAGACCCAGGAAGATGAGGTAACAAAGTTAGCTAATAGTAAAGCTGGGACTAGAATCCAAAGTCCAAAATCCCTTTCTTACTATGACATGTGTTTTCTTATAATAGGATGTATAATTTAATAAAGCTCTTTGACGGGGGAAAAAATAACCTTTTGAGAGATAGAAGCCTTGATGTGCATCTTCATATTTATATCACATTAGCATTTTTGCTTTCATGTTCTGAAACATTTAAGAAGACTAATTAGAAAAGTGGTTCCTTCTTTTGTATAAGCCTTTCTCTCTGTCTCTATGTAATGCTAATCTTATTAATGTTTGCTTAGGTCTAGAACTGGTTCAAAATATATATAATATATAGCCATTTAAATGTTTCATTTGATTCAACCCATCAAATATGTAATAACTAATACAAGCAAGGCACAGGGCTGAATACTGAGGGGAGAGATAAAAGTCAAGTCAATAGACATTTATTAAGAGCCTACTTTACACCAGGAGGCAAAATAGTTCCTGCCATCAAGTCCCTGCCCCAATCAGATGCAGGAAACAATTTGCAAACAGCACTCTCACTCTCTCTCTCTCTCTCTCTCTCTCTCTCTCTCTCTCTCTCTAGTTATAGCTTTCTATACACACACATATATAGGTGTTATATAGTGTTATGTATATATATATAGTTGTTATATATACATATATAGTTATTTTCTATATATTGTTATTATATAGTTATAAGTACACACATGTATGTGTATGTATGTATGTATATGTGTATATGTATGTATGTATGTGTGGGAAGAGAGAGGAAGAGAGAGAAAGAGACAGAGAGAGAGACAGGGAGAGAGACAGAGGTAGGTCTTTGTTTCTAGCCTCAAAGAGATAAAAATTCAATTCAACAAACCTTTATTCAACGCTGCATACATGCAAGATTGTAGGAATTCGAAGACAAAAATTGTGTCAGCCCTGTCCACAAAGAGCTTAGAACCTATTGGAGGGTTACAATGTGCGCAGTTAAGTAAGCACCAAATACATACAATAAAACACAATGTAATTTGAAGGAGTGAGGGTAGGAAGCACCAATCACTGGTGAAGCAGGGAAAAGCTTCATGCAGGAATTGATACCTAAGCTTAGCAGGAAGGAAGCTAAGGGCTTCAAGAAGCCCAGGTGAAGAGGGCCAGCATTTCAGGCCTGTACACAGGCAAAGGGCTAGGAGGTAGAACATTATGTGCTGGCATCAGCAAATGGATCATTTTGGCCAGAACAGAGAGTTTATGAGAGGAATTCATGTGAAATTAATTCTATAAGGTAGATTGGGAGGGGCTTCAAACGACAAACAGAGAAATGCCTATTGAAATCTAGAGGCAATAGGGAGCCACAATAGGGAGTAGGAGAGCAGCATAACCAGAGCTGTGCTTATCATAAGAATGATAAGACCAGCACGTGGAAAATGACGATGCAATGCAGAACAGAACAAGCAAGAGAAGCACAAACAAAGCTGTGGGGTAGGGGGATGCAGAGCAGAGACAGCTCACAGTCAGTTAGGGAGCAATGCTCCAAGTTTGGGTTTATTCACTGGAAAGTTATGTTGAAGATTAACAAAACTATTTTCCAAAACATACAGCATTAGAAGAATCCCATTTTCTGGTCCAAATGAGCCAGTGTTCGACTGTAGGTTGTCCCAGGGATAGGCATTCTTTCAAAAAGTCTGGTTGCCATGTGAGGGGATCCGTCTGGGCTGTGTTTCTTACCCAATAGAAGTGCAATAAGAGCATTTTGTCTGAAATAGCCAACTGGTAACTGACGCAGTCAGGACACCCAGCTATTCCCTTTAGAATCTTGGCCCTGCCTGATGACCCAAAGAGAAATGCTTTCAAAGACAATTTTTTTTTTAAGATCTTGTTTCTGACTGAATCAAAATAAACTTGAAGACTCAAGGTCCCCGGGGGCTTGAGACCAGCTTTCTATTGACAGAACCAAACAGAATTGAAGAGAATTTCTCAGACAAAAGAATGCGTCATTTTTCGTTTTTGACTCTAATCTCCAGAGGGATAAGAACTTCTGGGGGGCTCAGGGAATAGCACCTCTGCCCTAGTCTTAACTAGGAACACATGCTGCCTGGAGGACTTGAACTCTTCCTGTGGCTACAGACACATCTCTCTACCTGTAAGCGTTGACAGGGCCCCTACATAGAAAGGCAGAGAGTGAGTGAACTGCCTTTTGGTTAAGCCCAGAGCCCACATTGATATAGCCCACCCATGAAGGCTATTCTCACCGACTCTGAGTTCCCAAGCTCTTGACACCACCTTTCTCTAGAACAAGAAGCTTAACCATTTTTGTGCTATGAACCCCTTTGGCTGTCTGGGAAAGCTTATGGACCCATTCTCAGAATGACATATTTCAATGTATAAATGTCCATGTATTTCAATACATAAAAGAAAACATAAAGAAAATATATGTAAAAATGAAACAAGTTATATTGAAATACAGTCATCAAAACATTTTTTTTAAAAAGCCAAGTTCAAAGACCTCAGATTAAGAACCCTGCTTAAGGCCAGTGAAACTTTCCTAGCCTGTCTTGCCTTGCTTGTCTTCCTGGCTTTGACCTATTTTCTGTCTGACTAATGATACCTGGCAGACCATCTTCTATAGAGGCATCATTCAGTGGAGAAAAAATTATGTAAGTCAGCAGAATGATGTGCGCACTTGACTTTTTCTTGCAAATGGGTGAAGCGGGTACTGTGGAGTACTTAGAGTTCGGTCAGACATCAAAGACACCAAGGTCATCCACCTCGTACTGGGCCATCACCAGTCATCTTGACTTTTGTCCTGCCCCTGGAGTTCAATGCCTCTGGAAGAGAGAGTGAAGCTGACAGTTTTGCATAACTCTGCCTCACTTAAATCCAAATCATAGTCATCACCCTGTGATGTCACTGGTCCTCTTCAAAAACAAAGGATGAACAGTATCTGGCTACATCATTCCTTCTCTCTCTCGCCACTCTCCTCCCCTCTCCTCTCCTCTCCTCTCTTCTCCTCTCCTCTCTTCTCCTTCTCTCTCTGTGTCTGTCTGTCTCTCTCTCTTTCTTTCTCTCTCCCCTTTCCCCTCCTCCTCCTCTCTCAGTCTCTGTCTCCATCTCTCTCTTCCTTCTCCTCCTTCAGTCTCTTTCATCCCCTCCTCTTTCCCTACCAGTCTTATCATGTCTAGTCCTGTGCTCTTCACCCTCTCAATCTCTCTTGTTAGGGCTAGGAAGCCTATATACTAGCCCCCAAATAGGCCCAAGAAAGGCAAATAAATTCCACCCATCTGTAGAAATACTTATATATCTTGCTTCAGTTACTCCTAAGAACTATATTTTTAATTCATAGAAGTTGGATTTGGAGTCAGGGAGCTTGGATTTGAAATCTAGCTCTCCCACTTACCACCAGTTAAATAATGATTAACATTTGTATAGTACTTTATGGTTTATAAACTGATATATATGTATGTATATATACACCAAATTTTATATATTACATATAAACCACATATAGATCCATATGTACCATATATACATGTATCAGTCTGTAAACTAAGTGCTATATAAATGTTAATTAATCATTATTTTACAGGTAATAAGTGGGAGAATTATAGATATAGTTATAATCTTATTTGTTCCTGACAACAACATAGGTGCTATAATAGATAAGGAAACTGAGATTAAGAAAGGTTAAGTGCTTTGCCTAAGGTCACAGAATTTGGAATGAAGGCAGGATTTAAACTCAGATCTTCCTAACTCCTTATCCACTAAGGCACTTAGTTGTATGGTATTGGGCAATCACTCCCCCATCTGAGCCTGTTTGAACCAGATGACCTTTAAGGTGGCTTCTAATGTCTTCCTGACTGTCACATGCCAGCTACAGCAAAGAACCTTATGAGGGTGACCATCTTGCCTGTCTTGACTCTTCTGGGCATTTAAGTCATGAAAAAACTGATACCAGCAATTAAACTAGTTGGCATATTCAGACCTATCTTGGTGTAGAGCATTTGGGATCAATCAGGTTTAGTCTATTTTAAGCACCATCATGTTTCTTGTTAACTGGCCCTATTGAATATTTATAAAAGAAAGGGATTAAGAAAATACCTTACTTTAAGTCAGGGATAAGAAAACTTAGAGAAGAGCTTCAGCGGTGGGCGAGGAAGAGATTTTCCATTTCATTTTGCAATGGAAAACCACATTCGTATGCTTCGAAATAAAAGATTTAATGACTACTCTGATTTGGGCTTCAGCAGTAAAAGCTCAAAGTTATGAAACTCTCTTTTCTGATTTCTTTTTTGACATTTAAGTATCTTAGGCTAGTTTGCAGTGTGCCTAGTGTTTGTGTGTGTGTGTGTGTGTGTGTGTGTGTGTGTGTGGACAAATTTATGTCTATGTAATGTAAAAAACAGACAGCAAAAAGAATTCAAAGTTTTTGTTGCTGTTGTTGTTTTTCAAACACACACACACACATACACACACACACACACATGCACACATTGTGTTCAGATTTGTTTTCATTTCTATTTGGTTTTATTTGCCTGGTTTAGGGCAGATGATAGAGTTTAGTGTATGAAAAGACAATAAGAATTACATTGCTGTCATAAGGAGCAATGTTTAAAGAAAAAGGATTGGAAGAATAAGTGTCAGAGGTTTCCCAATGGTAATCATAGATGGATTGAAGTATTTTATATTCAAGATGTTCAGAGCCAATACCCTGCCATAAGATGACATGTTTATGCATAATTTTTTTTCAGTTATTACCTTGAGAAAAGAAAGTGAATAGTAAGCCTAGTACAGAAAGGGACAGAAAAGCATTGATGGAGCCACAGCCCTATAAATGTAAATACTCTCTCCATTTGGTAGCGATCACAACCCATCCATGTCCTCTCATCCTGTGTAATTCTTCTTACTCTCCTCCCACAAAGTCTTCACTGAGGTTCCATCCAACATTCCAGAGATACTCCTCAAGTTCTTTTAACATTAGCAGATATCAATGTGGATCTTGGGTTATTTATGTATTATTCCTCAGCCTTGAGACACAGCCAGATCGCTTCCTTTTATACTGGTACATTTCTAGAATGATGTCTTTTATGTTACATCTTGTTTGTGAGTCATTATTGGGAATGTGCCACATCCTACTTAAACCCGCCAGGCATCTGTTCATTGCCCTTCAGGTCACTGATAGCTTATGTGTCATGACGATCATTGTGTTCCATAATTTCCATCATTATTATAGCATCACTAGGAGCAATACTGGTGTTAGCAAAGAGAGTTGTTGCTTTGTGGCATAGAGTAATTTAGGCTCAATGAAAGCATAGTCTCCCAAATTCTGTTTATTCTGTTCTCTTCTTCTCATTCGAGTCTGAATTTGACGCATTTCCATCTATAGACCCTGTTCAAGATCGATGAAATAACAAATAGACAGCCTGACTAACTACATGACTTACTCAGGGCCATATGTGTTTTTTATCCACTTGTGGTTTTCTGTGTGGATTGTTAGACTGATTTCTTCTAAGTGGTTGTAGATCTCCCTGAGGAGTCTCTGATTTTCTGCCACTGAATACAATTAACACCATATTATTTTCATAGGGCATCTGAAGGATTTCACCATCTACTGACAATCTCATTTTCATCAAAATTCTGCAAAGGACATCCTACATGTCAAATAGTTTCAAACTTATTAACATTGCTTTATCTGTTGATACTCCAAATATGAGGTCTCTATCCAACAACTGAGTTGCTGGAGGAATTGAATCACATCCCAGATCAACATTCTTGCTACAAATGAAGCCAGAAGGCACAAAGGAATTGTGGGACAATGGAAGGTAGTTCACAGGGTCACCTCAAGAAGTGAATAAGGGAATTACTACAGTTGATTTCATTATGCACTGAAATGAAACAAGAAATATTCTTTCATAGGACACTTGATCGTATTGCCTGGCAGTATTCATGATGAGAGTAAGCAAAAAGGCCACCACTAACAATGGACATCCTATAGGATTCTCCTGGGCCCTCTTCTTTTCTCCCTCTATCCTAGCTCAATTAGCAAACCCATTAGCTCCCACTCATTTATTTATTACCTCTATGCATATAATTCCAAGACCTATACACTCAGTCCTATTCTCTCTCCTGAACTAGAATCTACCTTCACAACATAATTGGCATATATCCCCTTCTCTCCACTCACACAGTCACCACCTTAGTGCAGTCATGTCCGACTCTTCATGACCCCATTGAGGGTTTTCTTGGCAAAGTTACTGGAGTGGTTTGCCATTTCCTTCTCCAGCTCATTTTACAGGTGAAGAACCTGAAGCAAACAGGGTTAAGTGACTTACCCAGGGTCTCACAGCTAGTTAGTGTCTGAATTTGAACTCAGGCAAATGAGTCTTCTTGACTCCAGGCCTGGCACTCTATCCACTGTGCCACCTAGCTGCCCCCACTGATATTTACCAATTGCTTTAAATTTTGTAAAGTGAATAGCATATAGGCCAGAAAGAAACAATTCAAGTATGGTGGAAACACAATCAGGATAACACAAGATTTAGCAGCTTCTACATTAAGGGACCGCAGGGCATGGAATACAATATTCTGGAGGGCAAAGGAGATAGGATTACAACCAAGAATCACCTACCCAGCAAAACTGAGTATAATCCTTCAGGGGGAAAAAATGGTCGTTCAGTGAAATAGAGGACTTTCAAGCATTCTTGATGAAAAGACTGGAGCTGAATAGAAAATTTGACTTTCAAATACAAGACTCAAGTGGAACATGAAGAGCTAAACAGGAAAGAGAAATCATAAGAGACTTATTAAGGCTGAACTGTTTACATTCCTGCATGGAAAGATGATATTTATAACTCATGAGACCTTTGTCAGTAATTAGAGTAGTGGGAGGGGAAAAAATTATATGTATGTATGTATGTATGTATAGACAGATAGATAGATGGATGGATGGCACAGGGTGAGTTGAAGATGAAGGGGTGATATCTGGAGAATAAAATTAAGGGTGAGAGAAGATTATACTAGGAGAAGGAGAAAGGGAGAGGTAGAATGGGGTACATTATCTCACAAAAACAGACAAGAAAAGGTTCTTACAGTGGAGGGGAAACAGGGGAAGGTGAGAGGAAATGAGGGAATCTTATTCTCATAGGATTTGGCTTAAGGAGGAAATAACATACACACTCAATTGGGTATGGAAATCTGTCTTATCCTACAGGAAAATAGGGGAGGAAGGGGACAAGAGAACAGGGGGATAATAGAGAAGGGCAGACTGGAAAAGGGGTAATCAGAAGGAAGTACTTCTGAGGAGGGACAGAGTCAAAAGAAATAGAATAAATGGAGGGGGGCAGGATAGGATTAAGGGAAATAGAGTTAGTTTTTCACAACACGTCTACTATGGAAGTGTTTTGCATAACTGCACATGTATGGCCTGTACTGACTTGCTTGCCTTTTCAATGAGGGTTGGTGGGGTGGGAGGAAGGGAGAAAATTTGGAACCCAAAGTTTTAAAAACATATGTTTAAAAAAAATGTTTCCACATGCAACTGGGAAATAAGAAATACAGGAAATGAGGTACAGAAATCTATCCTGCGCTACAGGAAAATAGAAGGGGAAGGGAATAAGAGAAAGGGTGGGGGAGATAGAAGGGAAGGCAGACTAGGGGAAGGGGTATTCAGAATGCATGCCATCTTGGGGTGGGGGAAGGGGCAAGATGGGGTGAAAATTTGGAATTCAAAATCTTGTGTAAGTAAATGTTGAAAACTAAAACTAAATAAATTTATATTAAAAAAGTAAAACGAAATTGAATTTTCACCAAGAATAAAAAAATAAAAAAAATAAAAGATAAAAAAAGTGAATAGCATATATTACTTCATTTGAGCTTCATGAAATCCTATGATCATGGTAGGTTGTACAGGTATTACTGTCAACCTCATTTTACAGATCAGGGACTTGAAGGTCAAGGAGTTTAAGTGACTTGGCCAAGGTCAGCTAGTAGGTGTCAGAGGAGGAATTTGAACCCAAGTCTTCCTGACTCCAAGTCCAGCACTCTTGCCACTATGGCAAGTTTCCTGATATCAGGCAAGTCACTTAATAGTGAAAGTAATGAGAATATCAACAAAAATCAATGACATTTCTACAAGAGCTTTAAGGCTTTCAAAGCATTTCCCCTACATTACTTCATTTAGTTCTCTTGACAAAATCTTGTGAGAGGATACAATAAGAAGTTGCCATGATACTTTCAATATTTTAATGCTAATTGCTGTGCACCAAGTTTCTCTCCTTTTGTGCTACAGTCATCTGGTTTAAAATGAGAATAAGTTTGTGTAGAGGGATATTTAAGAAACCTACATGCTAACTTAAACAAAAAGTAAATGAAATCAAGTTTAGAGTTCTATTTCATCTCTCAGAGCCTCAGTTTCCTCATTTAGAAAACAGAAGAATAAGACTAGACGATCCCTTTCTTCTAGACCTATGATCATCATTTGGGCATCATGAATTCTTATCTTACAGCACTGCAGAAAAGTTTTGGTTATTTAAAGGATCTTGTTTCCTAGATTTTGGATAGAAGTGTTTTCGCTATCACTCAGGCCTTTTTAAAATGGATAAATCCAAATATCAAGACAGAGAGTACATCACCTAGACTGAATCAGAGTCCGTGGTCCCCAACCAAACATAAGCACACTGCCCTTCTTCTCCTCACAATAACTCGGCTCTAATTCCATGTTCTTCAGACTGGGATTAGCACTCTTTAAAGTGGAGTGCTCAGAATCTACCCTCTCCCCCACCACCCCCACTTACAAAATTTTTCCTCTTTTGAAATAAGATTTTTTTTTCTTTAAATCTCTTGTCATGAGACTAGCACTAGTTTTCCATTCATAAGCTTTTTCTCATTGCATTTTTGCAGAGGGAAAAGATTCTTCAAAAGCAATATTGGGTCATACTTATGTTCTACAGATTTCTTTCCATAACGACGATCGTATTCTTTATGTTTTTCAGTTAGACACAACAGTGAATTTACTTTTCATCTGGATTTTGTTTCAATCTGGGGCAAAATTTGTCTACCACAAAAATGCTGTGGTGCTTAGGAAATATAAATTCAATATGACTGGAAGTGATGTAATGGGACAGATCAAAAATTCCATTCAGCTCTAATGCCATCTGTCTCAACAAAGATCAGCATTTCTCCAGATTTCTCTCCATTCCACAATCTCTCTCAGATTTCTCTTAACCCCCAATGACCTCCATAAATTATAAAAGAGAGTGATCTGGCCAGGCCTTTTTGTAGTCAATGACAGTAGAACACCAAGCAGTTATCTGGGGCACCACTGCTCCATTTCACCTACTAGTGTCTAAAGCAAATGTTTCAAGTCTCACAGGAGAAGTTTCAAAGTGGAAGAGGATGCCTCACCTTGTCCAGAGAGGTCACAGTCCACTGTTGTCTCCATTAGACAATTGCTTAGGGATATATATCTCTAAGAGTACTGAAATTAACTCTACCAGTACATTCAGGTCCACATACCTCCTGTAATTTGAGCAATGCTGGTACTGATTTATGAGGCCAGAGTCCTTCCAAAGTGTGATGATGCATATCTCTGTGCCAAAAGTATTTCCTCCTTTTTCTGCCTGTGTGCTCATGTGACACACATGGACCCTTAGACACTAGCCTAAGGATCTCAAGGTGTTTGAGTTTAGGAATACGATGATTTTGTGGATTGAATTCCAGGAAATCCTACAGTCAGCAGCAAACACTGATCCCCAATGACACAATTGCAGCTAATTGCTAACAATGCATGAATTTAGTTATGTTTATGAATCCAGACTCTTAGTGACACCAAGAAAATCCCACAGCCTTCAAAGAACATGTAGCTACATATGATAGATATGAGTCTGAAGTCATATAATCCCTGGAAACTGAAAGATATCTTGTCTCCCTCCTTCTTCCACCCCCTCCCCCGCACATACCACATATTTATTGGTCTTCACTAAATTTTGCTTCTTTTTATAGATTTGCTGTTAACCTTTTAAAAGGATGAAACAATCCTTTGCAAAGAATTTCAGTTGCTAACATACATGACAAGTCTTCCATACCTATGTCATACTCCATAAGTTCTGAAATGAGTTGTAGGCAAAGGCATCCATAAATTATAGACAATAGGGATGACCAACACAGAAATTCAGTTGTTTCATTCAAAAGTCCTCTAGTTTTGGGGCATCTAGGTGGCACAGTGGATAGAGCACCAGCCCTGGATTCAGAGGACCTGAGTTCAAATCCAGTCTCAGATACATAACACTCACTAGCTGTGTGACCCTGGGCAAGTCACTTAATCCCATTGCCTAGCCAAAACAAACAAACAAATAAATAAATAAATAGTTGTCTAGTTTCCAGAAACATGATAGAGATCACTGGACTAAAAAAATAATAATAACAAGCATTTATATGTTTTTTCAAAGTGTTTTACACACATTATCTCCCTTGAGTCTCATAAGAAGCCTAAGAGATTGGTACTTGTAAGTACTTTTTTGGGAGGGAATCTGGCACTATAATTTCATCCACATAGGGACCTGCTAGTGAAGATCATTGGATTCGAAATAAAAACATCTAGGTTTGAGTCCTGGCCCCACCAGATGCTCCTACTTACTAGCTATGGGGTCTTGGTCAATTCATGATTTACTCTGAGCCTCAATTTCTTTATCTGTAAAAATAAATTTAGTACTTGTCATTATTTACCTTGTAAGGTTTTGTAAGGATTAAATCAAATGATCTGTAAAAACACTTTGTAAATGGTAAAATGCTGTAGAAATATAAGCTAGTATTATTATGCACAGTGTCATCTGTAAACAAGAATGCTCAAATGGTCTCACACTCTATAGGGAATCCTTCTTCTATTCGGATTAAAAGTGGCAAACCTAACGTATATTCCCCCAGTGGTCTGTAGTATGTACATTCCAATGATAATACAGGGTGTCCTAAAAGTAGTTTTAAACGTAGATTTGAGCAAAGACTTTTGGGAAACTTTGTATTATGTCTGCATTTCCTATAGCTGATCAACACCCAAATGTTCTCTACTATGTTTCCTCCATCAGGTTCTTGAATCTCCTCATATGAGTATATCTTCTGAATATGCAATACTATTCTATTATCCCTTTCTAACCTATATATTTTGAATGAGCCATTTCCTCCCAGACCCATATTCCAGTCATCCTACTAAGTCTCTAGGACACCTATGAGACCAAATTTGCTTCTTCACTTTAGGATCTCCAGCTCACTTTGCTTATTATATATATTTTTTGTAATGCACACACACACATATAGATATATACACACACATATATAGATATACTATTTTTTCCCAATTTCATAAGACAACTTTTTAACATTTTTTTAAAAGTTTTGAGTTCCAAATTCTATTCCTCACTCCCTCCTTCTCTGCCCAACCCCTCCCTAAGATAGTAAGCAATCTGATATAGGTTATACATGTGCAATCATGCAAAACATTTCCATATTAGTCTTTTTGTACAAGAAGATGAAGAAAAGAAAAGAAAGAAAGAAAGAAAGAAAGAAAGAAAGAAAGAAAGAAAGAAAGAAAGAAAGAAAGAAAGAAAGAAAGAAAGAAAGAAGGAAGGAAGGAAGGAAGGCAGGAAGGCAGGAAGGCAGGAAGGCAGGAAGAGGAAGGAAGGAAGGAAGGAAGGAAGGAAGGAAGGAAGGAAGGAAGGAAGGAAGGAAGGAAGGAAAGGAAGGAGGAAGGGAGGGAGGGAGGGAGGGAGAGAGAGAGAGAGAGAGAGAGAGAGAGGAGAGAGAGAGAGAGAGAGAGAGAAAGAAAGAAAGAAAGAAAGAAAGAAAGAAAGAAAGAAAGAAAGAAAGAAAGAAAGAAAGAGAAAGAAAAAAAGAGAGGGGAAAATAGCATACTTAGTTATGAATACTGATATTCAAACAATATCAGTTCTTTCTCTAGAGCCGGAGAGTATATTTCATCATGAGTCCTTTGGGATTGTCTTGGCTCATTGTATTGCCGAGAACAGTTAAGTCATTCACAGTTCTTCATCGTACAATATTGCTGTTATGTTATGCATACTTTTTACATTTTTGTATAGAAATATGAGGCCATGTTTTTAATTGGCTCTTTTTTGTGATTTTATTTCTCATGAATTTCTGGGTTTCTCAAATGTTTTCCTAATTATTACATTGAAACTACTCTTTATAATATCTAGTCTGGTGGATCCACATAGCTGGTTTTCTCTCTTCCTCTTCTTCCATAGATCAAATTTGTAAGACTCCAGGCAAATATATTCATACCAGCCCCTTGTTAATCACACTCCATACCTGACCAAGACCCTGTCATTTACATATTTTAACTAGTGGTCCAGAAATCCCACGATTTGCCTCCCGAGAAATGATTGTTTTCATCTTGGTTAAGCTAAAGTGATGTTTTTGATTGTTAAGAACCATCTCAACAGCTTCTCAATAGTTTCCTTGTTTATAATTTCATTTAATGCTTTAAGCCTCAGAGTCTTTTAACTCAAAATCTTTCATTCAAAGCACTTTCCTTATAACAACCTAGTGATATAGGTAGTGCATGTATTATTATTGTTATTATTATTCCCATTTGATTTAAAAGGAGGCTCAGGGTCAGAGGGCAGGTGGCACTTCTGGGGCTCAAACACAGGTCTTCTGATCCCGTGTCTAGAGTTTCTTCCCCCACACCTTGCTGTTGAATGGGCATTTTTGTTTTTTAGTATTGGAATCCAGTTTGGAGGTAGCTTTCTTTTTTTTTTTAACAGCTTTTAATGCTTCTATAAACTTGCAGATTCTGTTTCAAACCAACACCTTATAAGTTATTTTTGTTGTTAATATTGGCCCTAAACCTTTTACAGAAACTTGCTGGCCAAAACAGACACCATCCAACTTGCAAACATTGAATGTGTGTGTGTGTGTGTGTGTGTGTGTGTGTGTGTGTGTGAGACAGACAGAGAAAGAAGGAAAGAAAGGAAAATAGGAGAGGCAGAGGGGAGAAAGATGAGAAGAGAAAATGAGGGAAGAGGGGGAAAGGGAGAGAGAGAAAGAGAAGAGGAGGAAAAAGAGGAGAGGAAAGATAAAATAGAGTTGAGAGATGAGATATAAATGGAAAGAGATGAAGAGAGAGATGGAGAGAGAAAGAGGAGAGAAGAGAAAGATACGGAGAGGTGGAGAGTTGAGAGATGAGACAGAGAGAAAGATGAGATGGAGAGGGAAACAGAGACAGAGCAGGAGAGGGAGGAAGAAGAGAGATGAGGAAAAAAAGGAGAGATGGAGAGAGACAGAGATGGGAAAAGAAAGAGAGAGAGAGAGAGAGAGAGAGAGAGAGAGAGAGAGAGAGAAAGAGAGAGAGAGAGAGAGCTTGAGCTTCAGAGCCATTAGGAAGTTATTAGTGTAAATCAGATTGCTGTGAATTTCCTCTAAGGCTTAGGATTTAGGCAAACATCAGAGAACCAGATAATAAGAGGGCACTCTTCAGGGTCCACATGTGTAGGTTCTTGATGTCATGGGGCCCCATCATGCATCACACTTATTGATCTATTTTAATTCAACACACATTTATCAAGCACCTACTATGTGCAAAGCAGTAGAGATACAAAGGCAATACTGAAGCAGTTGCTGCCCTCATGGGGTTTGTGTCCATCCTATGGGAGTAGGGTGAGGGGCAGGAAGGATGAAAGGGAAAACATGAGCTCAGGTGAGTTGGCATCTCCAAGGACAGAGTAGACTAAATACCAGGTAAGGAGCTGCTGTCTCTCTGGCTGTTCCAGCCATACTCTGCTGTGCTCGCATCCTCTTTCTTCAGCCTGCCTCCTCCCACGTCCCTCATCTGTTTCCCTCTGTGGTTATTCCCCCGTTTCTGACATTCTATACTGAACGTAGCTTAATCCTTACTTACAGTCTCAGGATGGAGACAGGGCCTGGCCTTTTGATTTCATTGGCATTGGGAGCTCTCTCTCCCCACACAGGCTGCACCTTTTTATGAACTCATAGTCTAAGAAAAGCTGCCATGAGGCCTGTGATGACTTCTTCGAGGTCACACAGCCAGTATGTGTCATAAGTGGGACTTGGCACCATTGTACCCAGCTGCCTCTCTATGGAATTATCAGTTCAGTTGTTTGTCAGTCATGTCTGACTCTTCATGACCCCACTTGGGGTTTTCTTGGCAAAGATACTGGAGTGGTTTGTCATTTCCTTCTCTAGCTCATTTTACAGATGGGGAAACTGAGGCAAACAGGATTGAGTGACTTGTCTAGGGTCACACACCTAGGAAGTGTCTGAGACCAGATTTGAGCTCAGGAAGATGAGTCTTCTTCATTCCAAACCCAGTGCTCTATCCACTGCACAATCTAGCTTAAACAGGATCAGAATTCCCTTTTTTGGAGTTTTAGAGCTGGTGGCACATTTTGAATTTTATATGGTTCTTTAAGGCAGCTGGGTGGCTAAACACTGGACATAGAATGAGGAAGACTTGAATTCAAAGCCAGCCTAAGACACTTACTAGCTGTGTGACCCTAGATATGTCACTTAACCTTTGCCTTTCTCAGCTTCCTCATCTCTAAAATGAGAATAATAATACCACCCAGCTCCTAGGATTGTTGTGAGAATAAACTAAGTGAATGTTTGTAAACTGCTTTGTAAACCTTAAAGCACTATATAAATGCTAATTATTGTTATTACCACTACCTAAAGCTTACACGGCACTTTGTGTATATTAATCCATATATGCTCATAACAACCCTATGATCTGGGTACTATTATTGTTTCCATTTTACAAATGAGGAAATTAAAGTTTCGAGAGGTCAAATGATTTGTCCAAGGTTACCCAGTGTCTGAGGTGAGATTTGAATCCAGATAATTCCAAATCCAGTGAGCTAATCCCGACCTCACCCTGGCAGCATATTGCAATGGCGGTCAATCTTTATTCCTTTTTTGTACCTTTATTGTTTGGAAACGCACGATAGGAATTTGAAATTCAATTTGGAACTAAATTTGGCGACAAAGATGAAGGATTAAGCCCCATAATGTTTGGACTCAAGAACGAGATCTCTCTATAACATAATGACACTGTTCTTTGAGTCCTGGCTTGTTCAGATGCAAAGGGAAAGGGTTGAGTGAGGCGATCTCAACGTTCCCTCGTTGCTAACTAACTTTGTCTGAATTTATGATTCCACGAGTCTAAGATTTCTTTGTGTGGCTTGTAAACAGGAACTGATGATAATTCCAGAAGGGGATTGTGAAAATGACCTGAGCAATGGCAGGATTGCTCGAACCTAATAATACTCCCTGACATTCACATTATTGCTGCCATTTTTGCCAAGCTTTGCAAATACATGCAAACCTCACAAAAAGCCCTCCAAATGTTGTTATCCATCTTTTCAGAAAAGGAAACTGCTGCTCTGAGAGGCTGATTTGTCCAGGGTCACAAATGTGCCACAGATGTGGCATTCAATGATATGGTAATAGATTGAAAACCAGAAAGAACATGAGAGGCCAACTAGTTCAATCTCCCATTTTATAGATGAAGAAACTGAGGCAGATAGAAGTTAAATGACCTATCCAGGGTCATACAGCTGGTAAGTGTCCAGGGCAGGATTATGAACTCAGGTCTTCCTCACTCCAAGTCTGGCATTCTATCCATTGGGCTACCTAGCAGCCTCGATTGTCGAATCAGCATGAGTGCTTTACAACTAATAATTTTAAATTGTGATTTAATGAACACTTTATCTTCCTGATTCACATTAAAGACTCTATCCACTACATCAGAAGGTCTCACTTCAAAATGCAGCCTGAATGAGATTAAACTGTAATCAGGAAATATTTGGCAAAATAAATAAAAATACAATGGAACTTAGATGATGTTAATATGTGATTTTCTATGTTAATCTGAGACCCAAAGAAAGTCTTATGTAGGGTTTAATGACTCCTACTTCTCTATGAGTTTGAAGTCACTGGCCTTTAACATGCCCCTGTCTCATTATGTGTACAGACTCCTAAGATCACTGATGGTTTTAAATGGACAACTCTTATCTGGATGTACACATTTCTATATGTTTATCCAAAGGGCCAGAGATTTCATTCTTTATAGCATCATCTCTCACACCAAAAGATAATAGCAGTTCCTGGCTTCAAAGTAAGCCGTCTATCCACTACGCCAAATTGCCTTTTTTTTTTTGCCTAGCTTACTAAGTAGAATATATGGTATTTGTTTCTGTAATATCATTTTAAGGGCTGCTACTTTCATTATTTGTTTTACGATATTTTCCTGAGTTATCTTGGGCTTGATATTTTCTTTTTAAAAGTCATTGGTCACAATGATGACATTTTAGTTCTGTGAAGCATTTCCGGACACCATTTCTCCTTTGGTTTATAAAAGGGGGAGGGGGCAATATCATGGAAAGCCAACTTTCCAAAAGGTTAGTATGTTTGATCATCATCTTTCCTCTAGTCGCTTCCTTCCTTTTCTTACTTCCTTTATTCTGAGTTATCCCTGCCTTGTTTTGGTTGTTGAACATGTTCCTTGGAAAAATAGAGCTGTTCTCCTCCTCTTGAAAAAGGTTTTCATTCCCTACTGACTTTTGGTTTCTCTGCATGTTCTTCCATTTGAGAACTAGACCAGGAAGCTAGCCTCATAAACTAGACCATGTTAAAATGACTCTCGAATCATGTTGGATATAGTTTGGGGTAGCAGCCCTTTGCTTGCCCGAAGTGAAATTATAATAAGCATTTATGCAACATTTTGAGGTTAAAAAAACCCAACCACTTTACCGATATTATCTCATTTCTTCTTCACAACAATCCTGGGACATTGGTGCTATTATAGAGCACTGGCCTTGGAATCAGGAAGACTCACCTTCATGAGTTCAAATCCTGGCCCAGACACTTACTAGCTCTATGACCCTGGACAAGTCACTTCACCCTGTTTGCCTCGGTTTTCTCATCTGTCAAATGAGCTGGAGAAGGAAATTGCAAACCACTCCAGTATCTTTGCCATGAAAACCCCAAAATGAGGTCATGAAGAGTTGGATAGGACTGAAATGTCAACAAAATTATTCCCATTCTACTGATGAGGAAACTGAGGTTGAGAGAGATTCACTTACTTGTCCAGGGTCACACAGTTCATGTCTGAGTCAGGATTTGAACTCGGGTTTTCATTATTTGAACTCCTAGGCTCCAACCACTGTGTCACCTATAGCATTAGAAAGAACTCTGGCAGGGGACCTTCTATTGTACATTTTAATTTTACTCTTGAGTGAATTAATAGAAGGATGGGTATTCAAATTACTAGGATATTGGTTAGTAAACTACAAACACAGATTATGGATAGAAGGGGCTCTCAAGTTCACCTAGTCCAGGGATGTGGAACCTGTGGCCTCAAGGCCTCTAGGTCCTTTGACTGAATCTAAACTTCTCAGAATAAATCCCCTTAATAAAAGAATTTGTTCTGTAAAACTTAGACTCAGTCCAAAAGCTTCACCCAAGGATCTAGAAGGCCACATGTGGCCTCGAGGCCGCAGGCTCCCCACCCCTGATCTAGTCCAATGCCCTCATTTTACAATTGAGGAAATTGAGACCCAGAGAGATCAAGCTGATTTTCCCAAGGTTACACAGGTAAGTGGCAGAAGCAGGATTTGAATTCAGCCCTTCTCATTTTGAATTTCGCTCTCTTCCCATTGAGTCATGGTCCTTCTGGCGGTCTGGTCAGATCTAGGAAAAATGTCAAGTTTACCAACTCAACGAACACATGCTATTTGTGGTTCACTAGCTTTCCCCAATCCCACTTCAGGAAGATGGGCTAGTGGTCTTCTTAGTATTACAGTTTCAGGGTCCACAGGAGTCAAGCACATTAGAATGCTGAGTGAGTTTTACTTATTTCCTCAACAGGTTGGTGTAGCGGAGATAGCCCCCAAACCAGGGTGACCTGGATTAAAATCTTACTTCTAACCCATATATACATGCTATGTGACTCTGGACAAGTCATTTAACTTCGCAGAGGCTCAGACACCTCTCTAAGACCATAAGTTGCAACAGCTATATAGCAACAGCTCTATTTTTCCAAGGAAAATGTTTGAAACAACAACAAAAAAAAGGCAGGGATAATTCAGAATAAAGGAAGTAAGAAAAGGAAAGAAGCGACTAGAGGAAAGATGATGATCAAACATACTAACCTTTTAGAAAGTTGGCTTTCCATAATACTGCCCCTTTTTTTTTAAACCAAAGGAGAAATGGTGTCGGGAAATGCTTCACAGAACAACCTGCAATGACAGAAGGTGTTCAAGCTCCTACTTTTGATGCAAACTACCTGTGTAACCTTTTTTTCCCATTAAGGTAACTCTTAGAGGATCTAAGTTAGAGGGCTGCTGAGAGAATTTCCATACTAAAAGTTTCCCATGCTGGTGAAATCTTAGACTTGGACTAAAAAAATCTAGTTGAAGAATTATTATGTGAATTTTCTTTCAATACAGTAGGCCTTTATGAAGTACCAGGTAGAATGGATTTGGAGTCAGGAAGAACTGAGTTGGGACCATGCCTCAGACACTTACTAGCTATATGACTCTAGTCAAATCATACCTCTCTAAGCCTCAGTTTCCTGATTTGTAAAAGAAGGAAATTACATTTGCTGTCCTCTATGGTCCCTTCCAATTCTAACAGGCTATAATCTCATGTGCCAGGAACTATGCATGCTAGGAATACAAAAGTAAAAATAAAAACAGCCCCTGTCTTCAAGAAGCTGACATTCTACAGGGGGAAGAGTGGGGAGAGAATAATGAACTAGAAAAATAGGTATTGCATATTGATGAAATACAAATTATGCTTGTGAACATGTTCATATATACACACATATATTGCAAATGTGTGTATATACGTATATATGTATATATATATAAACTCATATGTACAGATACACATACACATATATAATATAGATGATCCCCTACCTAATGTTCTTTCTGATACTATGGGTAGCACAATGGATACAGCCTGGAAGTTTGAATAATGAAAACTTAAGTTCAAATGCTGCCTTAGACACTCACTAGCTATGTGACCCTAGGCAAGTCACTTAATCTCTCTTAACCTCAGTTTCATCATCTGTAAAATGGAGATAATAATAATAAACAACAATATGTATATATACATATATATATATATATATATATACACACATGTAATGTAGAGATATATGTGTGTGTACCAGTTGATTAGAAAGAGTGTGCTATAGTGGAAAAAGAATTAGATTTTAATTCAAAGGGCCTGGGTCCAAACCTTGGCTCTGCCTGTATGGCCTGTGTGACCTTAAGCCATGCCCCCTTCACCTCAGAGAGTTTGAGCAGCCCTTTGGAATCAGGGCTTTCCTGGTCTTGTAATGAAATGACTCCATGATGGTCTGTAATACATGCCTGTCTGACTGACTCATGACTATTAAGCTATTTTGAATCTTTTATTGAAATCCTATACCCTGAGAGACTTGCCTAGATTTAGATTTTTCTGGTTGAATTGTAGAAAGATTGTCCATAAGTTTCAGAGTCAGCAGAGAGAAAGTCCAAAGAAAACGTGAGGTACACTTCAGTTATGAAACTAATGATGGGGGCAGCTAAGTGGCGCAGTGGATAGAGCACCGGTCTTGGATTCAGGAGGACCTGAGTTCAAATCCGGACTCAGACACAAAACACTTACTAGCTGTGTGACCCTGGGCAAGTCACTTAACCCTATTGCCTAGCCAAAAATCAAAAAACTAATGATGGAAAAAAGCCCTCACATTTATTTCCATTGGTTAGCTCACTAACTTGTATCTAAGGTTTTCTAAATATGAAACTCTAAAAATGATATGTATAGCACCTCCTCTGGGCTACTTCTCCAAAGGGTGGCTACTGTTTTAGTTTCTAGGATGTAGTCAATGGGTCTACACTTTTAAAACACTTGCTCTTGAGCCCCCAGGGGTAGGCTTCCTATTAACAATCAGATAATAGACACACTTATCTAACAGAAAAAGCATATCCTAGGATAACATCATTAAAAACACTAGTTACAAAACACTGTGGGGATATTTTCCCATAAATATATATGGGAATTCTTTTATGGGAATATTCAGAGGAGTCCATAGGAAGAGGGGGTATACACTTAGAGTACATTGGCAGTGAGATATGTATGTAAGGAACAGATGTGACCAAGACAACTCAGTCTTTTGGTACTGCTGGCCCTTGAAGTACTTTCTCTCCTAGTTCATTATTCTCCCTTGGATATAGTGTCTTGCTAGATGGGTCATTCCTTACATCATTTCTTCTTAGTAGTTCAATGGCAGAGTTAGATTTTTCTTAAATCTACAGCCAGAATTCACCCTTCTTTTTTTCCTCTCAGAATTCACCCTTCTAAAGACTCTTTTCTGTCTCTACTTGTCCTAGAGTGGGTAAGATTCACTTTTTAAGGGACTATCAGAGGACCGTAGTCAATTGTGGGCTGGACTATATTTCATAAAGGGAGGATAATACCTCATTAATATATCAATACTTTATTACTTCTGCTATCTGTCCCTTGCTTTCTATGATTTTATCTTAGAGAGGAACCAAATTTCTACCCCCCCTCCCCTTACACATGCAAACTATAACTACTGGAAAAGTTTATTGACATGACTGTGGAAGAGGCAGTGTGATGCAATGTAAAGACTATGGGTTCAAATCTCACTTTTCATATCCACAATCTTTGTGATATCAGTCAAGACACCTAGCCTCTCTGGATTGCAGTTTAATCATCTATAAAATGAAGAAATTGGACTAGATGACCTCTATAATCCCTTAGAGCTGTAGAACTGTGAGCTTACTATTTCTTGTGTATTATTCAATCCTCATAGATATGTCATAGTTTCTTTAGTGCAACTTTTTCTCTGCACTAATTCATCTGTAAAAGCACATGAATGAATGAGAGTAGAATAATAAGAAAAAAATTGGTTTTGAGAAGGCAAAATAGTAACTTAGATAACATTTATTGCATCTCCAGAGACCATTTGATTTGAGCACTTCTTAAGAGGTTTATCTTGGCAAGGGTCAGCAAGATAGTAAAACGTTACCCTTTTGAACTGAATTTGAAGGCTCTTTCAGACCAATGAAGAAAGTTTTCCTCAGACAATGAACCTAAAATGAAACAAAAAGGTTTCCCAGAATAATGCAGGGCAAAGGAGAAGTCAGTGAGGAGGTAAGTGGAATGAGGAGAAGGATGTGTAATGAATGGTTCAGTCAAGTGGTCAAGAAATCCTGATTTCTCCCAGATTTTGAATGCAGAAATACAGGCACAATGGAAAGAAAGGGCAAACCCTTGCTCATCTTCCCCTTTCTCCTCTTCATCATTCTTCTTCCCCCACCAAAGGGACTTAGAAATGATGATAGAAATGAATGGTGCAATTCCTAGACATTGGCTTCCCTCCCTCCCCCTAGCTGCTAATGATGTCTCCTCTTGGATTGCCTTCCATCTGCTACACACACACACACACACACACACACACACACACACACACACACACACATACATATAGTCGTATGTATCCAGCTATTTGTTGTCTCCTCCATTAAAATGTAAATTCCTTGAAAGCAGGGACTGGTTTTTTTTAATTATAAAATGTAAAATTTTATTCTACCTATAATTATAGAAGCAAACCTATAATGCTTCAGACATGTTTGTTGTCAAAGAGGAAAAATACATGTGTAACATAATTGGGTAATTATTTACAGCTTAAGGTGCCAGTAAAGAATTTTCAGCACAAATCCCTTGGACCATTGTTACAAACCCTCAAAGGTTCACAAATCACCAAGTGGAAATCACCATCCAGACCAATCAAAACCTGAATAACAATTCCCTCCCTGTACAACATAGCCAACAAGTTGTCATCTAGCCTTTCCTCTGTTTTTGCTTTTCATTGTATCCCTAGCATTTAGCACAGTGCCTGGCACATATAACGCTTAATAGATGCTGGTGGACTGACCAAATAATTTCACATCTCTCCTAAATTACAAAGTCCCAGACTGAGAAGCAATGCTGGGAGACTTCTATTAGAATTCTCATAAGATGGTGAAGACAGAGTACCCAAACAGTTGATCATTTCAGACAATTTAGCAAAACACCCCAAGAGTCTTCTAAATATTTTTATGTCATTATAGACAAAACACTTCCAGTAACACTCTCCTTAGTTGCTTCATGTGGAATAGAGGGGACCAGACTTTCTCAAAGGCTGTGACAGCAGAATATAAACTCTGGAAGGACTTCGTGAACTAGAAAGGCTTTAAAGATGAGGATGGTGTGGAACTAGCCAAGCAGGCTCATAGAGGCTCATTGCCAGAATAGTGACCAGCAGATCATGATGACTGTGATGATATAATGACAATGATGATGATGATGATGAGGATGATGGTGATGTTATTGTTATTATTTTGCCCCTGTAACCTACAATCTACTAAGCTACAAAGAGTTTCAATATGCAACAGAAAAGAGGTAGTCACACAAAAGGAAATCAGAGAACTTCTCAAGGATAAAGTCAGAAAACAAACAGTTGAATGATTGAACATATTAGGTTTTGAAACATTATGTTGTCAGGTGGTTCTACCTCAGGTGAATTGAATCACTATTTTATGATTCATTTTTGTGGAACAGAAAACTAGAGCTACTTTGAACTGATTGCCACTTTCATACCTCTGTGGAATAAGTAAGTGAGTGAAATATGTTTCAGAATCCTTGGAAAGAATAGAAAAAGAAATAAATATCCCCATCCAAGCCAAACTTAGGAGATGGAAAAGTCCTATAATTCTTCAGCCATCTGAATTACTTTACCAGAAAACAAGCTTTTCCCTCCATTCAGTTCCCTTTTTTGTCCATATTCTGTTGAAGATCCATATAGTACTCGATCATCCTTGCTCCGAATTACTCCTTGATTACTCTCTATCATACTAAAATAGCAATCGTTGGCCAAAACCAATGAACTAATTCTTCCCAGGAGCCCCATACCGTATTGGAAAACAATTCAAGAGCCCAGGGATAGGGTTAGGAATTGAACCTCTGATTTCCCTGGCATAGGGAACTCCCAGGTGAGGAATCTCTTCTATCAACGCAGATTGGCACCTTCTTTGCAATTTATAGTCTTAGAGAGCTGACTAGAACACTGAAAAGCCAAGTAACTTGCCCAGGACACACAGCCAGTATATGTCAAAGCCAGGACCTAAAGCCAGGTCTTCCTGGCTTGCACATAAGCTCTCCATCTGCTACTCTACCGTTTGTATATTGCAAAGCCAACCTAAGGAAGATAAAATAGTGATGGGGGAAAATGATGGCAAAGTTACCCATATGAATTCATGTTGAAAAGCCAGTGGATGCTAAATCATCCATTTGTTAGGTAGGATGTTGTAACAGTTGACAACAACAACAAAGACAACATTTCATCTTTATAGGAACAATTGTGTTTGTGTATGCGGTTTGTCCTTCCTTCTTGAAGAGGACCATGACATCAGGGAGATGATGACATGACTTGCCATTGAATTTGATTTGAGTGAGGGAGGGCTGTGTATCATGCATTGGAAAAGAAGGCTGGATTTGGAGTTCAAATCCCAGTAGCTCTGCTACTTGCTAAATGTGTGGTATCAGACATGTCACAACCTCTCTATGCCTCAATCTCTTCATCGGTAAAAGGAGGGGCGCTAGACTAAATGAAATCTAAGTTCCCTTCCAGCTCTAAATCTATGATTCTGTGTTTTTATTGGAATGGATTTTAAAAGTGAAGTCTCCTATGACCTTGGAAAAATGAAATTACCAAAGATGAGGGAGCCGTTGGATCTCAGGGAACGTGTGTTGCCTGGGGTGCCAGCTCGTTAATCCTGTTGCCTTTCTTTAGGCTACTGTTCTCTTCATGGGTATGGAATTTCACACCCTTTAAAGCATAAGCCTAAACCCAACACCAAGATCTACACAGGTGTGATTCTGAACCTGGTACCTTTGCACCTCTGTCAACAGTGGTTTGTTGAAAAATTATAGAGCTCTATGAGCCAGCAGCCTTAGAAACCAGTCTCAGAGGTAGCTTAAAGGTAGAGGTGGTAAATTATGTACCTAAAATGGTTAAGGAGATCTGGGCTAGCTAGCTAATTAGGACACATCACTTCCCAGCATCACGCATGCCGTAGAGCACCGAGACCCAGTGCTATAATAGAATATGCTGCACGTTTATGAAGCACCTACTGCCTGCAGAACACTGTGCTTGGTAGGGAGATGGGAAGAAAATACAAAGTTTAAATAATCCTCAGTCTTATAAGAAATGGTGAGCAGGATTCTCTCAGAAAAACCTGGAAAGACTTCCATGAACTGATGGAAAGTACAATGAGTAGAAGAATCAGGAGAACACTGCACAGTAACAGCAATACTGTAAGATGATCAATTGTGAATGACTTAGCTATTCTCAGCAATACAATGATCTAAGACAACTTTGAAGGACTTAGCATGAAAAATGCTATCCAGCCCCAGACAAAGAACCGATGGTGTCTGAATACAGATCAAAACATAGTGTTTTTTTACTTTATTTTTCTTGTTTTTTTTTCTGTTTTCTTTTATAATGTGACTAACATGAAATGTGTTTTGCATGACTCCATAAGAATAACCTATATCAAATTGCTTGCCTTCTCAAAGAAGGGGATGGAAAGGGAGGGAGAGAATTTGGAACTCAGTTTTAAAAATGAATGTTAAAAATGGTTTTCACATGTAATTGGGGAAAAATAAAATGCTAAACAATCCTCACTCTTTGCAACTCACGTAATCTGATAGTGTAGGGCAAAGGAGAACCATTTACCTGAATATCCTAGTATTCCTAGGTAATAAGGACAGTGGTAATGAATAGCTGACATTTACATAGTGCTTTAAGATTTGTGAATCCGTCATTAGCCAACAACAGCTGTGACTAGCATTTACTTAGCACTTTAAGGTTTGCAAAGAGCTCCATATATGTAATCCCATGTATTCTTGGCAACAGCCCTGTGAGATGAGTGTTATTATTGTCCCTATCTTTATAGATGTGGTTATATGAAAGATCAAGGAATTTGCCCAGAATAACACAGCAAGAGTGACTGTGGCAGGATTTGAAACCATGTCTTCCTGACTCCAAATTCGGCACCCTATCCATTCTATCACCAGCTGTCATACAAGTCTGGAGGAGTTCATAAGAAAAAAAATATTTGGGGAGGTAGTTAAGCCATTAGGAAAGAAGAAGCTGCCAAAATGATGTTCTGAAACACAGATCTGACCATGTCAATCCCTCACTCAAAAATCTTCAGTGGCTCCTTATCACCTCCAGGATAAAATAAAAATTCCTCAGCTTGGGGTTTAAGGCTCACCAACACTTGGCTCCAACTTACCCTTCCAGTTATTTCATCTTCCTTCCCTTCATGCGTTCTCTGTTCCAGTAGCATCAACCTGTTGATTCCCAACATTCTATCTCCAAGCTCCCTACCTTTGCCCCAATGCTTCCCCAGATACAGAATGTCCCTTTTCCTTATCTCCACCCCTTGGGATCCTTTGATTTGTCTAAGGGAGATATTATTTTATAAATGCTTCATATTTACTTAGAGGCAGCTAGACAGCTCAGCGTGGGTGGAGAACATTGCGCCTGGAATCAGGAAGACGAGTTCAAATTTGACCTCAGACACTTAATAGCTGTGTGACCCTAGGCAAGTCACTTGACCTCTCTCTGTCTCCATTTTTTCATCTGTAAAATGGGGGTCAGAAGAGCACCTATCTTCCAGGATTGTTAGGCTAAATTGAGATAATATTTGTTAAATGCTTTACAAACCTTCAAACTCTCTATAAATACTAAAAAAGAGAGAAGAAGACAGCGAAAGAGTAGAGGGATGTAAGTTCCTTGAGGGCAAGGACTGGTTTTTATTTTGTCTGTATATTTCCCCACACCTTGCACAGGACTCTGTACATAGTAGGCACCTAATAAATGCTTTCTGCATTAAATTGAATTATAGGAAAAATAAAAAGAAACAGCTAAGCCTTTAGAGAGTGAGAGATTCGCGGGGATTTTGAAATGAAGAAAAGGGCTATGGTGATAACGAAATCATCAGGAGTGATTGCTTTCTGAAGGAGGTGGCTTAGTTACTCTCAGAAAGACTTCTTGTTCATCTGCTTTCAGAGGATTGTGATAAATCAAGCTGAGCCCTTGGCAATCGGACACTTCTGTTATCAACAATAATGAACAAGCCAACACTTTTGTAGCTGGAAATAAGCTAGAGGCAGAACTCCCATGCTGCTTCTCAGCTGGGATTCTGTAAGCTGTTTCCTGTTAACTGTAGCATGAGTTGAGTCTGTCTGTTATTTTTTCCACACCAGAAAAGTTTAACATGAAATTCCATATGGAGAAATTATTGAATTAAGCAATCTCTTTAAGCATGTCAAAAGGAAAAAGGAGCAGCAGCATTTTTATTCTTCCAACAATTTGGTTCTGACCTCAGAGCCTGGAAGTCCATGTCAAAGTGAAGCTTAATTAGGGATAATTGGGTTTTCCCAGGATCATTTTAATCTGGAACTTACTGCATTCAACCATTGAATAGTTATGAAGTTGAACTGTTTCTCCAGCCTTTGTTTTCAGTGGTACAGTACAAACATGGGTGGTCTCCCTAGCCATTGCCAAGGTCTACTAACAGAAACTGTTAAGGTTAGTTTCTTAACTTTCAAACTGTAAAACAGCAACCCATTTCAGAAGAACTAACTTCTCATGGAAAGGCGGTGTGATATATCAATAAAGGACTGGACTCAAGAGACAGGAAGAGCTACATATTAGCCACATGACCTTGGAAAAGTCACATAACTTCAGTACTTCAGGCAGCTTCTCAAGATTATACATCAAAGACAAGTTCTGATCTGCATCAGCAGAGGTCTTTTCCACACTCAAAGTACCTAGCACCAGTGAAGTCAGAAGTCCAAATTAAAGAAAAATAATGGTTCACATCAAAACAATGGTGTTTTTGAGTGTTGTCCCGCAAAGCTTTGTTGGACCCACATCTCTTCTCTCATCTCACCACAGACCCTTCATCCTTAGGTGATTCTATAAGGAGGTCCTACCACTCTGAAACTCTCGAAATGCCTTCCTTCCCCATCCTATCTTTTCTTCTGCAAATGATCTTCCCAGGGGACTGGACCCCTCCAGCCTGTTCATTTGTCATCACTTGAAAACAAATGTGGGGTTGATTTGGGGAAGATGCCTTATGACTGTTTTAATAAGAAAGGAGCTTGTTGAAAGGGTTCAGTTAAATGTATTTTTGCCAGTTTCCTAAGTGTTTTATAAACCATTTTCAGGCACAAAAGAAAAATGGCTCATCTTCATTCTAATGATGACATAAACAGGTACTTCTAAATTGCACTTATAGAAATATTTGAAAAGTGCTTTTCAGACTGTCCTGAAAGGTCATTGGCAAAGTAGCCAGATACAAACATAACCTTTAAAAAAAATGTGCTAACATTTATGGGAACCATTTCACTGTAGTCATAGCGTCTGAATCTGTTTTCTTCCCATATCTTTTAATGCTAAAAGCACACTGTCTGCTTTGATCCCCACTGGTTAGGGAGGCATTATGAGTTTAGTTAGTCCAGATGTTTACGTTCTTTGGATTACTGGATTCAAGCAGGCTGGCTTGAGTGCATCTGAGAAATATTCTGTTTGGCATCTACAATATGGATGTGCCTAAGTGTTTGACTATTTTGATTTGATGGGTCAAGAACATTTAAAAAGAAGTAAAAACAAAGAAAAGTCAGAATCTTTGTTAGGCTGTGGAGATGCCTGACTTGAAAACTAAGTGCAGAAGGATCAAGCAATCAAACAATAAATATTTATTAAGAGCCTACTATGTGCCAGGCACTATGCCAAGAATGGAATAGTATGGAGGAAAGGGGGGTCATGAAGGGGAGGGCACAGAAGTTGGCATTCCCTGTTCTGGGGACCTTCAAAAGACAAGGTCTCCCACTGCATCCGGGGCCATCACCACCCATCCTGACCTATGTCTTACCACTGGGCTCTGATGACTCTGGAGGACAGAGTGAGGCTGATGGCTTTGAACAGCTCTGCCTCACTCAAATCTGATTCACTTGCAAATCAAAACATTACCTTCCTGCTGTCATTGGTCCTCTTTGAGAAAGAAGAAAGAACAATAATCTGTGAGTGGTAGTAGCCACTTCAGCCATAGAGACTGGGGCAGCTCTCAGTGCCCTCCAAAAAGACATATTTGTTGGATAGTTATGGAGAACCCTAACTAATGCAGAATTGAAATAACATAATGCGGAGTTCCCAATAGACTCCACATAGGACATGACAGCCCCCTGAAGGGCTTCTAAGTAGTCTTGGAACTTGGAGAAGTTTTGAGATCAAATGAGAATGGATACAAAATGATCTCAGACCAGGAAGGGCTTCAGGGATGGCCCAAGATCAGTGCCTACCCAAGGTATCATTGTTGTCCGCATCCTATGCTCAGTTGATCTTCTCCAGCAAGATGAACAAAACACTCTCCCAAATTAGCCAAAGTATTTTGTGCTCCCAAAGGCTTATTTGGTGAGCTGGATTTGCAAAAAAGTAAATAGTCATTGCCAGAGCTAGCTCAGTCTTTGGGAGGCTCTGAAGGAAAGTATGGGGAAGAAGAGGTATTAAACTGACTACCACCTGAAGGTCTACAGAGTTGTTGGGCTGACCTCATTGTTTGTTGTATGCCTGTGAAACCTGGATAGTCTACCGGTGCCATGCCAGGAAACTGAATCACTTCCATTTGAATTGTCTTAGGGAGATTCTGAAGATCACCCCACAGGATAAAATACCGGACACTGAGGTTTTTTCTCAAACTAAAGTGCCAAGTGTTCAAACTCTACTTCAGAGAGCACAACTCTGATGGGCTAGTCAACGTTGTTCGAATGCAAAACGTATGCTTGCCAAAAAGACTTTTATGGAAAACTTACACAGGGCAAGCATTCACATGGTGGTCAAAAGAAGTGATACAAGGACACTCTGAAGGTCTCTCTTAAGAACTCTGAAACTGATTGTGTGACGCAGAAGACACTGACACAGGACCCGCTCAGCATGATGTGCCCACATCAGAGAAGGTGCTTTGCTCTGTGAACAAAGCAGAATTGAAATAGCTCAAAAGAAATGCAAGATGCACAAATTTAGAGAGTCCATCCATGTTCCCATGGACTATTTGGGCCCAACCTGTGGTAGAACATTCTGAACATTCATATTGGTCTGACCAGCCACAGTCAGACACACTGAAACATGACTATCAAGTGATGTCATCTTGGTTGTCTTCAAGAAAGAAGGACAGCAATCAGTGCCAGATAGTCATGGAAAAGGTTTCAGGATTTTAATCCTTTATAAATATGGCAGAAGGTCCTCCTTACAGTTGATTAATCAATCAACAATAAACATTTGTTAAGCACGTGCTATGTCTGACCCTTGTTTCCAGACTCTGTCTCCTTGTCTACCACATTGCTACCAGAAGTCCTCCTCTCCTGGTAGATGAGTCACACTTCTTACCATGACCATTTTAGAAAGGAGCCCAGCCACATTTCACTTCACTCGTGCCTGGATCCTCTGTCCAGATCCCCAGCCTGGTGCATCACCCCAATATGGGCGCTCTTCTTCCCCTTCTCCCCTGCTTCTCTTGCTTCGTGTACTGTCTTCCCTCCTTTGCTTGAGTACTTTGAAGGAAGCTAGAGATTCTGAGAGGTGGAGGTGAGGATGGAATGCTTTCCAGACTCAGGGGTCCATCTATGCAAAGACATGAAGGCAGGAGTTGTTATATCATGTTCAGGGAACTAGCAGGACTATTTAACTGGGACAGAGAATACAGGAAAGGAAGTAATAAGAAATAAGAAAGAAAAGGTAGGTGGGAGCTACATGGTGGTACTTTTTATTTTATTCTTAATAAAATTCTTATTTGGGGAGGGGCTAGGCAATGGGATTAAGTGACTTGCCCAGGGTCACACAGCTAGTAAGTGTTACATGTCTGAGTGCGGATTTGAACCCAGGTCCTCCTGAATCCAGGGCCGGTGCTCTATCCACTGTGCCACCAAGCTGCCCTTTATTTTTTTAATCAATGGAAATCTGCCTCCTACCACCTCCCTTTCTCCACTGAGTGAGAAAGAAAAACAAAACCTCTGTTACAAATATGTATTGTTGGACAAAGGATATGAATAGGCAGTTAGTTTTCAGAAGAAATCAAAGCTATCGGTAGTCATAAGAAAAAATGTTCTAAATCACTATTAATTTGATAAATATAAACTAAAACAACTCTGAGATACCACCTCACATCTACCATATTAGCTAACATAACAGAAAAGGAAAATAATGAATGCTGGAGAGAATGTGGAAAAATAGGGATACTAATGCACTGTTGTTGGAATTGTGAACTGATCTGGACAATTTGGAACTATGCCCAAAGAGCCATAAAACTGTGCAAACACTTTTACCCAGTAATACCACTCCTAGACCTACATCCCAAAGAGATCAAAGAAAAAGGAAAAGGACCTAAAAATATTTATAGTAGCTCTTTTTGTGAGAGTAAAGAATTGAACATTGAGGAGATGTCCATCAATTGGGGAATGACTGAACAAGTTGTGGCACATGATGTGATGGAACACTATTGTGCTATAAGAAAAGACAAGAGGGTGGTTTCAGAAAAATCTGGCAAGTCTTATATGAGCTGATGCAAAGTGAAGAGAGCAGAACCAGGAGAACATTGTACGCAATAAAAGCAAGTAATGATGATCAACTGTGAAAGACTTAGCTACTCTGATCAATACAGCAATCCAAGACACTTCCAAAGGACTCATGATGAAAAATTCTATCCACTTCCAGAGAGACAACTGAGGAATTCTGAGTACAGATCAAAGCATATTGTTTTTCACATTCTTTATTTTTCTTGAATTTTTCAACATGTCTAACATAGAAATATATTTTGCATGACTTCTCATGTATAATGGACATGGTATTGCTCACCGTCTCAATGGGTGGGGAAAGGTCTGGGGGAGAGAGAGAATTTGGAACTCAAAATTTTTAAAAGGAATATTCAAAAAAGATAGTAAAGCAAAAACAGAAGGAAATAATATGATAAAAAAGAAAAGAAAGAAAAGAAACAAATACGTATAGCCAAAATATTGCCATGTCCAAAAGGAAAGGATAGATAGATAGATAGATAGATAGATAGATAGATAGATAGATAGATATGAAGATATAGCTATAGCTTCACTCTGAATCCATACTAAGAGTTTTTCATTTTATGGAGATAATAGGAAGTAATTGAATATTTTTGAGTAGGAGGCATCACACGGTCAAATCTGATTTTTAGGTATATCAATTTGGAAGCCATGAAATGAAGGGAACAGCAAAATAGGACATCTGTGATTTTGAAGCAGGCTCAAACATTTTAAAAAAATGCATTGGCTATTATTTGATCTTCAGAAGGGTTCTAATACATTGATTACTTTTTCTTGTCAAGAAAACTTGTACCTTCTGAAGTACTCCGAGAACACCCTGCTGTTCACCTTTGTTCTAAAACAAACAAACAAATTTGTCACAAGGACTTCACTGAGACCATTTGCAGGAACTTTTGTACTAATGGGTCTTCAGAAATCATTACAGGACACATTAAAATCAAACTAAATATGTGGGATAGGGACTGGCTTTCATCTGAAGCCTAGATATCCCTAAATGTTTTAGGGAAGGCATATATTTGGCTTCACATTCAATGGTCCTTCATACTCAATGAATAGCATGGTACGGAATACTGGAGTTGGAGTAAGAAAGATCTGGGTTCAAATCCAGTGGATGACCCTGGACAAGTCACTTCACTTCTCTGTCGCCAGGAAAGTCTCTAAAGTTACAGAGGAGCTCCTGATTTGTGTCAGAGAAGGGAGTTCTAATAAATAATAAAATCATACTAATAAAATCACGTCTGGACAAAAATAATTTTTTAATTAAAATGGAAACCTGTACCACAGGGTTATTATGAGGCACAAATAAAATAATGCATAAAAAGAGCTTTGAAACATTAAAATGACGCATAAAGTTCAGTTGTTATTATACAAAAAGACAAATATGATTCAGCCTTAATGTGGTTTTGAGTCGTTTGAAAAAGCGATTATGTTAACCTCATATTTTTGTAACACTTTTCCAAAAAATAGACAGCCAGTGAAAAAGAAATGTGTAGACAACATGACTTATGAAGCAATTTAAACAGGTAGATGGGAAATTTGAACAGAGTCTGGACTACAAAGTTCAAAGCAAACTGGGATGGAAAAAAAATCTTTCCCAGAGCAAGCTCCCAGGAGGCATCTGATGGAACATAGAATGCAACTATACGCTGCTAATTTACTACATCTACAAAGGATTATGTCTGGGAACTAAAAGTGACATGGTGCTCAAGGCTTTTTTTTTTTAAAGGAGCTTGGAAAAAATGACTTCATCTTTCTGGGCCTCAGTCTCCTCCTCTGTACAACTTTTGTTTGGGGGAGGAGGGGGGAAATTGGACAAGATGATCAAGATGGTGTAACTTGCTCGAGCTCTCCCCCAAATCCCTCCAAGTACCTGTAAAAAAAAAATGGCTCTGGATAAGATGACCTCTCAGGTTGCTTCCAAGTCTAAAAATCTTCTGATTACCTCTTTGAACATACAAGTCACACACAGATAGAAGCAGCCAGTGGATGGAGGTCATGTTTATCCTTCAATGCATATCATTGGAATGATTTTAACACTAATAGGGATGGATAATTGTGCATAATAGAGGTTCACATTTTGATGTACACTACCCCCCTTTTGTTTTATACTATATATGGAAATGATCATTTTATTTGGTGTTTAAGTTCAGAATTTTTTTAAAAAGTAAATTAACCACATATTCTGAAAATGCATAGCATAAAGATTCTTCATTCATTTACATCAACCAATCACAGGCAGTCATTTTGCATAGGGAAGGTCAGTCAGTTGGTCAACAAGCATTTTTGGAGAGCTTACTACATGCCAGGGACTGTGTTAAGCACTGGGAATAAAAGTAGAAGAAGAAAAACAGTCACTGCCCTCATGAAGCTTACATTTGAATGGGGAAGATAACACATAAAAGGGAGCTAAAGAGCATCAGGGAGGAGACAGGTACCAGGCAGACAACGCCCTGGCGAGAGCCAAGAGTGGGGTCAGGAAGAAAAGGAGCTGACCCTGACGTTGCAATTAGACTAATAATATTATCAATTTACGTTATTGATTACTAAACAACTATGTCTAATTTTGCTTTTGTGTTAGATGAAGACAGATCTTTCCTCCTCGTTCTTCTAGTTTTCTGCTCGTTCAGAACATTCTGGAAAGTAGAATCTGGGGGTCAAGAGAAAACACCTAGAACTGACAAGGGATAGGAATGTTGTGAATTTTTATGCTTCGTGGGGCCGTCTTCAAAACAGACTATACTGCTTGGAGACAAGAGCCACACCAGACCACCATGAGGGACCACACTGACAGAGAGAGAAAAAGAGAGAGATGGAGAGACAGAGACAGACAGACAGACAGACAAAGAGACAAAGACTGTTGGGCAAGGGGCCGACTAGCTCCGTTGTGGACTCTCTTGGACACTCAAGAATCAGAGGACATAGATAGTCAGGACACCAGAAAGAGCCCTGGCAAATTCGACAGAGAAGCAGCAGAGATGATGTAGCCAGTAATGCTGAGCAGGATTCAAGAGAGAAGATTGATAGGAATCCTGACCCCCCCCCCCGATAAATTGCCTAGAAGATTGGTAGGAGCAGCGTGCTGATATTTGTCTGTGCAGTTAATGGAGCAGAAGAGAGAATATAGCTCTCCTCTCCCAGTGGAAAAACAAATATATGAACTTAGCCATTAAGAAGGTTACTGCTGACGCTGGTCCATGGATGTGATTTATTCAGGTAAAGATCTGAGTAGAGAGCTGCTGCTTAGGAAGCCTCAACACTATGGCTTATTGCTTTTTTTTTTTAATTTCATGTACTAGAGTCATACTAAACTGCAATGTGAGTGTGTTTCCTTGTGCGTCATGCAAGGTAGGGGAGGAGATAAGCATCTTAATGGGAAATGAGACACGAGCTATACCTAAGCTACATTTGTACATTTTCCAGGGGTAAATTTCAGACAAAAATTGTGATATTTATGGAATATTACATGTTAGGGATTCTTTTGCATTTTAAAAACCCTAGAACAAGCCTAGAGGAAAGTAGGCCAAGGTAGGGGAGAGAGGGAAGGCAGGTCCTTGCTATTAGGACAAGATTCCTAAATTATAAGCAGCCATATCATCAGGTCTTCCCTAAGGAACTAGATCCCTCAATGGAACAGCCCACCCCCAACCTTACAGTGGACCCTACTTTTCCACAGGGAAATCCAAATCCTCATTTGTCTAGTAATGGCATTTAGCATCTCTCCTTCAATTTTTCCTCAATACAGAGCTGTTTTCAATAAGAAGAGTATCAGGACATTTTGGAGATGTCTCAGGAATCTTCAACACTCCAGTGGATTCTATGCCCCAGTATCTGTGGATATGGTGCCTGGCACAGTAGGTACCAATCCATGTGTTTTCATTCTTTATTCCTTCATTCATTCATCTCACTCTTGGAATGTGATAGGTTCACACGTTCAAGGAACACCCATAATTAGAAACCTGCTCTCTTATGTGATTTTTTAATTCCTCTTAAAGTTCTTCCAAGAACTCTTTTTGGACTTGTGATCATTTGATGTTACTCTTTGGGAAATAATGAGGAACAAAATGAGCAGGAGCAAGAGAACATTGTATACAGTAACAGCAACATTGTTCTAAGAATGACTTTGCATGACTAAGTCACTTGGCTTATTATAAATACACAAAGTAAAAATAAAGGACATATAAGAGAGACACTATCTGCATCCAGAGAAAAAAATTTATAAATAGAAGTATGTATAGAATAATTTTATGTATATATATACATATATATTATATATATACATATACACACACCTACTTATGACTAATGGTAGCCATGTCTAGGACAGGGTGGAAGAAAGAGAAGAAAAAAAGAAAAAAAAATAAATCTACATGATAACTTTGTTGTATATTTAGAAGGAATAGCAGGTTGTACATGGTTGATTTGCAGTTTCATGTACAATTATCTTTTTTATTATACTGTGTTATGGAAATGCTTGTTTTGTTCCCTGAATTGAAAATAAAATACATTTAAGATAAAATAACATATATAGCATATTAAAAAAAAAAAGAACCCTGCTCTAACTATAGGGTTTTCTCTGAGTATACAAACTAATAGAGTAGCTGTCGTCATTCATACAGTAAGGGTAAAAGGCCCAGGTTTCCATCTTCATCCCTAAACCACAGACAGTATGGTTTAGTGGAAAGAGCATTAGTTTTAAAATACAAGGACTTGGGTTCAGGTCCTGCCTGTCGGGAGTTATCCTACCTGTGTGGCCTATTTCACCTCAGTTCTCTCATCAGCAAAATGAGGGGCTGGAATTAACAGGCTTCAAATCTGTGATCTAGGGCCCCTCTTTCTCTTGGCAAAAAGAAATTAAGTTGAAAATAGGTTAGCAGAAAACAGTTATCCTAAGAACAACTTGGCCTATATGTTTCCTGATAGTATATCAATAATAGCATTTATATAACATTCTAAGGTTCACTTTGCTTATGATTTTCATAAGAAGATCAAATAACAGCTCTGTATGGCACGTGCTATTATTTCCCCCATTTTTACAGACCAGAAAACTGAGGCAAACAGAGTTTAAGTGGCTTGTCCAGGGTCAGATGGTGAGTAAATACGTGAAGCTGGATCTGAACTCAGGTCTTTCTGACTTCAGGACCAGCACACTATCCACTGGGCTGCCTTGCTGCCTCTGTTATGTATTCTTCCCCAGTCCCTGTTGGCTAGAAATTCCTTGAGGGTAGGAACTATTTAATTTGTATCTACAGGACCCAACAATTTTATTTTTATTTCTTTAGTCCAGACTTGAGACTTCATTGGTGTAGAGAATTCCTGGTGAGGATACTCCCTCCACTGATTTAAAAAAAAAATCCCCAACTCTACTGAAGGTAGAGTCTTAGAGTTATCTGAGGGCACAGAGAGCTTAAGTGTTTCGACCATGGTTGCACTGCCAATAGATGTCTGAGTTGGGGCTGAAATCCAGGTGTTTCTGCCTTTCCAAACTCTCCACCAGCTAAGCTCTGCTGCTTTTCTTCCTTGCATATAAATAAATGTTTGTTGAGCTGTCAAATTGAATTTAGATCTGAACAGTATCACAACCATCTCTTTTGTGCAAATAGATTACTTGAAAGAACAGGTTCTAATGCTATGGCTGAGAACCAACTTTTCCTCTTGGTTATCTAAAACAAACCCAAAAAAAGTGGTTATGGGTTTATTTGTTTTAGTCTGTTATGAAGGTAAAGATCAGTTCTTCCACATGGGCAAAGTAAAACTTGGTGAAATTTCTCAAATTTAGACAATTTTGTTCCCAGACTATGGAAAAAAACTTTCATTTTAGGAAGGAAAAAATAAGAGAAATGTTATCTATAACAAAAATAGTATATGGCACTGTTCCTGTTCTTCTCCCATTCAGAGATTTCTCAGTTCCCCATAATGGAAGCCTTCCACAAATGTTAAAAAAGAGAGAGAGAAAGAGAGAAAGAGAGAGAGAGAGAGAGAGAGAGAGAGAGAGAGAGAGAGAGAGAGAGAGAGAGAGAGAGAGAGAGAGAGAGATTTTGTTAGTTGGAGAAGTTTTCCATCATTCTACTCGCCAAAATTATTAAAACCACTTGACATAATGTGTTCCATCCCCAATACAAACTCCTGATCCAAAGCTTCAGCCGTACATTGGAAAAGAAGTGTGTTGCACACCCACTTGGTGACTTATCCCCCCAAACCTAACTTATCCTTGCCTTTTTTCCCTCAGAACCTAAAGACTTATTACATATAAAAGTAAAAATAAAAACTGACCAAGAGAAAAAGCATTCATTTACACACAAAAAAATTGTCTACAATAATTAACAAAGACACTGTGCTAGGTATTAGGGATCAATGATGATTAAATAAGACCTCTTTCCTGTCTTCAAGGAGCTGATCATGAGGAGAGTACGAAGTCTGTGAAATGAAGAGTGTTCATAAAAGTGGGGGGTGGGGTGAATAGAACCATCAAATGCTAGTTATGTCAAGGATAAAGGTGGAGACAAGGTTTTTGGAGTCAGTGTTGCTCATCTTTGGGAGATGGCTTCAGTGGAGTAGAGGAAACAGAAATTAAACTGGAAGAGGTTCGGGGCAATGACTGCTGAAGAAAGGGAGTCATTAGGAATGATGCCCTTTTTTCTTGCTATTTGGCAACAAAGAGGAGGAGTTGGGACAGTAGCTAGGTGTGGCAAAAGACTAAAGGAAGTGAAGAAAGTGCTTCCTAGCCCCCTTCTTTTTTTTATTTTAGCATTAGGAAGACCTGAGCATGTTTGTAGTGGGGGAAGGGAAGAAGGCAACCAAGAGGGAAAGATTAATGAGGAATGAAAAAAAAAATGTACACTAAAGTGAAATTGTAGAAGAAGCAGGAAGGAGATGTCGTCAAGGCACAGGTTAGCCTTAGCAAGTAGGAATACTTTTACCTTTTCCTTTGAGTAAAGGCATTGCTTCTTCACATTTTAGTTGGTAAATTCATACTTCAATGTAAATTCATTTATCACAGTCTAGCTAGCTGAGAGTAGGGATCCTTGGCTCGTATATTGAGCTGAGAAGAGTTTGATGGAGGTTTTGATGAGAGTGTCTTGATAAGAGGAAAAGGCATCATTTTGAATAAAGTTGCACAACTCAAGGAAGGAAGACATTGATTAAGACAATGAAATGGATTATCTTCATGCTCATGCTAGTTGTAGAGGGAAGAGATGGATAAGATGCTAAAGTGGGATTACCCTCATACTTACATTCTGTGAGGAAATGAGGAAGGAAGAAAAGGAGAAAAAGAAAGGTAAGGGAGATGATCCTTAAGATAGAGTTTGCCTAATTCATAATTTTGCCCGAGTGCCATGTGGTGGGCCCTTCATCACCATGATATTGATTATTTACTCTATCTTCAAGTTCAGTTCTCTCAAAGGGAAAGCAACAAATACTACCCATTATGACCCCATTAAGGAAGTCAGAGCAGCTGAGCTGTGGAGCTGGTCATAGTCCTGAAGACTGAGCTGGCTTCTCCTCCTCCCTGGGGCCTCTTGAAGGCAGCATTTAAGAGCAAAGGAAAGTATTGTGGATGTTTGTTAGGCAGTCCCACTCTACTTCTGTTGTGGAGAGCAGAAAAGAGGCAGAGACAGATGAGGTCTCTTCCTGGCAGAATAGTGTGGTTTCCAGGGGATCTTGTTCCAACGTGGCTTTCCCCTTGTATCTTTGCATTCATTCCCTTCTGTCAAAAATCATGAGATATTTTGAGGTCAAGGATATTTTGAGGAACAGTGAGGTAATGTTTCACATCTTGATACTGCAAAATAAGTTGACCTTGGTATGAAGAGGGGACGGCTGATGTGTCTTTAGTGAAATAGATTTGTCAGACAATTACCACCATGAGACCACCCAGAGAGCCTTAGAAAACCGAGTAACTCTCTTCAGGACAACTCCTGGCTGTTATCACTCTTTGTTATAATAAAGCTCCTTCAAAGTCAAACAAAACACTCTTTAGTCCGTAGACTTGACTGGCCATGAGCTAGGAACTTTTTTCTTCTTATTTTCTCTGGTGAATCCTGGTGGAGGGAATAATTTTGGGGGGTGATAATAATAGCTAACGCTTATATAATGCATTAAGCTTTTGCAAAGTGCTTTGTAAATATTATCTCATTTGATACTCCCAAGAACCCTGGGAGGCAGGTGATTCCTGTTTTACAGATGAGGAAGCTGTGGCCAAGAGAGGTTAAATGACCCACCACAGGTCATACCGATGGTAAGTGTCGGAGGTAGAATTTGAACTGAGTCTTCTTTTACTCCAACTATTTCACTCCAAGCTGGCCTCTGGACCGCCTGGCTGCCCAAGTTAAAGTAAAGGCTCTTTACAGTTGGAGAGAACAATACTGACATATCAAAACACCTACTTAATGATTCACTACCCCTCTCCCCAGCTAAAAATCATGAGTTTTGAGAGCTGAATGAAGCGTTTTGTCCATAGTGTTATTAGTTACCTTTGTTATTTTGCTCCATGTATGTGTTTAGTTCAAAAAATATCTTTCTGGGATGACGTATGAACATTAAGTCAGTTCACTGAGGAAGGGGACTATTTGTAAATTTCATGAGAAAGGAGGCATGTCAGCATCGTTCAATGCAGTCCCTGAGCAGACATAACTAGGGGGGACAGGGGAACTGCCAAGGAGCAAATTCCTTCTATGACTGAAGGTTAGCACCCTCTGAAATTGTTGTGGGGAGCTGTTTAGGGCAGTAAGAGATTAAGTAAGCCCCTTAAGTAAGCCAGTATATGTCCTGAACCCACATCTCCCTGACTTGAGCTCAGGTCTTTCCGATTTTGAGGTCCCTACTGCCTTTGTATATAGCATCCACATAATCAATATTTACTGTTCGCTCTAGGGTCTAGTCTGGTCAGTGTTCATACTGAGCTCTCCGTATCTTGTTTAGAACTGATAAAATTGGCCATGTGGTAATCTTAGAGGATCATAACTCTGGGACGTTGGGGGCCATGTAATCCAATCCCCTCATTGTGCATAAGAGGAAATTGAGGCACAGAGAAATGACTTGGTCAAGGTTATATATGTAGTAGGTGGTAGAATTAGGCTTTAAACTCACAGACTTAGAGCTGGAAAGAATCCTGGAGGTCACATAATATAATCCCTCCTCCTTTTACAAATAAGGAAACCGAGGTTCAATAACTTGCTCAAGGTCCACAGGCAGCAAGCCTCAAAGGTGGGCTTTACACCCCCTTTAGAGTCAGAAGTCTTTCCACTGTCCCACACTGTCCCACACTGCCTTACCGGGTTGGTGACCTGTTGGTAAACTGTTTGGCTGCTCCTAGAGCTCTCTGTCAGGAAGCCTGAGGGGTGCTCACCTCTCCCCCAGATAATAAGAAGGAGGGGTATGCATAAAGATTTTCTATGAGGTTGCCTCCCATTTAATCCTGTGACCCATACAACCTGGCCGTGGATTACTGAATCACAAAGCACAAGCATAGAAAAAAAAGCAGAGGGGAAGCCATCATCCATGTCGAAGGGTGTGTTCTCAGTGGGCAAGTAACTGCCGGTACAACACACCTCTGAGGTGGGCATCAGGAAAGCATCGTGGAGGAAATGGCACGGGAATTGAATTAGGCAGAATTAGAGACAGGAAGAAGGGCATTCCAGGAATAGGGTATTCCAGGACCTCCATAGCCCACACACAAATGCTCCACATCCCACATACAAATAATATTTCCTTCCTTAAAAGTTTCTGGATCATTTTATTTATATTTTTATTATGTACCTATGATCATTGTGAATTCTAGTTATTTGTAAATAAGTTTTATCTTCTCTATAATATTGCAAGTTTTTGAAGGCTTTTCTTTTTGCATCTTGTAATCTCCACCCCAATCTCTTCTGTTTTGCATTTTTCTTGCCCCTTTCTCAAGCTGTGATTTAATCAGCATGGTGAAACTCGTGGTGTAAAAGCTTTCTCCACCCATGCACCTTTTGAGTACTCACCTGTACATAATTTACAGATTGAGAGAGTAGCCTGAGGACACTAAGTGATTAAGTGATTTTTCCAGTCACACAGCTAATATGGGTCAGGACTTGAACTCCCAGGTCTTTCTGACTCCAAGGCTAGTGCCCTGTATTCACTCTGCCTGCAGTTCTTAATCTGGGGTCCCTCCCTCCCTCGTATAGATTAAAAACAAAAACAAACAAACAAAAAATCTCTATGTTTGCCACCCTCTAGCTGAAATTAAGCACTTCAATTATGAATTTTTTAAAAAATTTTTTCTGAGAAGGGGTCCATCATGTGTTTCATCAGTCTGGCAAAGTTATCCATGACATAAAAAAAACACTGAGAATCCCCTGCACATAGTAAGTAGTTAATACATATTTGTGGAATTTGAGCTTAGCTTAATGAAAATTTAATATCATTTAATTAAGAAAACTTCTGTTACTTTATGGTTAAGTTAAAGATATGGAGTGGGCTTAAGTATATGAAATGAATGAATGATAGGTATTTATTAAGTACTTACTGTGTGTCAAATACAAGTAAGCAACCTATTGCCCCTTCCTCAAGAAGCATATGCACTAACTGGGGGAAAGCGACACATAAGGGGAACAAGGAAGTAGAAGGCAAGGGGTGCATAGTGATAGGGTTTGTAAATGGTGGCTGGAGTTTAGACCTGGAAGAGATTTTAAGCCAACAACCCAATCCCCTCTTTTTCAAAAGATAAGGAGCTGAGTAGCAGAAAAGCTCAGTGATTTGCCGAAAGTCACAGAGGTAGAAAGGAGCAGAGCTTAGATTTCAACTCAGGAGCTAGAGCAGAGTCATTCTAAGGAGACACAGGTACACAGAAACCACAAGAAAGTACTGCTGTATAATAAAGAGATGGAGGCTTGGTTCAGGCTAAATAAGGCAAAAGCTCACCTATTAGAGCTCAGGATGGTTCCCAGATAAAGTCCAAGATTCCAATGAGACATGGGTGAGGAGGATAAGGACAGTAGTCAGAGTACAGGAAACAGGGTTTGAATGGTGGCCAGAAATGAATGGAAGGAGAATCTGGCAATGAGGAATTCATCAAATCTTTTCTTCCATGAGCTATTAAAAAATAGGACCAACTGCAAAGGAAAGCATGTTCAGAACTCTAAAAGGACTACAAAGTTCTTTCATAATCAATTGCAGATCAAAAATTAGGATTTCAAGGGTAATAATAAAAACCACTAAAGTTTTTCTAAAGCCATTATGAGATGAGGATAAAATATAGGTGGATGTCAATGGGACCCTTAAATAGTCTAAAATAGTCTTTCAACTGATGAATGAACAAACATGGCTTTTTGGAACAGTGCCAAGCGATCTCTCTGCAGGAAGGCTATGATAACAGTCATATATAGCACTGTCAAGTTTATATCCATTTAATATGAAGAAATATTATCTCTGTCTCTGTCTCTGTCTCTCTCTCTTTCTCTGTGTGTGTGTCTCTGTCTCTGTCTTTCTCTCTCTGTGTCTCTGTCTCTGTTTCTCTCTGTCTCTACCCCGACCCCCTAACAGCAATCTTTCAAGCCTGAGTTGGAAGGCAGTGCCAGACCCTCTTGAGGAGATGGTAGATTCCTGAAATCTAGTTTCTCCCCATAGCTGTGTTTGGGTGGTGGATAAGATACCCAGTGATCCAAGGAAGAACTTAGAACCTGGGCTTAGGGTGAGTAGAATATTCCCTAAAATGAGAATGTGTATATCTGGAGATATGGAATTTGAAAGAAATTCCAAGAGGATTGGAATTAATAGCTCAACTAAGAAACACTTACTAAGCAGGCATTTTGATCTTGTTCTAAGCAAGAAGAGCTGAGATACACTTGAAAAACACAATTAGTTATTTTTCCATAAAAGTGAAAATTCTACAAGGCCCAGGTCAGATCTCTTTTCTCATCAATCTGAACTTTCCCTGGAGCTCAGAGCATCACAAGCTACCTGTTCCAAACCCCTCACTTCAAAAATGAAGAAACTGAGACCTGGAAAGACGAAATTATTTCTCTAATTCTCTTTGTCCTTATTGTTTGCCTAATTATATGTTAATTATTATTGCCTAATTATATGCTAACATTCTTTAATTGTACTGAGCAATTTAGTGTTTCATCATATCAATTTTTTATCATTACAATACATGAGAAAAAAATCCCAGGGTAAGGATTGCAACTCTTCTGTGACTTAGTACCTGACTCTTAGGGTATTGTCTGAAGCACAGAGAGGTAGTGACTTGCCCACAGCTACTTCAGTGTCAGAAGTGGGCTTCCAATCCAGGTCTTCTTGACCCCAACCTCAGTATTATCCACTACCACCACACATCAAATAGAGCAGTAGATAATATTGCTACATATAATACTTGTCTGTCTAATGATTTTTTTCTATAAACAGTTCTTTTTCTTCCCCATATTCTGTTTCCCTCAATTAAATTGTGAAGCTCCTTGTGTATGAGAATACAACCCTCAAAAACATATGACACAATACGAGCCCTGGAGTCCAAAGAATCTAAATTCAAATCCAGCCTCAGAGGCACTTACTAGCTGTGACCCAGGCAAGTCACATAACCCCTATTGCCTCAAAAAAAAAAAAGTATGGCACAGTGGTAGGTATTCAGTAGGAACTCAATGAAAAACTTGTTTGATTTACAGATGGAAAGTGACTATACAAAAAGCCTGGAAAAGTGGATGGAAGCCAAAGTGTCAATGGCTTTAAATGTCATACAGACATTTGTGTATATTTATATATATCTGGAGGCTATCTCCAGTCATCCTGATCTATATCCCACCACTGGACCCAGATGGCTCTGGAGGAGAAAGTGAGGCTGGTGACCCTGCACAGCCTTCCCTCACTCAAAATTGAAAGTCATGCCATCAACTCCCTGATGGTCCTCTTTGAGAATAAAGGACAAACATACAACATATGTGTGTATATATGTGTAGATATGATATGACATATGATAAAGAGAAGGTTTGTGTTGTTCAATTTCTCATTCATGTCCAACTCTTTGTGATCCCATAGACCATAGCACACCAACAGCCTCCATAGATTTTCTTGGCAAAGATACTGGAGCGGTTTGCCATTTCCTTCTCCGTTGGATTAAGGCAGACCTCTAGAGGATAAGTGACTTGCCCAGGGTCACACAGTTAGTGCATGTCTGCGGCAGGATTTGAACTCAAGTCTTCCTGACTCCAGGCCCAGCACTCTATCCACTGAGCCACCTAGCTGGAGGCTTACATTTTATTCTAAAAGAAATAAGGAGCTACTGGAATTTTTTAAGTGGGAGGTGGGTTGGGAATTGGGGCAATGTAGTCAGACTTGTACTTAAGGAATGTTAATTTAGCAAATATGAGGATGGATTGGAGAGGGATGAGAGACTCAGGCTTAGAGGTTTAGGCTGTTGACATCACTTCCAGAATACAAAGTAGGGGAGAGGAGCTCCAACTATAAGTTTAAAAAAAAAAATCTACCATGATTACTAGAACTTAACCTACGCTCTCTGTAACCTGATTTTTCTTTCTGCTTTCTTAGAAAATTTGGTCATATTATTTAAGTTATTTTATTATTATTAATTTAATAATGAATAAATTATTATTGTTATTATATTAAATTATTTTAAATTTGTTTTGTACTTTCTTACATTGTGATCCTAACTAGTCATTATTTTTGGTCTTGGACTTTGTCATGTAGGGGAAAAAAATCCTTGTATTGCAACCTGGGCTAGTTTTTATTTTTGTCTTCCTGGCTCAAAGAAACCAAAAAAACTAGAATTTGGACAACCCTGTGGCAGAATTCCAGGCTGACCTTCCAAGAGGAACAGTAGATTCTGGAAAACACAGAGAGGAGAACAGCTCAGGAGGGTGGAGAGCAAACATTGACTATTTGCAGGGCCGCTGCTCCCAACTGAGACTGGCCAGTTCCAAGGCCTCACCACAGACCTTGGAGTTGGAGGTCAGCTGTCTTGTTGCCCATGGAAGACTTTCAGCTGTGATGTTTTGTTTTGTTTTGTTTTGTTTTTAGCTAGGAAACCACTTTGACATGATTGCATTCTCTTCAGAAAGGAGGCTGTCCCAGTTCTTTGAGGGCCTGGCCCTGGAGGTCTAGTTTCTGATTGGAATGGCAGGTGACCACTAGACTGCTTCTCTAAGGGAGCTAGATGAGGTCATTGTAACTCCCTTCCCACTGTGGAAGTACAAAGAGTATGGGCCACACACTCCATGAGCCACAGAACCTATGCATGTCCAATTGTCCCCTTGGAAAGGTTGAACTTTCTGTAGCACCTGAGGCACTGGGTACATTAGAAATCTCTAACAGCATTGTTTTTGGGAATGGGGTAATTACTACCATTGTCTTTCCCTAGCTCAGCCACAAGGTCATAAATTTAGAATCAAAAGGGGTCTTATGGAATCCTCCCCTCTTTTTACAGATGGAGAAACTGAGTCCCAGAGAAGTTAAGTGACTTGTCCAGAATCATATAGCTAGAGTCTGAGGCAGGATTCAAACCTAACTCTTCCTGACCCCAAGTTCACTGTCTCTCCAGTCTGTAAAGATAAGAGAGAATTAGGAGCTAAATCACTGATTTCATTGACACAAAGAATTTCCAGGTAAGATTTCCTCTGCCAAGTCAGGTCAGTACCTTCTCCGCAAGTATCGAAGAGTTACTCAACCCCAAGTATCGTCATCTGTGTTTCCAGGCTTGCCTGACTCGCTTCAAGTCCCAGCTAAAAGCTCTTCTTCTCCAATCCCCCCCACTTAGTCATGTGGGTGCTTAGCTAGTACCTCTCCTCTGCTAATTACCTCCAGTTTCTCCTGCAGATACCTTGTTTGTACCAAATTGTTTGCATGTTGTCTCCCTCCGTTATACTGTGAGATTCTTAACTTAGGGCTTTTTATTTGATGTTTTTGTTTTTTGGTTTTTGTCTTTCATTGTACCCCCAGAGCTTCATAAATTCTTGTTGCCTTAGAGCAGGGGTGGGAAATCTGTGGCCTTCTAGGTCCTTGGGTTTGGCCTTTTGATTGAGTCCAAGTTTTATAGAACAAATCCTTTTATTAAGGGGATTTGTTCTGTGAAGTTTGGATTCTGTCAAAGGACCACACTTGAGGACCTAGAGGGCCACATGTGGCCTCAAGGCACAGCCTCCCCACCCTTGCCTTACAGAATTGCCCAGACCTGAGAAGTCAAGACACACAGCCAGTATGTCATAGGTGACACTTGAACAGAGTTCCTCCAGTCTCCAAAGCCAGCTCTCTTTTTACAATTCCTCAGTGCCTCTGCCCAAGAAAGATATGGGAAGATTCTCTGCAAGGGAGTCTGGGATCCTGAAATCCTTGTCCTGGTTCCTCACACTAGCTATATGACCTTGACTTATCATTGAGACTTAGTTTCTTCTGTTGCAATAAGGATAATGATAATTATTATAATATTTATCCTACTTGCATTAATGTATAGTGGGGGAAAAAACTAGATGTACAATCAGAAGGCCTGAGTTTGAATTCTGCTTCTCTGTCTGGGACTTAGTACTATACTTCAACCAAAATGATATATCACAACAGATTGAATACAGAATTAGATGAGAATTCAGCTGTTTTCTCTTAAGCCAGACATTAGAAAGATTTGTGAAGATATGTAAAATAATACCACTTTTCTCACTATGATTTTTTTTGTTTTGGAAAAGTTATTTTTTCACAAAAAATATGTTATTTTAACATATAATGGGTTCACTATTGTTATCTTAAATGAATTAATAAACATTTTTAAAAATTCATCTTTTATTTTTAATATGGTAAATGGATATAATCCACATAAAACAAAAGCTTTTGGGGGACAGGGAGAGCTCAAGAATTTTTTTATAGTAAAGGGGTTGTCTTGAGACCAAAAAGTTGGAGAATTTCCAGCATACTGCCTTTCAATCAATCCACCCCAATTTTTTTCTTCTAAATTTTAGAAACAGCAGTTTATGAGTTTCTCTCCAAACCCCCAGGCTCCTTATCTACAAAGTAAAAGGATCAAAGTAGCAGATCTCTAAATTTTCTCCTGGATTTATAATTCTCTAAATGACTTGAGAGTTTTCCCAAGAAGTGAGCCTATCTTGGAGTTACTTAATTGGCTGATATATTACTGGACTTCATCCATCTGTGTCAAAGCTCTTAGAAGATGAGCCACACGAATCAGCATTGTTAAACTTTCCTCAAGGAGCATTAGAAGCTTAGAAATATGGCCGGCAAAGGGGCATGATAGTCATTTTAGATAATATACACAGCAAGGAGAGTTTAGAAACCCAAGCGATAAATCAAGAGTCATTTGGATACTCGGGTGCCACTCCCCAAAATTACATTTAAACACTTGAGAACAACCTTCAGGATGTCATTTCTTTCCCCTCCTAGACCCTGTGCTTTCATCTGTTAAGGGAACGAATACCTAATGATGAAAGTCCCTCTGCCAAGATAGATTAGCAATTGCTCTGTCATTTAAGAAGTTTAGAAAGTTGTCTGGGACTTTGAGAGTGTCGCACAAGTCAGTATGTGTCAAGGATAGGACTTGAACACAGGTCTTCCCAAATCCTGAGGATTATTCTCTCTTCAATGGATTATTTGATAGTCATCTTACCAAAGCATGTATAAATCAATGCATTGGGTTGTTCTTTTTTTTCTTTTTTAAGTTTCTCATTTATGGAGCAGCTAGGTGGTGCAGTGGATAGAGCACCGGCCCTGAATTCAGAAGGACCTGAGTTCAAATCTGGCCTCAGACACATAACACTTACTAGCTGTGTGACCCTGGGCAAGTCACTTAACCCCACTGACTAGCCAAAAAAAAAACAAACCCAAAAAGTTTCTCATTTATTAGCGTTGATAGTTAAAATGCTAGTAACATTCTATTGTAAGATTTTCTCGGGAAACATTTTTTATTCATTTGTTTATTGCCTTAAAATATAAACCTTCAATGCTTTATTGAAGTATTATTTGGTAACTCGTTTATGTTAGATAGCAAGAAATAGTAAAAAAAAAAAGTTTATTTTCAGCAGTTCAGGTAGTTACTTTTTCAAGAATTAGCTTGTGTTTCTAAGTGCAGTCAAGAAATATCCAAAGTCAACTGTCATATACAGTCTATTAATCAACAAGGCAAGGTCTTTTATTTATTGTTATAATTAGAGCTGGAAGGGAACTTAAATGCTATTTAGGTCAGGGGTGAGGAACCTGCAGCCTGAAGACCACATGCAGCCCTCTAGGTCCTCAAGTGTGGTCGTTTGACTGAATCCAAATTTCACAGAACAAATCTCCTTAATAAAATGATTTGTTCTGTAAAACTTGGACTCAGTCAAAAGGCCACACCCAAGGACCTAGAAGGCCACAGTTAATCTTCTCCTTTTGCAAGTAAGAAAATTGAGGCAGCAATCTGTGTTTGATATTTGTAAGGATATGTTTGGATTTGAGGAGAGGAAAAAAATACCAAGCTTGGGGGACTTAGCTAGGTATGGTTTTATTGATTTTAAAATTAAAGCTATGGGGAGGTCACATGCCAGTCTATGACCATTTGGATCCCATTTTCCTGATTGGGATGTGCTACAACGTGGAGTCTGGGAGCTGTTCAGCTTGGCCAGGACTATAGACTGACACCAGTGACTCTTGATTCTTGGGGTTTACAGTAAGACCCAGAGCTGTGGAGATCTTTGGAGGTGCATCTATCTAGGATAAGCAAACTCCAGGAAGCTCTGAATACACCTAAGGTGAGTGGGCTAGGTGAAGATTCATGCAAAGTGCTGGTGTGGGTAAAATCTTTGAAAGTTTAGTGGGTACTCTAGTTCCTTCTGTCTATATGTTTCCCTCTTCCCTTCCAGGGGTAGGGATCTAGTCTGACCTGACTTAGTCCCTTAAACAATAGATTTTATGAGCCAGCATATTTCTAAGGGCTATAGTTATACCATTGTTTATTGAGGTTGATGGCCAGGAAAGACCTGTAATTAAACAGTCAGTCATCTGTATGGGATAGGATTCAATTTGCAAGTGAGAAAACTTCTCTGGCTTCAATCATCCTCCCCATTGGCCTCACCAAGGTCCCTGAAATCTAGACGTTATTTACTATCTTGAGTTACTATTCTAACGGGGGCAATTCCAGGGAGCACATGTTCTGGCTCCTTGGGGATGGACATATATTCCACTCTCTTGCTAAAAGATCCTTTTAGAAGACCTGTAGGTCTGGTGGTGGACAATGGAGCTAACCGTTCACTGGGATCACTTGCAATGGCACATGACTGGACTCTTAGTAAAAGACACTCACGACCAAAGGCTCCTGGTTAGTCCATCCCTTGTTCCCTGTGTGTGTGTGTGTGTGTTGGGGGTGGGGAGGGGTGGTGTTGCTTTATTAAAGAGGGTTGTCAGGAAGAGCCATTTACTTATTAGACTTTAAGAGAAATTCTCTCTGTCTTTGTCTCTGTCTCTCTTGCTCTCTGTCTGTCTGTCTGTCTCTGTCTCTCTCTGTCTCTGTCTTTCTCTGTCTCTATCTCTATCTTTCTGTCTCTCTGTGTCTCATATTTTTCTATGTCTCTCTCTGTCACTGTGTCTCTGTCTCTGTCTCTCTCTCTCTCTCTGTCCCTCTCTCTTTCTCTTTCTCTCTCTCCAGCATATTGAGATTCTTCCACCTCTCCCTCAGACTTTGAGTGGGAGGACAGAAGGGGTAATTAATTCTACCTTCCCACCAGCAGCAAAGTTGGCTGTATATGCATGACAATGAGAGAATGCTTTTGCCCGAATGAAACTGAGATGATCTGAGTCCTTATCTGTCTTCCCTAAGGATGGGTGACCAAACATTGATCCTGAGATAGGTGTTTCTAGCCTTGCTGCCAAATTTGCAAATTACAGAGGTAGAGTCAGGTTTGGATGCTGACTGCTCCTAGGGAGGTACTCGCTGCCACTATATCCTTTTTGGAGAAGAAGATGAGCATTTCAAGAAGCATACTAGAGATGAAACCTAGAGTCATACCCTATATTTTGAGGACATCTAGATTTGTGAGTTGTGCAGATAGCATAGGTCAGAAATTGAACTAAACTATATGTTTATCAGTTCCATAAGTCCATACCTGTGGAGGGCCAGCACTGACAAGTCAGAGGATTCAGGCCAGTCCAGGTTTTGCCTGTTGTTTTCCTGTGTCTGATGGCTGCCTAAATCAGAAATGTGGGCTCTCCAACCCCCCTTGCTCTGTCTCTCTTGAGAACAGAAGGACCTTGAATATTATAGGAGGCGAGGAAATGGTTCAAGGGGGAATTCCCCCTGGTTACTGTTCCCATGAGAAAAATAATTGTTGATACTTTGCCTTTGCTACTCTGGGTGCTATTCCCATGAGTGAAGTATAAAAACCCTAGCCCTCAGATTAATAAATGGAGCTTGTTCTTTACTTGCTACCCACCTGGCCTGCGTGTCTTTTTTCTCTTCATACTTGATCAGCATTTAAACACAGCCGCGGACGCAGGCGCTTGCAGCACATGCCTGCTTTTGTTGGTCTAATTTAGTCATTTTCAGTTGTGTCTGACTCTCTGTGACCCCATTTGGTGTTTTCTTGGCAAAGATACTGGAGTGGTTTGCTACTTCCTTCTCCAGCTCACTTTATAGACAAGGGAACTGAGGCCAACAGGGTTAAGTGACTTCTTCAGGGTCACACAGCTAGGAAGCCTCTGAGGCCAAATTTGAACTCAAGTCTTCCAGACTCCAGGCTGAGTGTGCACCTAGCTGCCCTACCACTGCATTTTTGTTCTCTCCAAACTATCTGTCTCAAATCTCTTATGAGAAGATTTTGTAAAAAAAAAAAGAAAAGAAAAGAAAGAAAAAAAGAAAGAAAAGAAAAGAAAGAAAGAAAAAGAAATGGAAATGAAAAGAAAAGAAAAGAAAAAGAGAGAGAGAGAGAGAGAGAAAGCAAGAGAGAGAGAGAAAAGAAAGAAAGAAAGAAAGAGAGAGAGAGAAGAGAGAGAGAAGAAGAAAGAAAGAAAGAAAGAAAGAAAGAAAGAAAGAAAGAAAGAAAGAAAGAAAGAAAGAAAGAAAGAAAGAAAGAAAATAACAGCAACAACAACCAAAAACCAAGGTGTTAAAGCTTTAAGCTGCACTAAATCTTTGGGAATATCCTGTCCATTCACAAAAGCATACAACTAATGAGACCTAATATATTACTTCTTCTTTGGATATTTGCATTATACTATTCACAAAGGAATGAATCCCTAATTGTGGAATTTTGGGCATCCCTCAGCAGGCTGGATTGAAGAGGCATTTGAGGGAGTAGAGGTTTTCTCAATACCCTGAAATCCCTACTTGCAAGCAGCCACCATGTCTTGATCATCTTGATACAGGTCATACAGTCAGAGTCTCACAAAAATTGTGAAATATTTCATATGAAGTAGGAGGGAATTCAAAAGTTATAAAATGTACCTGAAAAAAAATACATTGTGTCGTGAGTCATCAGAAAATTCCCTTTTTCTGCTGGTCTTGGCCAGAACCTGGCTCCTCCCAACAAAACCAAAGTGCACCCACCCAGCTCCATGGGAGGTGCTTCTGTCCTGGGAAGGGCATTCCCTAGGTCACCTTTGTTACACCAAATTGCACAATTTTTAACTCCAATAATAAATTGAATTTTTTTGCATAATGTTTTGTTCTAAGACTCATATTTCATCACAAAATAATTCTTTGCAGAGGTTTAAGTACATCTTTAAAAAAAAATCTTCCAACCAATACAAATATGATTTTGTGCTAATAAATAAGCACAATATGGGGTGCACCTAGGTGGCACAGTGGATAGAGCTCTGGTTTTGGAGTCAGGAGGACCTGAGTTTAAGTCCTGCCTCAGATACTTAACACTTACTAGCTGTGCGACCCAGGGCAAGTCACTTAACCCCAATGGCCTCACAAAAAAGCCTTAAAAAAAATATTGGGGTGATTTGCCATTAAAGGCAACTAGATGGCGCTGTGGATAGAGCACCTGCCCTGGAATCAAGAGGACCTGAGTTCAAATCCGACCTCAGACACATAACATTTGCTAGCTGTGTGACCCTGCACAAGTCACTTAACCCCACTGCCTAGCCAAAAAAAAAATTCTCCTGGGGAAAAAAAAAGTAAATAAGCACAATATGGTTTGCTAAACTGGGCAGCTACATAGTACAGTGGACAGAGCAATGGTCCTGAAATCAGAAGGAACTGAGTTCAAATCTAGTTTAAGATACTTTCTAGCTGTGGGACCCAAAGAAAGTAATTTAATCCCATTTGCCTCAGTTTCCTCACCTGTAAAATGAGCTGGAGAAGGAAATGGCAAATCACTCCAGTATCTTTGCCAAAAAAAACCTCCAAATGGAGTCATGAAAAATAGGAAACAGTAAACTGGAAATGGGAAAGGGAACAGAAGGGTAAAGAGGAGAAAGAGGCTAGGATGGAGAAAAAAAAGCACAGGCAGGAAATATAGACCGAGAGAGAAATGGTCACATGATGATGGGTCATATAGATTTGAAGAGTGAGGAATGGATCTCTTTAAACCAATAGAACAAGGTCCTATTATGATCCTTTCTATAGTCCCTCCAAAAGCCTCCCACCAGCTGTTGAGGGCTTTTGTCTGCTCCTGAAATTCTGCAATCTATTTTAAAATAGATTTTTTTATTTATGTCTTTTGTTTTTAAATTGCCTACATTATCTCCCAAATCTCTCTTCTTCCTACCTCCCAAAGAGCTAAATTTACAGCAAAGAAGTTTTTCTTTAATAGGAAGAAGGGGAAAAAATAAGCAAAATCAATCAATAAACACTTCAAAAAACCAGACCTTGTATTCAATGCTTCATAGTGGGGGATTAGCTCTGTAGAGGGTGGGGAGGGGGATATCTTCCCTGACACTAAGCTTGTTCTTTATAACATCACAACATTCCATTTTCGTTGTTTTGTGGTTGTTATTCTTTCCATTGTCCCTGTTCTAATCATTGTGCAATTTGTTTTCCAGGCTTTCTGCAACAACTCTTAACAAAGAGTGACCCAGACTGGTTTGACTAGATCTAGGTCAGTGAAGCAAGTCACATGTAAGTAGGATATTAAATGTCACCCTTGGCCATCTTTTGCTCTTGCCCAGAAAACCTGCCAGCCCAGGTGATCTATTGCATGTCACCAGTCAATTATTCTGAATACAAAAATTTACTGTAATATGGTAAGACAATCAATAGGGTTATACAGTTAGACAAATTAGACATTTGGCTCACTTACTGAGCCTTTTTCAGTCATTGCATCTGTGAAACAAAATAAAACAACACATTAGTCTGGTTTCTAGTAGTTCTGGCTTGTTAGGCTCCAGGCTAGCCACCTTACTCTACCATCCAGGTTTCAAGGTGCCTGGTTTCAAGTCAAGCTATACCTTCTACAAGATCTTGAATCCTAAAATAGTTGTCTAATCCACTGGACTTTGCACGCCCATCTTGAATTATTTTCTTGCCTTTGTCTCTCTAATCTGAGTTAAAATCCTTCTGCCAATGGCTGCTTTCTACTTGCTAGCCTCTTAAATCCTCATCCTTTCTTCCTTCTTGTTCTATTACATCTGTTCTCAAACTTTTTGGTCTGAGATCTTTTTACACTCTTAAAAATTATTAAGAACTTCTCCCCAAGAGCCTTTGTGTATGTGGGTTATAGCCAAGGATATTTACTGTGTTACAAATTAGGGTGTCTTATAATTATTATGAAAATAGTTTTGACCCCTTGAAAGCAATTTGGAAACCCCCAAGAGGTCCTTGGACCGCACTTTGAGAACAGCTGGTCTAGCACATCCTTATTCTATTCGGTGAGTAAGTGAATTTTCTCCAACTACTTTCCTCCTGGCTGTTCACTGACCCTTTTGTTTTATTTATCCCTTTCTCTAATTTCACACACACACACACACACACACACACACACACACACACACACACACATACCTTTTTTTTTCTTTGCCTCTTTTATACTTTTTCCCATACAAGGAAGACTTCTTCACACTTCCTGAACTATAATTCTCTTGCCTATTAATGATTTCCAAACATGTTGTGAAATCAGTATTTCAGAAGCCACATTTCAATCTAATTTGATAGATATTTATTAGTCTAGTACTGTGCACAAACCAGTGTGCTAAGCACTGAAAGGATAAAAAATAAAAATAGCAAAAGGAACAAAAAAAACCCAAAAAAATCCCCCCTAATTTCAAAAGGCTTGCCATGGAATGCAGGAAGAAATAAATGTGATATACAAATAATGATGAAACAAGAACAAAAGAGGTCAGTGATAAGCACAAGGGGAAAGCCCAGGCAAAGCATTATCAGAGGCTTAAGGAGAGATTAGTTATAACTAGAGGAAGGGGACATGAGGAAATTGCTAGTATAAGCTTCCTGGAGGAGGGAAAGTGAGCTGAGCCTTTAAGGTGGTAAGGACTTGAACAGGAAGAGAGGGAGAAGGTGTGGGGAGAAGAGGAATCCATTTTAGGTAGCAAGAGAATTAGAGGGTTTTGCCATAATTTTACTGGCAGAAGCAGTCAACTTGTATCCCTTAGACCTGTTTCTAGAGCTTTCTTGGGGCTTATCCAAGCTTCATGCCAATTCTCCCTGCTCCCATACCCGAACACTCATCTTTTCCTCACTTCCCTTTTACTGCCAAAGGTACCATCAACCTCTGGTCCTCCAGGCATGCAACCCAAGTATAATCCTTGACTACTTTGTCTCACCTACGCACTTATAATCTGGTGCCAAGTCTTATAGATTATATCTTTGTAATACCTCTTTTATACTTCCCCATCTCTCCTCTGACATTGCCACCACTCTGGTACAGATCCTCACCATCTAATGCATGGGCTATTGTAGCAATAGGCTGCAGATTAGTGTCCCTACCTCAAATCTCTCACTACTCCAATCCATTCTTCACTTTGTTGCTAAACTGATCTTTCTAAAGTGTAGATCTGACTCTCTCCCTCCCTCTCTCTCTCTCTCTCTTACACACACACACACACACACACACACACACACACAATATTTAAACTCTAGTGATTGCCTGTCAGTTCCGGGTTCAAATATAAAACCTGTCTTTGGTGTTCAAAGTGTGCAGGACAACGGCCACACTAGAATTAAAAGTTCGGAGGCTGAGTCAGAGATCAGAAAAGGTTTTATTCTTTCTCATGAGAAAGGGCACAGCCCTTGTTGCTCAAGCACTGACAGCCAGGGAGTGCAAAGTCTGTTAGTGGGGAACAAAGTTTTATAGTCCTAACGTGATGCCCCCTCCCCATTCCTGAACCTTCTTCCCATTGGCTGGGTTTCAGGGTGCACAATCTAAACAGCTTTCTAATACCCTTAGTACAATAATACCCTTATTTGGAAATATTTGCCTAGAAACAAAGGCTCAGGAAGACTTTTGATAATCTACTTAGAAGTTCTGCCCAGAGACAAAGGATTGGGAAGACTTTCCATAACAGTTTAGAAGTTCCGCCTAGAGACAGATAAGCAGGAAGCCCTTTCACAATTTTTACCTTGCTAGAGGAATTGGAGCACAGGTTAGCTCTTGCTTAATGCACAGCGAATGTTTGCAGATTATCAAGTTTTACTGCTTTGGGGGTACAAAGGGAATTTATGAGTTTTAGTGCTGAGGAAGCCTCATCTATCTCACTCAAAAGCTCCTCACAACTGCCTTTGCTGTCTTTTTACACCTTACCCTCCCACCTCGCCCAACAATATATTCTGCAATGCAGTGATTTGTACCTCCTTGGTATTCATCATACAAGACATTTCATCTCCAGACAGTGCATTTTCTTTAGCTATCCACTATGCCTGGAATTCTCATTTTCCTCATCTACATCTCCTGAATTCTTTGGCTTTCTTCGAGCTCCAGTTAAAATCCCACCTTCTACAAGAAGACTTCTCTACCCCCACTTAATGTGAGTGCCTTCCTTCTCGTGACCTCTATATCCGTTGTTTGTACATAGTTGTTTTCTTGTTGTCTCCCCATTAAGCTGTGAGATTCTTGAAAGCAGGAACTATGTTTTCCTTTCTATGTATTCAAAGGGATCAGCATAGTACCTGAGGGACCTCATAAACTCTTCATAAAGGCTTGTTGATTTGACTCAGTTGATGCGTGGTTTCTGCTTGAATTGTTGGTAGAGTATACCGAATGGAGACATGAGCTCCTGTGTTGGATGGAATTCTAGAGCTGAGTGGAATAGCCGTGTTACACACATGTTCATATTGTGATTTGACATCTGGTACCATGGATCACTCTGAGCCTGAGAGCTTAGACCAACAAGACTTTTACTAAAAACACATTCCCATAACCTCAGGTAGAAGCAGTTCTCAAAGTGATTAAAAAGCAGCTATGGAAATGCTTGTTTTATTCCATATATTAAAAATAAAATAAATTTAGATGGGGAAAAACAGTTCTGGAAGAATAAAAAAACAATAATAACAAATAGTTTTATTTATTCTTATTTTTATTGTGGACTGTCAAGTAGTCAACAAAGAGATTCACTTTGGAAGTAGGGAAATTTACCTCATCCTCTTCGATATCCTGGCCCACAACTCACGGCATCAAAGGCACAGAGATGGAAGATGTTACAATGAAAACAGAAGGGAGAGGATCCAGTTTGACTACACCAGAAGTCCTGTGCCAAGTAAGAAGTCTGAGAGACACAGTTTCTGGGTAATTAGTCATCAATTTATTAATTATGGTTAGTAATTAATCAATAAATTGAGGTCATTGGCTTTCTCTCATAAACCAAAGAGGCCACTGAACATTTAAATATCTTTGGAGAGTAAGTGTTCCCAACAGGTGGAAATCAACTCTAATTGGTAAACAATTAGTGAGGGAATGAATATTGTGATAAGAGGTGGCCTTATCCTAATGCCTAGCTGAGGGACTGTGACTGATCCTGTCATTCTCCTGAAATAAGACTCATCTCACCCAGACCACACTGAAATCTAGACAAAGGTATCCACCTCCATTCAGACTTCTTAAGTGCTGGAACAATGGGCCAGAATTCACCTAGATTAGACTCTCTTTATCCTTTAATCAGAAATAAGCCCTCCCACTTGGGTGGGGTCCCACCCAAGATTGACTAGAATGTTAACTCTGTCTCATCATCAGCTCTGTCCTTCAGAGGCTGCCTTGAGTGAGAAAATAGAAAGAGGAAAAAACCCTGGATTCCTCTCCCCATATTAATAATTGGTCATTAATAATCATTTCTCTAAGTTCTCAAAATATGACCTGGGAATCCCTGAGACCCTCTTGGGGCTCCAAGAGGTCAAAACTATTTTCCTAAAAATAGTACAGCATTTTAATTTCTAGTACACTAAATATCCATTGATATAACCCATCTTTAAAAACAAGGTCTTTGGGGTTCTCAATAGTTTGTAAGAATGTAAACGAATTCTGAGACCAAAAAGTTTGTGAACCACTGGGCTGGACTATAGTCCAGTAAATGAATAATACTAGACTAGAAGAATCAATTGAAGTAAGAATGTAAAAGACCTTGAATGCCAGAATCAGGAATTTATAGAAAGACATGAGAAAGCATCATACAGAATGAGAAGGTGTGATGAATTGTCCTCTGCACTATTGAAAGGAATAGCCCCATTGATGTAATAAATCCATTGAAGTAATTCATGTAGTAGCCACCTGCCTATGTATAGGTTCCCAATGTGCCCCTTGGGGCACTGGAACATCCAAGGGGGGCAGCAGTAGCCTCAAGTGCAATTGGGGGGGGGAGCATTGAATAAAAGTAAGGGAGCCGTGGAAGCATGAAAAAAGAAGAGAGAGAAGACAATATTTAAAAACCATTTGTACACATTTCATCTATTGTGTAACAGAGTTAAAGTCATAGTGATTACATTATTTTCCAAATAAACACATAAAATGCAAGTTATAACCAATCAGTGGTTAAGTCCACCAACAGGTCTTAACAAGCAAGCGTTGGCAGGTGAGCATGTTGCACGTTGGCGGGAAGTCCAGCATGCATCATCAGGAATATGTGCGTGTAATGACTTGTTCATAATACAATGCTATATAGTTACATGATGCAGTATTGCATCATCAAAATTTCAGTACAGGGAAAAAATCACAAATTTACAATAAATTATTGAATTTAAGATGTGTCATTTAAAAAAACATTGTTAATTTTTTTTTAAATGATGAAATTTCAAAAACCTGTTAAAAGGTTAAAGAAAGTAGATTTCCAGAGGGGTGTGGAGTAATTTGTTTTTTTTTTTTTTTAAAGAAGGGTGGTAGGCCAAATAAGTTTGAGAACCTCTGCTATCGACTAACCAGAAAGAAGGTAAGGGTTCATTACCTAATCCTCATTTTTTTTTCAAATAGACTTTAGCTATTTCATTTAAATGGAAAGACTTTTTTTTCAACATTCATTCTAATTTTCTGCATTTTTATTTGTCAGATTGATACCATACTGTGCTTTGGAATTCAGGGGGTTTTTTTTATCCACTCTCTCAAAACCAACTTCAGATAGGAATTCTCTATAAAAATGGAAATACATATACTCTGTGATGTCTCTGACAAATTGAAATGTTTTAGGTTAGTGTTCAAGGTAGTGAAACTCATTTGAACCTCACAACCTTGTGAGGTAAATACTATAAGCAATATTATTATACCATTTTACAGGTGAGGAAACTAAAATTGAGAGAGTTTAAGTGAGAGGCTTTCAGTCCACTAGCATTAATTAAGCATCTTCTACTATGCACCAGGCATGGTGCTAAGCTCTAGGGGTACAAAGAAAGGCGAGCAACAGTCCTTGCTCTCAGGAGGCTGACAGTTTTAGTGTCGTGAACAGAGAACCAACCTTGAAGTCAAGAAGACCTGGCTTTTGACCAGGCAAATCATGTAACTTTCCTCTGACTCAGGTAACTCTCCAAGACTGTAAGGGGTAAACCAATTGTAAATTAACTTTGACAGGAGTTTTCTTGGTGGGACAGCACCACACTAAAGAATCACAGGTTTGAATGTCCCTCCTGCCCCACTACCCCCCACCCCAAAAAAGTGACTTTTCTTTCACACACACACGCAACCACAAAGCCAATGAAGCAGAAAATGTAAGAATTATCATTATAATTTATAGATGAGGAAACAGGTTGGATGTTAGATTAAGAGCTAAATGGAGCCTCAAAGATTACCTAATCCAATTTGTCATTGCCAGTAGATTGTAAACACCTTGAAGGCAGAGATTGTCTTTGGCCTGTTTTTGTATCCCCAGTGATTAGCCCAGTGCCTGACACATTTTTCTTGTCATTGAGTCATTCTAGTTGTGTGAGATTCTTCATGACCTCATTTGGAGTTTTATTGGCAAAGATACTGGAGCAGTTTACCATTTCCTTCTCCATCTCCTTTCACAGATGAGAAACTGAGGCAAACAGGGGTAAGTGACTTGCCCAGAGTCACACAGCCAGGTCCTCCTGACTCCAGGCTCAGAACTCTATCTAATGGGCCACCCAACTGCCCCGATACTATTGTGTTCTGAGAAACAATAACGGGACAGTTTCAGAGATACCTGGGAAGACTTGAATGAACTCATGCAGAGTAAAGTAAGCAGAATCAGGAGAACAAGGTATGCAATAACAACATTGTAAAGAAAAACAACTTTGAAAGATGTTAAGGACTCTGCTCTGTACAATCAATGACCAAATGTGACTCCAGAGAACTCCAGTTGAAGCATGCTATCTGCCTCCCTACAAAGAATGACGCTTTTATTTTTGGACATGATCAATGTAAGGATGTGTTTTGCTTTATTATGTATATTTGTTACAAGGGTTTTTTTTAGTTATTCTTTTTTTTTCAATGAAAGAAATGGGAGAGAGATAAAATAGACTTTGTTAATTAAAAAGTTAAATTTAAAAAATGCTTGTTGATTGATTGTAATAGGCTGAGTGATTTAACCCTGGCCCCACAGCTACTTAAGTGGTAGAAACTGATACTTGAACCCAGGATTTCCGACCCCCTCCTTAATTTACTGAAGTAATAGCTATATGGTAGCTTAATACAGCTGTTGTTTTGTTTCCCCAGCACAGAATGGGAAATGAGAGGAGTTACTGTTCTCAACCTAAAATTAACTTCAGTGTGATCACATAGACTAGACTTCAACTTTCCACTGTAAATATCCACTAAAAAAATTCCATCATAAAATTGAGAGCCAGCTGGTAGCAGAGTTAACTGGAGCTTGTCCAATAACAGACCCCCAAGTGGAGCACAGATCTTCTTCGTCCAAGGTGGATTGTGGCTCAGTGCTTTGAACCTCAGGCCAATCACATATAATTCACAAGTGATTCAGAGTATGTCGGCCTTGTCTTTCCCCAGCTCATCTCCCCTGTGCTATTGTCTTGGCTTCTTCACAAGGTCATGTGGAAGCTATATGTTTAAACTCTCAAATAGCTAAACTCTCAAAGGCCATGAGGAAACATCATTTTCCATCTGGCAGAGGGAAAAGGGAAAATTTGTGTTGATCTTGCAAATTAATAGGCTATCTCATGGAAATGCAAATAATAACAGACCACTGAGGGTTTGTAGTCTGACCCACCATGGATCAATTTGTCTATAAATTATAGTCAAAAAGAAAAAAAAGTCAGAATTTATTCAAATAGTTGATATAGGGTGAAAATATCACAAGTGGTACTTTAGAATAGACATAGAGACTGGATCTGTGACTTTTTTGGTACAGAGAACTCTTGAATGAGGAAGGTCCCTCTACCAGGGTAGATCTTCTCCTTCTCCGAAACTTAAAGTCTGAGAGATAGCGATCAAATGACTTATCCAGGTCACTTATCAGTGATTTATCCAGGGCCACCCAATCAGTATGTCATAGGAGGATCTCAAACCCAGTTTTTTCTGCCTTCTAGATCAGCTCCCTATGATAAGGACATGAAAAGGGTGAGGACTGTGGCACTTCTGTTCCTTAATAACTCATTCACAGAAAGATGTGAAATATTTTGCTCAAATCTTTAATGCAATTTAGAGGAAAATGTATGAAAAGCAACAAGCATTTATTAAGTACCTACCATACTAGATAGAGCACAGGCCCTGGAGTCAACAGCACTCGAATTCAAATCCTACCTCAAACACTTACTAGCTGTGTGACCCTGGGCAAATCACTTAACCCTGATTGCCTCAAAAAAAAAAAAGTACCTACCATATGTCAAATGCATTACAAATATTATCACATTTGCTCCTTACAATAGCCTTGGGAAATAGGTGCTTTTATAATCTTCATTTCACAGTTAAAGAAGTTGAGGCAGTTAGAGGTTACACGACTTGTTCGTGTGACCAATGGTGTGGTTCTTGGTACACAGTAAATGCCATAGAAATGATTGCTATTAGTAATAGTAAGTGTCTGAGGTCAGATTTGAACTCGTGTCTTCCTTACCTTAAGGTCAGCTGGTGCCTCAGTGTGTCGAGCATTGAGCCTGGAGTTAGGAAGACCTGAGTTCAAATCCAGCCTCAGACAATTCCTAGCTGTGTGACTCTGGACAAGTCATTTGACTTCTGATTGCCTGACAAAAGGATCTACCGGAGAAGAAAATGGCAAACCACTCCAGTATCTTTGCCAAGAACACCCCATGGACAGTTGTTCCACAGGGTCATGAACGTGGGTACAAGTGATCTACTGAACAACTTCCTGACCTGAGGCCCAGTAGTCTAACCACTGCACCACCCAGCTGCCCCTCGATCAAAATACCCTGAGCTTCTGTTTTATGCTGTGTCAGGATCTATGTCCTAAATAGTTTCTCTCTGCTTTGTACAAGCTATACCTCATACCTATAAAAAAAAATCTCTCCTTACTTCCACCAGGCTATTATAATAGTAAAAGTGAGGTGATAAGAACCTGACCTAGGGTGGTGGCTCTGTGGAGGGGTAATGACTGCAAGATATACCACGGATGTTGAATCAATAAGATGGTTTGTTTAGAGGTAATAGTTGAACCCCTGGAAAATGATGAGAGAGGTGGAGGACAGAGAGGGAGAGAAGAGAAGAGAAGAGAAGAGAAGAGAAGAGAAGAGAAGAGAAGAGAAGAGAAGAGAAGAGAAGAGAAGAGAAGAGAAGAGAAGAGAAGAGAAGAGAAGAGAAGAGAAGAGAAGAGAAGAGAAGAGAAGAGAAGAGAAGAGAAGAGAAGAGAAGAGAAGAGAAGAGAAGAGAGGTGCTGTAAAGGTAACTTAAGAGCAGCCAACCAAAAATAGGATCTCTTTAAGAGAAGAAATAGGAGATATCAGTGTGATGAAAACCCAGGGAGGAGAGGCTATCTACTAGGAGGGGCAGTCAACAGTATCAAGTGTTGCAAAGAAATCAAGATGAATGACTAAGGAAAGACCTTCAGATGCGTATCAAGGTGATTGAAAACATATCACCTATGTCAGATTGCTTGCCATCTTTGGAAGGGGGGATGGCAGGAAGGGAAGGATAGAATTTGGAACTCAAAACTTTTTAAAAAATGAATGTTAAAAATTGTTTTTAAATGAAATTGGGGGAAAAATAAAATGTTATTTTTTAAAATATGTATTGAGCTTTCCCAGCAGTTTTTTTCGAAGAGTGGGTTCTTATCCCAGAAGCTGGGGTCTTTGGGTTTATCAGATAATAGATTACTATAGTCATTAACTACTGTGTCTTGCATACTTAACCTATTCCACTGATCCACCACTCTATTTCTTACCCAGTACCAAGCAGTTTTAATGATTGCTGCTTTATAATTCAATTTAAGATCTGGAATGGCTAGGCCACCTTCCCCTGCATTTCTTTTCATTAGTTCCCTTGATATTCTAGACCTTTTGTTCTTCCAAATGAATCTTGTTATTATATTTTTCTAGCTCTATAAAATAATTTTTGGTAGTTTGATTGGTATGGCACTGAATAAGTAAATTAGCTTAGGTAGATTGTCATTTTTATTATATTAGCTTGGCCTACCCATGAGCAACTGATGTTTTTCCAATTATTTAGATCTGATTTTATTTGTGTGAAAAGTGTTTTGTAATTGTGTTCATAGAGTTCCTGAGTTTGTTTCAGGAGGTAGACTCCTAAATATTTTATAATGTCTACAGTAAGTTTAAATGGAATTTCTCTTTCTATCTCTTGTTGTTGGGCTTTGTTGGTAATATATAGAAATGCTGATTTATGGGGTTTATTTTATAGCCTGCAACTTTGCTAAAGTTGTTTATTATTTCAAGTAATTTTTTACTTGATTCTCTAGGATTCTCTAAGTATATCATCATGTCATCTGCAAAGAGTGATAGCTTTGTTTCTTCTTTGCCTATTCTAATGCCTTCAATTTCTTTTTCTTCTCTTATTGCTAAAGCTAATGTTTCCAGTATGATATTGAATAACAGTGGTGATAATGGACATCCTTGTTTCACCCTGATCTTATTGGAAATTCTTCTAGCTTGTCCCTATTACATATGATGCTTGCTGAAGGTTTTATGTAGATGCTTTTTATTATTTTAAGGAAGACTCCATTTATTCCTATACTTTCTAGTGTTTTTAATAAGAATGGGTGTTATATTTTGTCAAAAGCTTTTTCTGCATCTATTGAGATGATCATGTGGTTTCTATTAGTTTTGGTGTTGATATGATCAATTATACTGATAGTTTTCCTAATATTGAACCAGCCCTGCATTCCTGGTATAAATCTTACCTGATCACAGTGTATTATTCTTGTGATAAGTTGCTGTAATCTATTTGCTAATATTTTATTTAAAATTTTTGCATCTATATTCATTAGAATAAAACTTCTGGGAAAAATGGAAAAGAGTATGGCAGAAACTGGGCATTGATCAAAATCTCACACCATATACCAAGATAAAGTCAAAATAGATTCATGATTTAGATATAAAGGCTGATACTGTAAGCAAACTGGGAAAGCAAGGAATAGTTTACCTATCAGATTTATGGAGAACAACAGAATTCATGACCGAACGGGAGATAGAGAACATTACATAAAGTAAAATGGATAACTTTGATTACATTAAATTGAAAAGGTTTTACACAAACAAAGCCAATGCAACTAAGATTAGAAGGAAGGTAGAAAATTGGGAAAGAATTTTTACAACTAGTCTCTCTGATAAGGGCCTCATTTCTAAAATATATAGAGAATTAAGTCCAATTTATGAGACTACAAGTCATTCTCCAATTGATAAATAGTCAAAGGATATGAACAGACAGTTCTCAGATGAAGAAATTAAAGCCATCTATAGCCATATGAAAAAATGCTCTAAATCATTATTGATTAGAGAATTGCAAATCAAAACAACTCTGAGGTACCACATCACACCTATCAGATTAGCCAACATGACAAAACAGGACAATGATAAATGCTGGAGAAAATGTGGGAAAATTGGAACACTAATGCATTGTTGATGGAGTTGTGAAATGATCCAACCATTGTGGAGAGCAATTTAGAACTATTCCCAAAGGGTTATAAAAATGTGCATACCCTTTGACCTAGCAATAGCACTTCTAGGGCTATATCCCAAAGAGATCATATCAATGGGAAAAGGACCCACATGCACAAAAATATTTATAGCAGCTCTTTTTGTGGTGGCAAAGAATTGGAAATTGAGGGAACACCCGTCATTTGGGGAATGGCTGAAGAAGTTGTGGTATATGAATGTAATGGAATACTATTGTGCTATAAAAGAAATGATGAACAGGCTGACTTCAGAAAAACCTGGAAAGACTTGTATGGTCTGATGCTGAGTGAAGTGAGCAGAACCAAGAGAATGTTGTACACAATAACAGCCACCTTGTGTGATGACTAATATTGATAAACTTAACCCTTCCCAGCAATACAAGGATCTAAGACATCTCCAAAGGCCTCATGATGGAAAATGCTAACCACAGCCAAAGAAAAAACTATGGAGTTTAAATGCAGACCGAAGCATACTCTTTACTATTTTTTTCTCTTCTGTTGAGTTTTGTTTCCTCTTTCTGGTGGTTCCTCCTATTGGTTCCAATTCTTACTTACAATATCATTAATGTGAAAATATTTTTAATAGGAATGTAAATGTAAAGCCTATATCAGATTGTGCGCTGTCTTGGGGAGAGTGGTGGGGAGGAAGGAGGAGAAAAATTTTAAACTCAAAAGCATAGTGCAGTGGATAGAGTACTGGCCCTGGAGTCAGGAGGACCTGAGTTCAAATCTGGCTTCAGACACTTGACTCTTACTAGCTGTGTCACCTTGGGCAAGTCACTTAACCCCATTGCCTACAAAAAAAAAAAGCATGTGGAAGTGCTTGTTGATAAATCAAAATAAATTAATTTTTTAAAATGTATTGAGAAGTATGTATAGAACAATTTCGTACACATGTATATATGTATGTATGTATGTATGTATGTATGTATGTATGTATGTATGTATTTGTGTCTAATGGTAGCCATCTCTAGGGGGGAGGGAGGAGGAAAGGAACAAAAGGGAAAAAAAAGAAATTTACTTGATAATGTTATTATATATTTGAAAGGAATAAGAAGTTGTGCATAGCATATTTGCAGTTTCATGTACAATCATCTTTTTTATTGTCCTATGTTATAGAAATGCTTGTTTTTTCCATAAATTAAAAAGAAAAATAAATATGTATTGAGGGATTTGTTTTTTCAGGTTTGCTTGTTAGCTTTTTCAATTTGATCAATGGGTAGAAGGTAAGTAGGAGGAGCAGAATAGTAAAAAATACTTTTAAAATAATTTTTAAAAATACAATAAGGGAATATAAATGTTAAGAAAAAAAGGAAAATTAGAGAAAGAGAAAGAATGTTTGAAGTGGTAAAATCTCAGAAGAGACAAAAAGTAATGGACTCAAAGACACAAGGAAAAGTTTTGACATTTGAAAGGAGAAAGGCCACCTCCTCCTTGGAGCCTGGAATGAAAAAGGAGAAATTGGGGGATAATTTATAAACTCAAAATCTAAGTTTTAAATTGTAGCATCTTATTTCAATTCAAGGTATTTACATTTAGCTACATAAAAAGGAACATTTATTTTTTTAAAGAGAATTTATTTTGGAACCACAAAGAAACAGGTATGAAATTATCACAACATAATTTAACTGGAAATTTTGAGTCTCTAAGAAATGGAAACACCATCCCTGATGTTTTCTTTCCTAAGTGCAGCAACTTTTTTATAGAGTTTCCATAAAATATTTTCTTTGGAAAAATGTACATCTTGGTGGTTTTATTATTTTTTGAACAGTGCTTATTTTTAATGTGACAACAAAAATCATGTTAAATTCAAACATTGTCAAACATTATTTTAAAATTACCTTCACAGATTATATAATATATATTCTCTTACTATAATATTGCCTCCTACCCCCACACATATTCACAGGTTGTTTCAAAAGTTTTAGTGCAGTTTTATGCTTTAGTAGCTTAAAGCTGCACTAAGACTTTCTGGAGAGTGTGTGTGTGTGTGTGTGTGTGTGTGTGTGTGTGTGTGTGTGTGTAAATAAAATCTGTGAAGATGTTGACTGATGGAAGAAAATGCACACTTAATAATCATAACAATGTGAATGGGATGAATAAACTCACCCATAAAATGTAGGAAGGTAAGAGATTAGAAAGCAGAATCCAACAATATGTTTTTTATAAGGAAAAAAATATATGGTTTAAGATTATATTTACATATATATGTATATATATGTAGCATATATATATACATATATATGTATATATATATATATATATATATATAGCACACATATCATTCCCCCCAACACTCCTAAAAAGGGGCTTTTACCCTTTCATACATGGTGACTCATAAGGAAGGGGTAGCAGAAAGAGATGAGGCACAGGAGATGAAGTGGATCAAATTTGCCATTTTCTTAGCTCTTCCTGAATCACTTTTTGTCAAGAATTCTGCAAGAGTCAACAATAAGTCTAACATAAATATATGCCCCTTTAGCAATACAAATGTGCCTTAGAAAAACATCATAGGTTGTAAAATTTGTTTCCCAGTTTTCTGCTTCTCTCCTAATCTTGGATGGATTGGCTTTATTTGTGCAAAAACTTTCCAATTTAATGTAATCAAAATTGTCCATTTTGCATTTCATAATGATCTCTATTTCTTGTTTGGTCAGAAATTCTTCCCTTTTCCATAGAACTGAAAGTTAAACTATTCCTTACTCTTCTAGTTTGCTTATAGTATCAGTCTTTATAGCTAAACTTGTACCCATTTTGACTTTATCTTGGTATAGGGTATAAGATATTGGTCTATGCCCAGTTTCTGCCATACATTTTTCCTGTTTGCCCAGTAGTTTTTTTTTCCCCAGCAATGTCTCTGATAAAATATAATTTCTAAAATATAAAGAGAGCTGAGTCAAATTTATAAGAATACAAGTCATTCCCCAATTGATAAATGGTCAAAGGCTATGAACAGGCAGTTTTCAGAGGAAAAAACTAAAGCTATCTATAATCATATGAAAAAAGTGTTCTAAATCTCTATTGATTAGAGAAATTCAAATCAAAACAACTCTGAGGTACCACATCACACCTATCAGATTGGCTAACATGACAAAACAGGACAATGATAAATGTTGGAGAAGATAGGGGAAAATTGGAACACTAATACATTGTTAGTGGAGTCGTGAAATGATCCAACCATTTTGGAGAGCAATTTGGAACTATGTCCAAAGGGCTATAAAATTGTACATATCCTTTGACCCAGCAATACCACTTCGAGGACTGTAACCCAAAGAGATCATAAAAATGAGAAAAGGACCCACATGTACAAAAATATTTATAGCAGCTCTTTTTGTGGTGGCAAAGAATTAGAAATTGAGACAATACCCATCAACTGAAGAATGGCTGAATAAGTTGTGGTGTATGAATGTAGTGGAGTACTATTGTGCTATAAGAAATTATGAGCAGGCAGATTTAAAAAAAAAACTTGGAAAGACTTGTATGAACTGATACAGAGTGAAATAAACAGAACCAGAAGAACATTGTACACAGTAACAGCCACATTATGGGATGACTGAATTTGATAGACTTGGCTCTTCAAAGCAATGCAAGAGGGGCAGCTAGGTGGCGCAGTGGATAGAGCCTTGGCCCTGGATTCAGGAGGACCTGAGTTCAAATCCAGCCTCAGATACATAACACTTACTAGCTGTGTGACCCTGGGCAAGTCACTTAACCCCAATTCTTAACAAAAAAACAACAACAGCAAAGCAATGCAAGAATCTGACAACTTTGAAAGATTCATGACAGAAACTGCTATCCACACACAAAGAGAGCTATGGAGTCCGAATGCAGGTGGAAGCGTGCTATTTGCTCTCCTTTTCCTTTGTTTTTTTGTTTTATTGCTTCATTCCCCTGGTTCCTCCCATTAGTTCTAATTGTTCTTTACATCATGACTAATGAGAAAATATCTTTAACATGAATGTATATGTACAGCTTATATAAGATTGTATGTTGTCTTGGAGTGGGGGTAGAAGTGGGAGGGGGAGAAAACTGAAAACTCAAAATCTTATGGAAGTGAATGTTGAAAACTAAAAATAAATTAATTATCAAAAAGAAAAAAAGAAAAACATCCTAGGCTTACAGCACTGGAAAGGCTCACAGAGGAAACATAACCCAAGTGTTACCTCAATAAAAGACAGCGTTGCATAATGCAAAGAGTATTGGATTTGGGATTAACAGACTTTTAGGTTCTAATTCTGGCTCTGCCACTTGCATCATAACAATAGCAACAACGATAATAATAAAACAGCCATCATTTATATAATACTTACTATGCGTCAGGCCCTGAGCTAAGTGTGTTGAAATTCTTATCTCATTGGAACCTCACAACAACCCAGGAAGGTAAGGGTTATTTATTATCCCAATTTTGCAGATTTTACAATCAGTATTTGAGGCCATATTTTTACTCAGAACTTCTTGACTTCAGCCCCAGTGCTGTATCCACTGCCACCAAGGGCAGTTTGGGAGAGCCAGCTAGGTGGGACAGTGGATACAGTGGATAGAGCACTGGCCTTGAAGTCAGGAAGACCTGAGTTCAAGTTTGGTCTCAGATATGTACTAGCCATGTGACCCTGGGGAAGTCACTTAACCTCTGTCTTCCTCAGTTTCCTCAACTGTAAAATGGGAATAATAGTTCCTACCTCCCACAGTTGCTGTGAGGTTCAAATGAGATAATATCTATAAAGCATTTACCATGTTTCCTCCTTCCCTTCCCCACTTAACCTCTGTTGGACTTTCACTTTCTCAACCATAAAATGAGGAGACTGGATTATTAAATGACCTCTGAGAGGCTTCTGAGATCTACTGGTCTTCTTAATGATGCATTCATTTACACTGAAGTGTTGCACCCAATGTGAACACCTAGAGCTTCTGATTTGACTCAATGTTTTCATCTTGCCCTGGGCTAAGAATTAGAATGTGGAGAGAGAAATATGGGGCAGAATCCAGAAGAACATCCTATAACCTTCAACAGTTGAGAGGGAAGAGTCAGTATAAGCTCCTAATTTTTAGAGCTTCACAAGTTGAGCCTACTAAAATTCATTCATGAATGGCTAATTGTAAAACTCTATGTACAGTTGGATATCCATTCGGGTGGCTTAAGCCACCTCAAGTCCACACCTCTCTTTCATCTGCTCATGGAAATACTCTCCATGGATGCCAGTCCCTTTCACCTTTTGGTGAGTTATATCCAGGGGTCTCCATTTTGGAGATGGGCACAGGTCAGCCATACTTCATTCCCCTGAGAGCTGTGCTTCAGACTCTCTGGACCTCCCTAGGGTACCTTCTCTGCCTCTTCCCCCAATCCTTTTAGTTCTTTTTTATGTATTATATTTCCCCTTAAAATGTAAGTACCTTGAAGGCAGAGAGAGTCCTTTTGCTTATATTTGCTTATATTTACATCCCCAGCACTTAGCAGTAAGAGCTTAATAAATGCTTGTGTCCTTCATTCCAAGTTTTCCTCAAATCCGAGTGACATCAGAAGAAATAGAGGAGGACCTCTAGCACACTTGCCTGGGGCAAATTTATGGGAAGATTTGAACAAGAGTCACGTGGGATCGGCATGCAGGGATAAATTGCAATATGCATTGTGGGAGGAAAGGTTCAGATTCATGAGTCTGCATATCTGTATGAGTAACTTTATCTCTGAATCTCTGGATAACAAGTACAAACTTAGTAAATTTGGTCATAGAAGGGAAATCCCAACAACCCCACTTAAACTAAGCTTGTGGAAGAGTGACCAATGCCCACCAAAGCTATTTGCCTTTGTCTTCCTCTTCAGGCTTGGCTCTTCCTTAACATGTTGACTTTGTCTTCTAGTAGTTTGTTCATTGGCCTCCTCAGCCCCACACTAATGAGCACGAGTTTACAAGCAATGTGTATAGGAAAGGATAAAGGCCTAGTTGGATTGCTCGGGAGGTTGCTTGCTTTGGATGGAGGCCTTGCCCAGCCTGAAACTCTACCGTAGTTCACTTAATTTCCTGTTCAGTGAATGGCAAAAATGATTCTTTCAGGTTCAGATGGGACATGGGTACTTACTGTGTTGTGCAAGTTCTCTCCTGGCACAAACTTTGCTAAGACTTTACTTTAGAGAAATGATAGATTTCCTTTTGGCTCCTCTCTTTAAATCTAGAAGGATGACCCAACCAATACTATGCATTTCCTGTTTTAGCTGCTTGCTGGAGATACTCAGGGTGCATAGAATGAGTTCTGGTTATCTATTGCTATAGTTAACATATATAATACATTATAATACAAATATATTTATATTTTATATATAAAAACTATATTAAATATAAATAATAAATCATATACATACATATACATACATGCATACATATACGTACATGCATACATATACATATATACATACATACATATACATACATGCATACATATACATACATGCATACATATACATATATACATACATATATACATATACATATAAACATGTGCATATACATATATACATACATGCATATACATATACATATACATATACATATACATATACATATACATATACATATACATATACATATACATATACATATACATATACATATACATATACATATACATATACATATACATATACATATACATATACATATACATACACATACACATACACATACACATACATGCATACATATATACATACATATATATACATATATATGTATATATATATGTTGGAGCTCCCAGGACTTTCTCTGTGACTCTTCTTTTCCCATGATAGATGCTTTCTGGGCATTATTTAGACTCAATAAGACAGTGTTGCTGCCCAAATCAGGGCAACTGATGGCATAGTGGATAGGGTGCTAGGCCTCGAGTCAGAAAACCCAGGTTCAAAATCAGCCTCAGATACTTCCTAGCTGTGTGACACTGGGAAAGCCACTTAACCTCTGTTTTACCTCAGTTTCATCATCTGTAAAACCAGGAAAATAATAACACTTACCTCTTAAGGTTGTTATGAGTATCAAATGAGATAATAATTGTAAAGTGCTTAGGTTAATGCCTGGCATATAGTAAGCATTATATATGCATATGGCTGTACCGAATATTGAAAACTGAGTATTGTTTGTCCATTGTCCATTATTGAGTATTGAATTGAATTTTTTACACTTCTTTTCCTACTTAAAAAAGAAATGAATTGATCTTATGTCTAGGGGGGTCTTCCGGTCTCTAGGAGAATACTGGGGTCACATCTGCTTGGTAGATGTTTCTTATCTATAATTCTTGTTATTACCCGTATGCCATGTTTAGTTGAGTAGCGAGGTGATAAAGTGGATAGAGTGCCAGGTCTGAAGTCAGGAACACTCATCTTCCCCGGTTCAAATTTAGCCTCAGACACTTACTAGCTTCATGACCCTGAGCAAGTCCCTTAACTCTGTTTGCCTCAGTTTCCTCATTTGTAAAATGAGCTGGAGAAGGAAATGGCAAACCACTCCAGGATCTTTGCCAAGGAAATACCACGTGGGGTCACGAGGAACTGAACACAACTGAAATGACTGAATGACAAAATGTTTAGTTGCCTATCAATTTCATGCTAAATGGAAACAACTGGATACAATCTCCAACAATGTCTATCTGCTTCTCTGGAAGGCTACGGTCATGGCTTGCCTTGGATTTAGAAAAATAGAGCAAATTCACAAAGAATGCCTTACGCATAGTAGGTGATTAAAAATGCTTGCTCTGTTGAATATATTGGAGGTCTACATGCTGTCATTCCCTCAGAAGATGCTCACCTTCTTGCTCTGGTTCTTTGATGCTCATCCGGTAAACTGATTATTTTATCCAATCCCACCCCATTTGGACTCTTCCACTGATGCCGTGTAGCCTCCAGCCTTCAAAGTCTGGTCAGACCAAGTCAGGCTCCACTGAATCTTGACCTCCTTGATTCAAGACTATTTCTCCCAGGCTTCTTGTAGTCATATCATTTCAGTCATGTCCAACTCTTCATGACACCATTGGGAGTTTTCTTGGCAAAGATGCTGTAATGATTTGCCTCTTCCTTTTCTTGCTGATTTTACAAATGAGGAAACTGAGGCAAACAGGACTAAGTGACTTGTCCAGGGACATGAAGTGTCTGAGGCCAGATCTGAACTCAGAAAATCAGTCTTCCTGTTTCCAAGTCCAGTGCTCTGTCCACTGCGCCACCTAGATGCCTTCTTCCAAGCTACCTGCTGTCTTATTCTGAATTTATGATTCCTAGGGATTCCCAAACATTGCTTAAGTTATGGTGACAGACAGAAACACCTAAATGTGCACACAGATTAAACTCTGCAATTTACCAACAATATCCTTGAGCAAGTCACTTTACCCCCAAAGCCTCAGTTTCTCCATCTGTAAAATGGAGTTGAATTAAATGGTCTTTAAGTTTATTTCTGGCTCTAAGTCTCTTGATCCTATGGATAACTTTCCCTCATCTACTCTTAAAGATCTGCTCCCTCCCTCACATCAAGGTTGTGAGTCAGTAGCCCCACCTGACCTTGACTTTGGTCCCTTGCAAAATTCTAGAACATGTAAAAGAAATGGTGAGTGAATATCCTACTCTGCCTTCCATGCAAGAAGATTGGGGGCTTGGGGGGGGCCGGCAGGGATGAGAGAAGAGAAAGACTTGAGCCAAATAAGAAGAAGGAAATCATGTGAGTGACTCAGAAGGGTTTGGACTACTGAAGCAGGTCAGAGGTTGACTTGGGGGTAGGCAAGAGGCAATTTGGCAAAAATCAATCCATCAATAAACAATCATTCAACATTTATTAAGTGCCTATGATTTACAAAGCACTGGATTTTAGCGAAAAAGTCTGGAGCATTGGGAATTTGGGAGAAAATGAGGAAATTTGAGATTTTTTTTTGGCTAGGCAATTGAGGTTAAGTGACTTACCCAGGGTCATACAACTAGTAAGTGTCAAATATCTGAGGCTGGATTTGAACTCAGGTCCCCCTGACTCCAGGGCTGGTGCTCTATCCACTACACCCCCTAGCTGGCCCCAAAACTAGGACATTTTGAAGAATAATCTCTAGGCCCAGATACCAGTCCAGATTCACTTCCAATTTGTAAGATGGATCATGGGCAATTAAGGAGGATATGAAAGGATTAAGGAGCATCAAGGAGGACTAAAATATTGCCTTTGAAGAGAGAAAGTTGGAAGGATCTGGCCAAAGGACTTGTCAGGCATGGCAAGGTAAATAAGTAAAGGTAAGTGGAGGAATTAAAGGGTAAAGTAGCTAGAGGGTAATGGTGGAGAAGGTTGGTAAAATTGCAAAGAGGTCGGTGCCATTTCAAGGGAGGTGGGTGTGGCTGTGGCTATGCAGGTATTCATACAAAGAAAAGAAATTTGAGTGAGGGTGTCTGTAAAAAAAAGAAAAGTTTGACAAGATGCTTAGGGTTGAAGTGTAAACACCTACAAGAAATTTCAAGAAATGAAGCTTAAAATCACTAGGGAGAGCAGGGGAAATTGGGCAATGATTTGCATCTAGTACACATTTCTGCCTCAGGTGAATGATGGTTATCTGTGTTCCCAGTATAAGCTGATCTCCTTCCTGAAGGATTTCCTAAAGAGATTCATTTTTAAAATTTTCTATTTAAAGTTTTGAGTTCTAAATTTTATCCCTCTCTCCCTCCTTCCCCTCCCCTCTCCCTGAGACAGTAAGCAATCAGATATAGTTTATACACATACAATTATGTAAAACATTTCCATATTAATTGTTTTGTACAAGAAGACTCAAATAAAAGAGAAAGGAAGGAAGGAAGGAAGGAAGGAAGGAAGGAAGGAAGGAAGGAAGGAAGGAAGGAAGGAAAAAAGAAGGAAAAAAGGAAGGAAGGAAAAAAGAAAGAGAAAAGTAGCATTCTTCAGTCTATATTCAATCAATATCAGTTCTTTCCCTAGAGGCAGATAGTATACTTCATCATTAGTCCTTTGGGATTGTCTTGGATCATTGTATCACTGAGAATAGCTAACTTAACAACGTTGCTGTTACTGTGTACAATGTTCCCCTGGTTCTATTCACTTCACTAGGTATCAGTTCATATAACTCTTTCTAGGTTTTTTCTGAAATCATCCTGCTTGTCATTTCTTACAGCATAATAATATATTCCATTGCAATCATATACCACAGCTTGTTTAGCCATTCCCCAATTGATAGGCAGCCCTTTGATTTCCAATTCTTAGCCATCACAAAAAGAGCTACTATAAATATTTTTGTACAAATAAGTCCTTTCCCCCTTTTTTTTTTTGGATGTCTTTGGAATATAGACCTAGAAGTGGTATTGCTGGATCAAAGGGTATGAACAGTTTAATAGCGATTCGGGCATAGTTTCAAATTGCTCTCTAGAATGGTTGGATCAGTTCACAACTCCACCAACAGTGCATTAGTGTTCCAGTTTTCCCATGTCCCCTCCAACATTTTCCCTAGGCTACATGGCACTCTGAAAGGTGTGAGGCAGAACCTCAGAGCTGTTTTAATTTTCATTTCTCCAATCAATAGTAATTTAGAGTATTTTTAATATGACTATAAATAACTTTGATTTCTTTGTCTGAAAACTTCCTGTTCATAATCTTTGACCATGTATCAGTTGGGAAATGGCTGTCATTTTTATAAATTTGACTCAGTTCTCTATATATTTGAGAAATGAGACCTTTACCAGAGATACGTTTTGCAAAAATTTTTGCCATTTTTCTGCTGTCCTTATCATTTTGGTTGTGTTGGTTTTACTTGTGCAAAATTTTTTTATATATAATCAAAATTATCTATTTTACATTTTGTAATGCTCTCCATATCTTCTTTGGTCCCAAATTCTTCCCTTATCCATAAATCTGACAGATAAACTATTCCATGCTCTCTTAATCTGCTTATGAATCATCCTCTATGTGTTGGTCTATAACTATACCTAGTTTCTGCCATACTGTTTTCCAGTTTTCCCAGCAGTTTTTGTCAAATAATGAGTTTTTGTTTCAAAAGCTAGGATCTTTGGGTTTATCATATGCTAAATTACTATGGTCATTTACTATAATGTAATTTGTACCAAATCTATTCCACTGATCGATCACTTTATTTCTTAGCCAGTACCAGATTGTTTTGATAATTATAGCTTTATAACACAGTTTGAGATCTGGACAGCCAGACCACCTTCTTTTGCATTTTTTTCCATTGATTCCATTGATATTTTGAGCTTTTGTTCTTCCAGATGAATTTTGTTATCATTTTTTCTAACTCTATAATTGATTAATTTAGGTAGAATTGTCATTTTTTTATACTGGCTTGGCCTACCCATGAGCAATTAATATTTTTCCACTTGTTTAGATCTGACTTCATTTGTGTCAAAATCTGTTCATATCGTTACTGGGTTTCTCTTGGCAGGTAGACTCCCAAGTATTTTATTTTGTCTACAATTATTTTAAATGGAATTTCTCTTTCTATCTCTTACTGTTGGACTTTGTTGGTAATATATACAAATGCTGATGATTTGTGTGGGTTTATTTTGTATTCTGCAGCTTTGTTAAAGTTGTTAATAATTTCAAGTAGTTTTTTTAGTTGATTCTCAAGAATTTTTGAAGTATAACATCATATCATCTGCAAAGAGTGAGTTTGTTTCCTCATTACCTATTATTCTAATTCCTTTAATTTCTTTTTCTTCTCTTATTGCTATAGCTAACACTTCTAGTACAATATTAAATAATAGAGGTGATAACAGGCATCTTTGCTCCATCCCTAATTGTGTTGGAAAGGCTTCTACCTTATTCCCATACAGAAAATGCTTGCTAATAGTTTTAAATATTACTTATCATTTTAAGGTAAATTCCATTTATTCCTATGCTCTCTAGTGTTTTTAATAGGAATGGGTGCTGTATTTTATCAAAGGCTTTTTCTGCATCTATGGAGATATCATAAGATTTCTGTTGGGTTTGTTACTAATATGGTCAATTATGCTAATGTTTTTTCCTAATATTGAACCACCCCTGCATTCCTGGTATAAATCCCATCCTGAAGAGATTCAAAGAATGCTTCTCCATTTTCCAAGATAGTAGAGATAACTAAGGGCTCCTAAAAGGAATAAAAGGAAAATTTCAATCAGAATGAAAGGGATCTGAAAGTTGAGGAGGGAAATGACCCTTGTTATGATGATAGAGAATGGAAATGTTCCAGGGGTAAGAGAGGAAAGGAAAAGGACAAGTATACAATTAAAGCTTAGAAAACAAATGTGAGGTCCTTCCTAAGAAAAGAAAAAAGGTGGATGTTCTGAAGAGGAAGAAGCTGGTTGTTCTAAAAATGATAGATGTAGGATGACAAAAGGAATCAGATGAGATAAGGTCCATATGAGGGCAGAAGAAGATAAGAGTAGTAATAGTTGGAGATTTCCTGGTCAGGACCACTGAGGCAGCCAAGTGTTGACTTGATACCAACAATAGAGAATCTGATGTCTTCCTGGAAGCATGTATACAAAACATAACAAAGGATCTCCCAAGACTTATCAAAATGGATGATAACTACCCACTTATGGTTATTCTTGTGGGTACCAACAACACTTCCAAGAGAAAAAAAAAAGTATCACCAATGATTATGAAGTCTTAGGCAAGAAACTGAAGTCCATAGAGGCACAGGTTGTATTTTCCTCATTGAAGGCACGGGATAAAGAAGTAGAAAAATTAATTTAATTAAAAATTAATTGAGGAAAGTGATGTCTGAGAATGGAGTTGCAATTTCTGGACCATATCTAACAGTGTGGGGTTGAGAGGTTCCTTACCAGAGACAAAGTGTACCTAACGAAAGCTAGTAGTTACAGTTTTGATAATCTAACCAAGAGAGCTTTAAACTAAAAAAGATGAGAGATAATATTGCTTATGTACATATATATATACACATATACATAACTTAAACATAATGAAAAGTAACCACAAAGAAGAAAGAATAATGTTCAAGACATCTAGAAATTCACAAGAAACCAAATCCAAGAAAGGAACCAGGAGTAAAAACCCATGGCCTCAAATGTCTATGCGCAAATGCCCAAAGTTTAGGCAACAAACAAGAAGAATTAGAAGTCCTGACAGAAGGAGGCAAAATTTACTTCATCTGTCCCTGAGACTTGATTGGCTGACAAGCAAGTATGGATCATCATTTAATACTTATCACTTCCCCTAAATCCAATATCTTGAAAAAGCATTAGAGCAGGGGCTGCTAGGTGGCACAGTGGATATAGAGCACCAGCCCTGGAGTCAGGAGGATCTGAATTCAAATCCGGCCTCAGACACATAACACTTACTAGCTGTGTGACCCTGGGCAAGTCACTTAACCCCATTGCCTAGCCAAAAAAAAAAAAAGCATTACAGCAGGTCCTGGAGTTGACAGCTTCTAAGGTCCCTTTCATGATCCTATGATCATTATGCTCAGCACTGGGAAAACAAAACCAATAACAAAACAGTCCTTGCCTTCAAGAAACTTACATTCTATCGGGAGGACAGCATGTCACATAAAAGTATATACACAACACATACATATAAGTATATACATACATGTATACAGAATACATATAAAATAAATAGATGATTTGGAGGAGGTGGAGGAAGCTAGAGGGAGGGAAGCACTAACAGCTGGGCTGATCAGGAATCCAGGGGAATCCCACAGATGGAAAACAAAATGGCTCACCAATTTTTTAAAATGAATCCATTGATCAGCAAGTATTTATAAAGTACCTACTACCTGCTAGGCACTCTGTGAGGTGCTGGTGAACCAAATACAAAAAGAATAGAACCAACTCTGCCCCCAAGGAACTTAGATTAGAGCTCTCACAACTCCCTGAGCTCACGGCTAATTAATCTTTTCTCTGACTTTTTTTTTTTGCTATTTATTGGTCTGTGTCTAACTTAGTTGTTTCCCTTTTGCTGCACACCCCGCATCCACCCTTCTTCTCTTTACTGCAATGGTTTGCCTGTTAAAATGTTGAAGGAATGCTCACTGTTGCCCTCAGATCCAAAATTGCCTGCTTTTTTTTACTTGTTAAAATTATTTTCAGGCAAGCCTTTGTGTCCAAATAAATGTATTCGGTCTAGAAATTAGGACATTTTAGGGGTTTTGACCACAAAAATAATACTTTGCTACTACTTGTCCAAGCCTTGAAGAACAAGGCATTGGAAAAATAAACAAAAATCAATGGGACCAGAAAGCTTCTTTGGGCTTTAAACAATTTCATGATATTTCAGTTAAGCAAAAATTTGAATCCCTATTTCTTTCTTAGATCCAGACTATCTATCTCTGTTTGCTTCTTTTTTTCTGTATTAAGGTTTACTCTGAGGTTTTAGGTTTTCAGGAAGCTATGGTTGGCAAGACAGAGTTTATGGAACCATCCTTTACCTTATAGTCAAGTCATATAAAGTAAAATGTAGTAAGTCAAGCCAAGATTAACCCTACCATGGCCCTTGGAACCACTGGAAAGAGTTATGAAATACATATGTTATCTAGGATACTTTGACAAATGTTATATATCACTTTTTTCTACATTTCTCATTGTCCAGGGACCTTGCTGTTGATTGTATTTTGTGAATGTTCTAAGAGCAATGTGGAGATAATTCATGATGTGGCTATTGTAAAGAAGTAAGCCAAAAATCATTTTAAAGAATGATGCAAACATAGCATCATTTTCTCATTTAAAAAATATCACCTTATTTAAATACAATTCATGAGGTGACATGGGTTCATATTACTAATGCTTACTACCTTGGAGACCTTGGATGAGTCAATTAACAGCTTAGAGCTCAGTTTCTTCATTTGTAAAATGTGTCAGGTGACACTGGATGGTTTCTGTGTTCACTTCTAGCTCTGATCTGTGATTCTCAAACACGTGGGTTAAGCACCAGCTGTGTATAACACAATATGCTAAGAACCACAAAGGCACAAAACCAGACATCAGTTCTGGGATCACAGATTTAGATCATAAATTTAGAGCTGGAAAGGACCGACCCTGCTTACGAAGAAATACAGTTATCTCTTCCACATCACGACTTTCCCCATCGTGGTTTCCAATCCAATGCATGAGAAATTAAATGGGAATTTGGGGGGAGTTTTGTGGAAGCCACGGACAACATGCAAAGGTCAGCAGATGATACAGAAAAAGTTCTTTTTCACACAGTATTTTTATTTAACATTGACCTACACATAGCCTATGATGAAATGCTTAACCCAAATTTTACCATAAGGTACTGTAAATACCCCATAAAAGAAAAAGGAAAATTCAGACTTCTCTGGTACAAAGAGAAGGCCAAAATCCTTTATGCAGACTTTCCAGATCAAGGGGGCACTGTGCTACTAACCTCCCTGTTGTGGAAGGGATAACCGTAAAAATCGGGACATCAGTGGTGCTGGCTAGTTCAGTCCTGTCTGTACTGTCCAGCACTGCCTGGTGCCTTTGGAGGCCTGAGTTGTCTGGAGCTCTTTGGATGAGAAGAAGCCAAACTTGGTGAGAAAGCCATCAGTTGGGCTGATGGCTCTTTCTCCAGGAGCTGGGATCCAGCATAAAGGTTGCATATGAAAAGAAAAAAAAGTTACTTAACATCTTTTGACTTCTGATTTCTGAAAGTATTAAAGATTTAGGAGAGTTTTATTTTGAAAAGAAACATATGTATGTACATATACGTATCAGATTTTCAGAGAGACTTCCTTTAATGTTCCATCTAGCAAGGAAATATTCCAACAGTAAACATGTAGTTATAATTTTACAGGCTCAGAAAGTAAGTGGTGTCCTGGCAGTTTAAACTTGTGGAACTTGCAGTATCAATGGCACATCATTCGCAGTAGCTTGGCCAAAGACTTTCCTTGCATAAGCAAATATTCTTCCAAGTATTTGGTGGGGGTAGCTTTAAGCAGCTGTTGGATATTAGCCTGGCTTACTTCTCATTTTTGTTTCTCTCTCGTTCAACTTAAGATGGGAGTCAACTTTAAACAGACAGGCTTTACCAGCTATAACACAAAATGAGAAATACCTTGGAAATGAAAGTCTATAGGAAGTTCTGTCATACCAAAGCATGGGCAACAGTGTGGATGGTTTTGGTTTGGAGGGGCCAAGAACAGGTGTCAGTTATGTAGGAAGAGTATGGTTAGGTATTGTGTATCTAGAGGGACAGGTAGGACTGGCAAGGTTGTGGAGACACCAGGAATACAGGTAGACAAGAGATCCAGGGTCTAGGAGATGAGAAGCAATAAAGAGCCCTTAAAATCGTGAAGCAGGAAATGCCAGAGTCAGCCAGGGAGGTGAGTACAGACATAACTTGTCCCTAGCCTCTCCCATGCTCCTAGATATGCTTAGGGAAGGCAAGGGAGGACAGGTTTCATGTGCAGTGAGACAGAGGGGAAAAGCCCCTACCAGCATATTTTCCTCCTAAATCTTTTTTAAATAAGTGCAAAATTTGTCAACCAAACCAAATTGTCAAACACATCTTAGCCCAAATTCTAAGTTAGGCAGAAAAAACAACAAACCTTGTTCTTAATTCTTAATCTTCAGGGGCAGAAGGTTTGGTCTTTCCAGAAGTTTTTATACTTGCATACCTACATACATACAAGTATATATATGTGTGTATATGCATGTGTGTACTGTCTAGATGTATATACATTCATGTGTATATGCATAAATGTATATGTATGTATAGAATATATGAGTAGAATGTATATAGATATAGATATATACATACATAGATACTACACATGGGGTAGCTAAGTGGCACAGTGGATAGAGCACCAGGCCTGGAATCAGGAAGATCTGAGTTCAAATCTGGCCTCAGACACTTACTAAGTGTGTGACCCTGGGCAAGTCACTTAACCGCTATTTGCCTCAGTTCATCATCTGTAAAATGGGTACACAATGGAGAAGGAAATGGTAAACCACTCCAGCATCTTTGCCAAGAAAACCCCATAGACAAAATCCATAGGGTCACATGGAGTCGGCTGTGACTGAACATACCCACAATATAATGTACACACACATATATATGTACATAATATATTTATGTGTATTTTCCACTAAGAATCTTTAAGAGTTACATCTATTCAATTAGTCAACAATGTTCCTGAGAGATGCCATTCGTCAACTATTCATCAATGGATATTTTCCACTTTGAATATTACTTGATTCTCACTAGACATTTATCATGTGTTCGTCTCGACTTTCCATAAATGCGCGCAGAAGGGGTGCTAAGGTGATGTCTGGTAAGGCTCCCTTGGATCTCTGTGGTGTCCCCTTAATGAAGTCCCTTTTCAAGGGGTGCTCTTTGTTAAGCTATATCCTCACCTGACTCTAAAAATCCTTCTTTACCCCTTTAACACTATATCAGTTGAGTCATTCCATAAAGTTGGGGTATGTACGCTCATGGACTTGGCCTTTCAAAGGGAGAGCAGAGAGAGAAATGGAACTAGAGAGCCTGGGAGATCTGAGAGGTGCAGGGAAAAGTGAGAGGAGACATCTCAGAGTCAAGATTTAAAAAAAAAAAACGATTACTAGTTGCCAATTACTGTGCTAACCTGGAATGTTAGGCAGAATGCCAGACTTAGAAAGAGCTAGGTTCAAATCCTACACCAACACTTGCTAGTTATGTGACTATGGGCAAGTCACTAAAACTCTCTAAGGCTCATTTTGCCCATCTGTAAAGTGGGGCTGATAATACCTCCAGTTTCCCCCCATGTGGTTGTTGTGAGGCTCAAATAAGATAATGTATGCAGAGCACTTTGAAAATACATTATATAAATTCCAGGTATTAATAATAATCATAGCAGATGTTGGAAAAGCTAGGTGGCAAAGTGGAGAGAGCTCCGGCCTTAGAGTCAGGAGGACCTAAGTTCAAATCTAGTCTCAGACACTTAACACTTAGCAGCTGTGTGACCTTGGGCAAGTCGCCTCACTAAAAAGCAAAAAAAAAAAAATCATAGCAGATATGACACCCATATTATGCCTAAGGGCTCATAGGGCTGCGAATTGGCTGCTTGGGCAGCTTTTAGAATCCTAAAGGATGACAATTTGGGGGCTGGGAGGAACCTCAGAGGCCTTCAGGTACAACTCATTCATTTTCCTCATCAGCAATATAAGGATAGCACCTATCTCCCAAGGTTGTTGTGGGGATCAAGTGAGACCACATATCCTAAATGCTCTGCAAACCTTCTGGCTCTATATAAATGCTAGCTATTGTTATAATTATTGTTGGTTTATAGATTAGGAAACCAAGGCTGGTTTTTTTGGTTTTGTTTTGCCTTTCTTTGTATCCTTGTGCTTGTACCACATACAGTAGGCACTTAATTAATGCTTGTTGACTCGACTTGAGGGTCAGAGATTAAATGATATGCACAAGGACACAAAGATAGTAACTGATGCTAGTAACATGGGATTTGAATATAGGTTCTCTGGCTCTCTTCCTTGCTATAAATAAACCCAATCTATTACTACTACATTTATTATCCTACCACTTAACTTTTCTGTGCCTCAGTTTCCTTATCTGTAAAATGAGAGTTGAACTCTGGTAGCCTCTTAAGTAAACTTGTAGATCCAAATCTTTGTTCATATGGCAATATGAAATCAATAAATGGTCCTTTTCCCATACAGATATTCACATTAGTCAATTTGGGAATCAATTAGTCATTTATAGATATTCAATATAATCAGTTATATATATTCACATTACAATCCATTTGCCTTCTTCACAGGCAGGAGATCTACCTGTAATCCTCTGCAAAGGGAATATTATCTATTTTAATTAAATAAGTCACATCCTCATTTGAAGTCTATGCCTAGACATGGATTGATTTTCTTTGGATTTTTAACATGATATGAAATGGAATTAATCTTCTCTATTCAAGCTGAGGCATAGAGACACCACGAAAGCCTTCTTGTGTTGCTTTGCCCCAAACACTCACTTTCATGTCTTTGCACCTAGGAATGAATATACTGGCCCTCTCCACTTCTCTGCTTCTGGCAGGTCTGAGCTCGAGGTAAGCATAAACCTTGCTGAGTAGACTAGAGACTCTGTGATAACCAGATGTTCCTGGGGGAGGCAATCAGCCCTTTCCCAGAAGAGTGGACTCATCATCTCCTGGAACTCGTGCAAAATTGCAATCTGCAATGACATTTCTAAAGGGCAGCTCACTGCTGTGTTGTCATCAGCGTCCCTATTATTAATGTGGTTTTGCCCTATGGCTGGTATTGGTGTGCTTTTATCATCCTTTCATTTCACTGAAAAAATTCTAACATGAAACACGATGGATATTTACATGGATGAGACTTCAAAGCATGACCTCCCACTTGTTTCTTGTGGAGGCTTTCTGCACTATTCATTAAACCTTTGGAGCTTTGTAAACTGTGTTTGGAACTCTAGTGGAGATCATGAAAAAGATCATCTGATGGCCCTCGCACTCTAGTCAGAGGAGAATTACGCTTCCTTGCTTTTTTCCACTGGTTCTTTGTCCTCTTTCCAACCTCTTAAAGTAGATGGTGCCCCAAGGTTCATTTGTTGTTATTGTTGTCCCGTCATGTCAGTAGTGTCTGACTCTCTGTGGGACTTTCTTGGCAAAGATATTGGAGTGGCTTGCCATTTCCTTCTCCAGCTCACTTTACAGATGAGGAAACTGAGGCAAACTGGATTAAGGAACTTGCCCAGGGTCACAAAGCTAGTAAGTGCCTGAGGTCAGTGAACTCAGGTTTTCCTGACTCCAGGCCCAGCACTCTAACCAATATGCCACCTGGCTGAACCCAAGGCTCATAAAGTCATACATTTAGAGCTGGAAGGGACTTCCATCCAGAATGAGATTTCTTAACCTAGATTCTCCAAGGGTCTGTAGATAGATGTTGCTGTTCTTGAAGAAGAGGACCTGCTAGGTAGTGAAGAAGATAGAGCACTGAGCTTAGAATCAAGAAAACTCAGCTTCCTGACTTCAAATCTGGCCTCAGATACTTACTAGCTGTGTGATCCTGGGCAAGCCACTTAACCCTGTTTGCCTCAGTCTCCTCATCTGTAAAATAAGCTGGAGGAGGAAATGGCAAAGCATTCCAGTATCTCTGCCAAGAAAACTCTAAATGGGGTCACAAAGAGTCAGACAAGACTGAAATGACTGAACAAATGTATATAGATTTCAGGGAGTCTGTGAACTTGGATGAGAAAAAAATTCCATCTTCATTCTCACTAACTTCTAATTGAAACTGGTCATTTCCTTTAATTATTTAAAATCCTTCTTCTGAGAAGAGGTCTATAGGTTTCACCAGACACAAAAGGAGTCCATGACCCAAAAGAGATGAAGAACTCCTAGACCAACCCTCTTAGTTTACAGTCGCAGAAGCCAAAGCCCAGGGAGATTAAGTGATATAACCTGAGGTCATCAAGCTAGTAAGCACCAGAAGTGGCACTGGAAGCCAAGTCCCCTGACTTTGGAGCTAGCGTTCTTACCACTGCATTGTTTCTTTCATGGCACTCTATCACTGGCTCTTTCCTCCCACTCACCTTTGGCATTCTCATTCCCTCCAATAGCTTTAAATTTCATGTCTGTGTAGACAACTTCTAAACATTTATGTGTAGGCCTGAATTCTTTAACCATATTCAAAATTGCCTCCAGGAAGTCTCTCTCCCCCCCACCCCACCCCGATTTCATCTCAATGGTATCTTGAATTCAACATCTTTCTCCTTAAACTTGTTTCTCCTGGCTTCGCTATTTTGATTGCAAGTATCCCCACTTGCCTAGTTTCTAAAACCTTGATTCTAAACCTTGATCTTAAATTTGGCCATCCCTCTCCACCAACTCTCATCCAAACAGTTACCAAATACTTTCCGATCTATGTCTATAATATCTCTTTCATGGACCTTCTCTTCTCTTTCCACACCCACACCTCTAGTACAGGCTTTCTAGTCCAAACACCTGGCCTATTGAAGTAGAATCTCAATAGTTCTTCCTATCTTCCCTCTCTTCAATCTCTCCATACCATTGCCACACTTTTCTTCTTTATGGAACAACTTGGCGATTTCATTCCTCCGCTAATAAATTTTCAGTAGATCCCTATCGCTTGCAAAATAAAGTTCATACTTTTTTTCTACTCAATGTTCTTTCTAGCAAATCACTTAACTTCACTGTCTGCCTCAATTTCCTCAACTTGTAAAATGGGCATGATAATACCACTTACCTCTCAGAGTTGTCATGAGAATCAAATGAAATAATACTTGTAAAGCACTTAGACCAATGCCTGGCACATAGTAGGCACTTAAAAATGTGGAATCCAGGGGCAGGTAGGTGTCTCAGTAAATAGAGCACCAGCCCTAGAGTCAGGGGGGCCTGAGTTCAAATCCAGCCTCAGACACTTGACACTTACTAGCCATGTGACCCTGTGCAAGTCATTTAGGCCCATTGCCTAGCCAAAAAAAAAAAAACCAATGTGGAACTTAGGGTTACTAGTGGAGATCATGGCTGTCCACAGCAACTGTGCCAAAAGTTGATGTATAATAGGAGAGAAAGGAATGAAATTTAGGATGCTGCAAAGGCAAAAAATTAAACAACAAGCTTTAAATCACAAGGGGCATTTAATCATCTCATCTTTGTCCTACTCATTTGTGAGGTCGAGTTCAGAATCACAAGTTATAGGTTTTGAGGTATGTATGGATTAAGGGAAATTAACAATAAGGCCATGAGTTTTTGCTTTTATTTGTGGGAGGGGGAGGGGGGAGTTGTTTGTTTTTTGGTATGGGGATTAGTTTTCACTAAGAACTAAACAGTTCTGGAAACTGCATTTTGGCTATGTCATTTCCAGAGGTTTGCATTTGGGGTTTCTTTCAGGAGGTGATCAGTGAATTCTTTCTCTTTTCATCTGGCCTTCTGGGTCTTAAAAAAGTGGGAAAGTTTTCTTTTATGATTGCTTGAAATATGATGCCTAGAGTCTTTTTTTCTATCCTGGCTTTCAGGAAGTCCAATGACTCTTAGATGATCTCTCCTTGATCTTTTTTCGTGGTCAGTTGTTTTCACTACCTTATATTTTCTTCTATTTTTTAAGTCTCTTGGTGTTGTTTTAATGATTCTTGCTGTCATGGAATCATTATCTTCTATTTGGCCAATTCTAATTTTCAAGAAGTATTTTTTCCCTTAGCTAAGGTTTGTACCTCTTATTCCGAGCTATTAATTCTTTCCAATTCCCCTTTCATATTTTTCATTTCTTTTCCCATTTTTTTCTGTTGTTTCTTTGGTTTTTTAAATTATTCTAGCTTTTTTTTTTAATCAACTCTTGCTTCGTCTCTTCCAAGAATTCTAAATCAACTTTCTTTGAGGCTGTATCTGTAGATGTTTTGGAGTCATTCCCTTTCTCTAGTTTTCTTGATCATCCTGGTAACAACAATCACTCTTTATGCTGGGACTCTTTTTTGGTTGCTTATTCTTCCAGTTGACTTTCTGACAATGGACTTTATGTTAGGGCCAAGTTCTGCACACTTGTGGAGGGAATGTCTGGGTTGAGCTCGTGTTCTCTTGGTTCTTCTGCTACTTTCTTTGGATATTGAGTGTTATATATTCCAGGATCTCAGGGACAGCTCAGGCTGGGGACTTGAAACCTTTGTCGGCTTCCAAAGTGGTCTAATCCAGGGAAAAGACTGATTTCTGTAATTCTGATCTGAACTTCATAAGCTCCTGAACTAGGTTTCTGTGTAAGGAGCATTATTTGTGGGCTTGCCTCTGGTTAGAATTCCAGGAGACTGCTGCTAGAAGTTGCTATCAGCCAGCTGGATAGCTCCACAGGTTCAGAGTGACAGAACTGCAATCTTGACCTTTGGTTTGGAATTCCTTCCATAGTTATTCCTCTGCAGGCTTCATATGAGCTTAGAGACTGAACCTGAGACCCTACTCCACTCCTGGGATCAGAGCCACAAAGCTATTGTTTTTCCTGCACTTGCTCAGTACATAGCCTAGGGCCCACAACTGCTCCTTACCCTGGAATGCCACCCCTAGGCTCAAGTCCCCTCCTCAGTCCGCCCTGGATCTGCAACTTGGAACTGGGTAGTGAATGACAAAGCAATTAGTTGGCACTTGGTGTTATATTTGCACAAGTTCAGGCACTGCTCCATCCCCTAACCCCCGCATGGATCCTGGGACCTCTTACTGACCTGGTAAACCACCTCAGTACTCTATTCATTCTTGTATTCTGGAATGCTCTACTACTGCAGGTTAAATGCCATCACTATCTGTCTCTCTATGCTAGTATGGGTTGGAAATATGACTGTCTTGTGATTTTTTTCTTAGATTTCCACCAGGACTCAACCTAGTACATTTTCTAGATATTTGTGGAAGAGGTTGGGTTGTTGGGGAGCTCAGCTATATGTCTTCCTGCTACTCCATCAAAGTGGCCTCACAGTCCTCACTCCCTTAACTTCCATATGAAAAGACTCAGGTCCAGGGACAGCAGTGGATAAGCTCTGTCCTTGGAGTCAGGAGGACCTGACTTCAAATCCGCCCTCAGACACATGACACTTACTAGTTGTGTGACCCTGGGCAAGTCACTCAACCCTGATTGCCTCACCAAAAAGGCCCCCCCCCAAAAAAAAAGAAAGAAAGAAAGAAAAGATTGAGGTCCAAAGAGGTGAAGCGACTTACCCAACATTGCAACGATAATGCCAGAGCCAAGACTTGACCTCAGGTCCTCTGACTCTGAACCCAGTCTTCTTTCCACTTGACCACATCATATTTCTAGAGTCTTTTGTACTTTTTCAACATTCCAATTACATGGAAAAACCTACTTATATTGTTCAAATGGCATATCTGGGTTGCCATTTCTGGCTTTGGCATCTTGACCCAGTGTGATCAGTGCAGTCCTACATGATCCTTTTTCTTTCTATATGTTTTTAAACTCTTGTCCAAATCTAAACATTTTATTGACAGACTTTCTCTTTATTGAATTGAAAAGCTTGAAGAAGGGGAAGGACTGAGCAGTGAGGTTCTTCTCATACAGAAAGAATCCCCGAAGATGTTTTTTTTATTACATTTCATGACCATTCAAAAATTTTGGCTCTAAAGTTTTAAAACAAAGCCAAAATATCCTGCATTTGTTTTGTTTTTCCTTTGGGATGACATGAATTATTTTAAGGGGGTAGGGATGAAGGTGGAAGAAATAAGCTATTGAAAAGTGCTCTCATGGCCAAAGAGCCCTGTAATTGCATGACATAAGTGTAAGTGAATCAGCTACATATGGACCAGATCTCCTTGCATTTTCATGTGATTATAAAAGGAGAATAATGAGTAAAATAATGTTTAAAGGTTTAATTTTCCTATTAGAAACAGTGCTTTCAAAATGACAACCAAAGCCCTATTTGGACTTAGGTTTTAGCAGCTACATCAACAGGGGAATCTCTCTTTAGATTTTTGTCAATCAACAAAGCCCATAGAAAATATTTCTTGAGTACCTGTGTTTTGCATGGCCCCCTGATCGATGCTTGTTCAAGTACTGCTGTGGTTCTTTCATTTTTTTTTCCTTTGTAGAAAAAAAAAAAAAGAGTCCTGGAAATCTAGTACTATCCCTGGAGTCTGAATTGGCCAGATTCTACGGTTTGAGGATGGGGGTGGGGGAGGAAGGAAAGAATTGTAAATAAAAGTGCATTCTAGTAATAGAGTGCAAGGTTTGTTTTTTGGTTTGGGATTGTTGTTTTGCTTTGTTTTGTGTTTGGTAAATAAATAAGCCAGACAAGAGAATTAAGTGGAGATTAAGCAAACATTCTTAGGAGCTCATGAATTTGGGAAGAGGGAACCGCCCAACCTCTTTTATACCAGTGGTAAATTGACCAAAGAGGAAGAGAGGAGGGTCTGTCCAGGCTAAACCGGTAGCTGGGATAGTGTAGAGCTGAGGGGGTACTCGTTTGTTCTCCCCATTAGAATGTTATCATTCATCATCATAGAGCTTCTTCCTATTGCTCAAATAAATCTGCCTTTCTAGATTTCTTTTGACCTGTGCTCCAGGTCAACTGTTTTTGATATTAGATGTCTTACATTTTCTTCCATTTTTCAATCTTTTCATTTGATTGTACTATTTCTTGCTGTCTCATGGAGTTCTTGATTTCTGTTTGTTCTCTTCTAATTTTTAGGGAGAGGATTGCTTGAGTGAGGCTTACTAAAATAACCAACTTTCACTTCTAAGTTATTCATTCTCCTCTCAGTTTTCTCTGGACCTTTTATTTCCATTTAAAAAAAAAATCTCTCACTTCATTTCTTCTAGATAGTAAGGTATTCCTTATAGAAACCCCCTCTTTTTTTTTTCTTTTGGGTCACTGCTTGGTAGTTGTTAACAGAATTTTTTCTCCTTCTTTGGGGGATCCCTAGACCAAAATGATTTTTACTACTTCTTGATTTTTGTTTGATTTACTCCTCTCTCCAGCTTTAGTTTCTGAATTGAAGTTTGTGCCAGAGGCAAGCTCCACCCTGTGCTGTGCTGTTCAGTGGAGTGATTGGCCCTTCTTGGCTTCACCCTGACCTCCACCACCCAGATTTAGTCACCCTCCTTCCCACCCACCCCCTTCCCTTAATCTCCTAGATTCAGAGCGTTGGAGCTTCAGGATTTTCTGTGGTGTTTCAGGACAGAATGCTAGGGACCTCGGAGCTCCCAGATCCCTGAGCTGTCTGGGTCCAAGCACTGCCCATACCCTGTCGTCACTGCCAGGGGTTTCTAAGGTCCTCAGCCTTAGGCTTTCTAACTTCCCTGGTTCTTTCAGAGGGCAGGATGGGGAGGCCCTCCATTCTCACTGCCTCTGAAAATACAGCCATTCAGTCTACACAAGCCCTGCCACTGATTCCACTGGCAATCTGGGATTGTTTTCCTATGGTGGCATTGATGTTGCTGGCAGGCCCTTTTCCTATTGCCCATGGGTCTCTGATGGATTTTTCGTACAGTTCTGGGTTGAAAGAAAGCAGTTACCATAGTTTCTCATTAGATTTCTTGACCATTATTTGGTCTGGTGTGAATTTCAGGTTTTTGCCAGAGTAGGTATGTGGGAGCTGGGTGGTCTGCTTCCATTCAGACAGTCATCTTGGCTGAGTTTCTTCTGGTTTTCAAGGTTTCTTCTCCTGTGCTCATTTGGAGTATATTAATAAGTTGATTTTCTTATTTTAAGAACTGTGTGCTCAGTTCCTCCATCCTCTGTTTTATTATGTGGGAAAATATAAGATTGTAGCTAATAGTTGTAGAAATTATTTTTGTTGTTTGTAGAGATAACATTTGTTATTTTACATTACGTAAGTTGTAAAATGCATACATCTGTTCCCTTGATGGGTCAGGGTATCTTATTCTAGAAAAAAGGTCCCTGAAATAAACTGTGTCCTCCCCTTCTTGATATCTAGTGGATGTTAAAGCTGGCCTTTACTGTGATTGGTCTAACTTGCTCTTGCTAGCGTTGCGGAATGCTATCTAAAAGTGCTGTATAAAAGAATGATTTTATCTTTCACTTGATGTAGATACTGCCACATGTGAACATCCACCCAGCTAGCCAAATAAAGATCTTTTTCTCTTATTTCTAGACTCCTACTTACCTACTGACCCTGTCCTCATGGACCCAGTGAGATTGGTGAGTAGTGACCTCCTGAGGGTCAATTTCAAGTTTAATTCCACCACAATTAATGTTTTCTTTTCTTTCCCTTTGCCTTCTTTCTTTTCTTCTTTCCCTCCTTCCTTCCTTCTCTTTCAATTATGAACCAATTCTGGAAGGAGAACTTCTAATTTAAGCCTCTTGCTACCACTATGATAAGAAGGGAACATTCTCCTAGTCTCTATTTTGAGCTTCTAGACATTATTCCTAAGAGCTCAAAGGTCACAACACCTGCAGAATCGAGGCTAGGAAATAAGCCACAGATTTTGTTTTAACCAGCAGCAAATGTCCGTATCTTCCCCTTTCTGTGCTGCTGCTTTGGTCCAGTCATTTCAGACGCTTTATGACCCCGTTTGGGGATTTTGGGGGCTGGAATGGTTTGCCATTTGCTTCTCCAGCGCATTTTACAGATGAGGAAACTAAGGCAAACAAAGTTAAGTGACTGGCCCAGGGTCATACAGTCAGTTAGGTGGCTAGATTTGAACTCATGAAGATGAATTATCCTGATTCCAAGCCCACTGCACCATCTCTCTGCCAATTAACACAACAACAACAAATATTACCTTCCTCTCTGTAAAATTCTATTTTTCTATGCTGCTTATGTATTCACATTCTATATTAAGTTGTTCAAAACTGATGCTCTGGGCTCTCTGACTTTGTACAGATGAGTCTGTGCTCTGAATGTAATAAAATTCTGCAGATAACTATCTTTGCATCTTTGATTTGGTGATTGATAGCTGTACCTAATCAATGGACAGTTGGATGATTTTTATGTCACAAGGATCTGCATGAAATCCTTTTTGATTCCTCATCAAAGATATAACCACTTTCTATGAGGTACACTGGGTGAAAGTTCGGGAAGAAATTGTTCTCTTTTTAACAGTTAGCTCAAAGTCTTTATGAGAGCCAAGGCCCTTAACTAACCCACTAACAAGAAAAAACTTTTCCCCTAAACTTTGATTGGATTAGGGCAGTGATGAGACTAAGAGAAGGGAAATGTGGATTACTTCAATTAGTGGAATTGTCATCTGAGTTCACCTTTGATCAGCTAGAAAGGAGAATCCTTAGGAGGAATCATCTAAGGTTTAATTGGTTTTAGGAAATAATTCTCTAAGGATGTGCCTAAAGTTAAGTATTAAATAACTATTGTTCTGTCCCTAAATTAGACTATGACCTAATCTGTGAACTCTTGTTCAATCTAACCGTAGAATGTTTTCTATTGTCTGGAAATCTATAAATTATAAATCTGAAATGGCTTGTATAAGAGAGATTACCCAAGGACATGAGGGAACATGGTGATTTTGGTTTTTCTCTTTCTAAGCAGAAACACACTTAGATTAGAATAAGATAAATTAATAAATATGGTTTCAGACAGACTTGTGCCTAAAATAAAAAATTCAGAATTTTCTTCCATGGAGGTGATCTAATCTGGCAATGTCAGACTCTCCTGGAGCAAGTGCAAAATGAGTATATCCTGAACTAAATTAAAATGCAATTGGAAAATTATTAAGAAAATGAATAAAATGCAATACAACATAGCTAATGTTAATTTGTGGTTTTCTAAGTCAATATACAGCCCATAGGAATGAGTTTCTATTTGAGCTTGACATCAATGTTCTAGATCCACCTCCTTTTTACAGATAAGGAAACTGAGGCTAAGAGCTGTGACATGACTTACTGAGGCCACACAGAAGTATCAGCTTGTAAGATTTGAAATTGGGTTTTCTTTGTTTTGGGTTTTTTAGGCAATTGGGGTTAAGTGACTTGCCCAGGGTCACACAGCTAGTAAGTGTCAAGTGGTTGGTCTGAGGCCGGATTTGAACTCAGGTCCTCCTGACTTCAGGGCCGTTGATCTATCCACCATGCCACCTAGCTGCCCTGAAACTGGGTTTTCTTGACTTCAGGGCAGCTAGGTGGCATAGTGTTGGGCCTGGTGTCAGTCTTCTTGAGTTCAAATCTGGCCTCAGACGCTTACTAGCTGTGTGACCCTGGCCAAGTCACTTAATCCTATTTGCCTCAGTTTCCTCATCTGACAGTTACACACAACTGAACAAATAGCTGAACAACTTTCTTGACTTTAAGTTCAGAAATTTAAGCACTACACCACACTGTTCCCTCTCAATATTAATTCTTCTTGATACCCAAAATGATTTGCCTGAGTCTTTTTTTGTTCTTGTAATTATGTGCTAGGCAAATTTCTCTCTTTCCATTAAAAGAGAAATAAAATATAACTACTCAGTAAAAACAGATGGTCTCATTTGCTCTTGTAAAAAATTATCTGAAGTCCTTGAATTGGAGACATTTGGAGCTTTCTCTGAGACTGCCTCAACCTTGCTGTCTTAGATCAAATAGACTTCTTTAACAATTGTAAAAATATCAGGTCACTTCCTCATTGTGTGGCTTGAAGGGAGGCAGAGTAGACATCTATAGCCTAGTCTCCAAACCTTCTCCAAGGGAGACTTTAATTCCTGCCGGGACAGGAAGCAAGAGGTTGAATTCAGACACTTGGCCACTCCTCTCCTCAGTGAAAGGGGGTACTGAGATAGAATTATATCTATCTACTCCCTTAAACATCATTAGTTTAGGGGATGGGGTTTTCAGGTTAAAGCTAATTTCTAATCGCTGTTAATAAGTGGGCGTGCGGGACCCAAAGCTTTATATTGAAGGCTTCATCCCTTTCCCACCAAATACCAGTTCCACAATGAACACACATAGCAATTAGCCAAGAAACCCATTTATTCAAATAGCAAAACAGAATTCAGAGAAAGTGTGCATAGAGAATATATACCAGGAATACAGAGTGAAGGTGTTCTCTTATTGGGAGCAGGATAGCTCAGCTTAGCCAAGAAAGAGGTTCCTAGATCTCACCCAAGAGTAAATTCTCCAAAATCTCCAGTGTGGCACTAGGGATGGGGACATGAGGGGGACTGTTAGCTCCTCTTATTTCAGGTTCTCCCCAGAGTCTTTTCCCTCGGCAACCTGAAGTGGAGTTGGCCTTACCCATCTTCTCCCTCAAAGCTGGAAGCCAGAAGTGCCCAAAGCTCAAAAAGACTGAAAAGAACTGAAGAGCTCTCATCTCCTCCAATCTCACCAACCTCACTTACGTGTAGGACATTGATCTCCACCAATAAGAAAAGAATATCTTACTAATGAGTTTTAGGACTGGAATTATGCTATGATATTCCCAGCCAACAGAATTCTCTCCCACCTCAAATTTCCAGCTCAAAGAGTATGTTGTAGGATGACAATTTATAAAAAAAATCTTTGTATTCACAGTGCCCAACACCACCACACTACTGTGGCCATAGTAGGTAATTAATCAAAGGGTGTCAAATTGAGTTTGTGAAGCCTTTGTGAATTAAGTGCCTTAATGCCTTTGTGAATTAAGGTTTTCATATTTCAGGCATTTTATTTCAATTCAATTAATAAGTATTTTGATTAATTACCTACTATGTGCAAAACACCATACTAGGTACTGGGATTACAAAGCTGTTAAACAGTCCTTATATTCAAGGACCTTAGAGTCTAATAGAGATGTGCGTACAAATAAGTATGATAGAAACCTTATGCTAGAATTTAATTTCTGTTTATTTCAAAATATAAAGTGAAGCTCAGTTTTTCTAAGTTAAATCTGGCTCAAAGATATTTTCATTGCCATATCAGATCTTTCTCAGCATGATCTTTCTCAGGCTCCCCACTGGCTTCACCTTAAAGTGTTAACCACTTATGGCAGGATGTTTTGAGGAGGCTTAGGCATCTGTGTAAGATTCCATACTGCTTATTTGAATTGGATTCTAAAAGACGATTGTAATAATTACTCCACCTCTCCTCCCAAAAGACAACTTCTGCCCAATTTTAATCGAAGTACTTGAGATGGTCTTTTAAAGGAAACATCCTTCACAGACGCTCAGTGCTGGAAAGGTTATCAGAAGACAGATAGGTTAACCCATGACTGAACAGAAATTTCTCTTAACACCCCCAGCAAGTGAGCACCTCCTTAAAATTCTCAAGCAAAGGGAAATCTCTGACCTCCCAAGGCAGCCCATGCCACTTTTAGATGACTCATTTGGAGGAAATGTTTTCTTGTGTCAAGTCAAACTCTGACTCTCTACAACTCTCAGTGTTACTAGTTGTGCCCCCTAATGCAAGGTAGAACAAGACGAATCCCCCTGGAGTCCCCTAACTAGGGATAAAAGGGGTTTGAGGACAGAACGTGGGTAGTCAGCCAGCAAGCATTTATGAAGTACCTACTATGTATCAGGCACTGTGCTAAGTGCTAGGGGTACAAATAAAAACAAACAAAAAAAACACGGTCCCTACCCTCAAGGAGCTTACATTCAAATAGAGAAGATAACACGCATACAAATATATATACAGCAAGGCCAGTTAGGTGATATTAGCCCTGGAGTCAGGAGGATTTAGCCTCAGACACTTAACACTTACTAACTGTGTGACCCTAGGCAAGCAACTTAACCCCTATTGCCTTGCAAAAATTTATATATATGTATATTATGTGTGTGTGTGTGTATATACATGTATATATATACTCATACACATATATGTATATACACACGTGTGTATATGTATGAGTGTGTGTGTGTAGCGTAAATGGGAGATCTGAGGCAAGGCACAAGGAAGAGGGGGGAACCTGGAAAGGTTTCTTAGAGAAGGTAGATTTGGGCTGAGGCTTATAGGAGACCAAAAGGCAGAGGTGAGGAAAGGGTGCCCCAGGAATGGGGAAGACTCAGCGAAAAACCATGTTTCTGTGTTCTAGCCCAACTGGCCTGGATTGCTCCCCAAATTCTGCATTTCATCACCTGGCTATGCACAGGCTGCCCCATGCTTGGAATACACTCTCCTTTACCTCTACCTCAAAAACCTTGACTCATCTGGTGCCTCAGCTCAGAGTCCACCTCCTACTGCAAGCTTTCCCTGATGGGATCATCACTCTAATCTGGAAGGCCATTGAAGCCCAACCCCTTGATTCTACAGATAATGAAACTGAGGCTCCCAGAAGGAAAATGACTCACCACAGTCATATGGACAGTAAGTGTCTGAGGCAGGATTTGAACTTGAGTCTTCCTGATTCCAAGTCCAATACTCTATCAACTGTGTCACTGACTCACCTATACTAGGTATTTGTTGAATTGAATTCCATGCAAATTCCTTTCAGATATTTAAATATACCTATTACATTCTCCTCCAAGCTAAACATCCCTATCTAGTTTCCTCAATTATTCCTTACATGAGCTGACTTCCAGTCTCCTTTGCCATCCTGGTCCAGCTGCGCTGCACTCTGGCTTCCTCAGTGTTCTTCCCATTTTCCTATGCATGACTTTTCACCTCATTCAAAGATAAAATGGGGGCAGCTAGGTGGCACAGTGGATAGAGCACCGGCCTTGAAATCAGGAGGACCTGAGTTCAGATCTGGCCTCAGACCAAACACTTGACACTTACTAGCTGTGTGACCCTGGGCAAGTCACTTAACCCCAATTGCCTAAAAACAGAAAACAAACAAAAAAAAATAACAAAGATAAAATGGAGGGGTTTAGCAGTTCAGAGTCAGATCACTGCCAAGGTAATCCTTAAGGAGTTTGCATATATGAATTAATGTAAATCATGCAAGGAATCTGTTCAAACACTTCATCGTAAATTGCAAAAATTGAGCATCTATCAAAGATCTAGTAAAACTAGAATTATATCTCAGATGCTCACTGTCTTCCATAAACAAACATACGAGGGGCAGCTAGGTGGATGGAGCACCAGCCTTGAAATCAGGAGGACCTGAGTTCAGATCCGGCCTCAGACCAAACACTTGATGCTTAACTAGCTGTGTGACCCTGGGCAAGTCACTTAACCCCAATTGCCTAAAAAACAAAAACAAACATATGGCAAAACCCAGGTCTACAAAAAGAAACCTCAAAATGTCTTATATCATCTGATAAATGGGCTCAAGTTGGCCCTAAAAATTTAAGAATATTTTCAATAGATGTTACCATGTCAACAAGCATTTATTAAGTGCCTATTCTATGTCAAGCTCTGTGTTAAGTGCTGGGAATACAAAGAAGAGAAAGTGATAGTCCCTGCTCTCAAGGAGCTTACAGTCTAATGGAAAGAACAACATGGAAACAATAATGTAAAAGCAAGGTATATACAGAATACATTGGAGATAATCAGCAGAGAGAAGGCACTGGCATTTAAGGGGGAGGATGAAAGTTTTTTTGTTGAAGGTGGCATCTTAAATTTTTTTTTTTAGGCAATTGGGGTTAAATGACTTGCCCAGGGTCACACAGCTAGGAAATGTCAAGTGGTTGGTCTGAGGCCAGATGTGAACTCAGGTCCTCCTGACTTTAGGGCTGGGGCTGTCTCCACTGCACTACCTGGCTGTCCCCAAAGATAACATTTTAGCTGAGCCTTGAAGGAAGCCAAGGTGTGAAGCTGAGGAAGGGGGGAAAAAAATCCCAGGCATGGGGGACAGCCAGTGAAAATACTCAGAGTCTGGGGCAGCTAGGTGGCACAGTGGATAGAGCACTGGCCCTGAAGTCGGGAGGACCTGAGTTCAAATCTGGACTCAGACCAAACATTTAACACTCACTAGCTGTGTGACCCTGGGCAAGTCACTTAACCCCAATTGCCTAAAAAGAAAATACTCAGAGTCAAGAGATGGGGTGTTATACATAGAACAGGAGGAGACCAGTTTCATTGTGTGTGGGGTGCGAAGTTTACCAATAAATTGGAAACTCAGAGATATTAGCAAAAAGAATAGTTCATTTATTGGCTTTCTCGAGAAAGGGCTCCCTCAGAGCACCCAAAAGATGGCACTGACTGAAGAGAGCTGGACTGTGTTCAGCTCAGCAGATTATATAGATCCTAAGGGCAATCCCCCTGCCCACCCACTGGCTCTTCTTCCCATTGGCTGGGCTTCAGAGCTCACAGTCCAAGTGCAGAAACTTCTCCCCAGCACCAAGGACAAAAAGGGCAAGAAACAAGGAATGGTTTGCTTCCACAACTAGGGAGGGGGCCTGAGGAGGGACAGAATCAGGGTGAACAGGATGTGGCTCTGTCATCTGATCTACTTGTGACACTCTGCTTTCTCAGTGAGGCAGCTTCTGAGAAATGTAGGGAGGGGTCAGCTACACTGAGGGGGCTTCACTATTTCAGCATTCCATTCAATCCCCTCCTCTTATTTTCAACCTTTTGAAGACCCCTCACACCATTCTTGGTAAACCTCGTCAACCAGTCTTCGCCTCCCTCAGGACCCCGACGTTCTTCTGCTGCAAGGTAGTCTAGTACTTGCCTATGCTGGAGGATGGCTTCTTTCGTCTGAGTTGCCTGATCTGCTAATAAGCCAAGAGCCCTTGCAGTCTGGTTAGTGATCATTTCTACCACTGCCTATTTAACATATAAATGGGTGTTCTGTATCCCCAGCTACGGTCCTGTGCTGCAGGTAGTGGGTCCATAAGTTTGGATAATCCTATCCAGGGGCCAAGTATCACCCCATCCATTTGCATCTCTGGTACTGGTAAGGGAAGCGCCTATGCTTCTCTTTTCTCTTTTTAGATCATCATAAAGCTTAGCTCCTAGGTGGTCACCTTCTTGTCCAGGGAGAAAGAAAACCTTTGGTCTCACTAAGCCTATATAACACACCCCAGTCCAATTAACAGGAAGGTGTGTATATGCCGTTAATCCACAGATCCAATAATGTCCTTTCAAAGCAGGCTGCTCTTTTTCAAAAATTTGGGTACTATTTTGAACGAAGGGAGAATACTGTGCGTCCTTGGTGCCAAGGGGACTCCCGCCCACTAGACTTAGATACTGACATTTCCATAATGCCTGTTGTTCCCTCTGATCACATTTTTCCACAGGCCACTGAAAGGAAAGGTTAGAGTTGCTCCAAAAATTGGAGAACAGAGTTGGTTTGCCACCTTTAGTATGGGCACCAAGCATGTTGTTATGCCATCCCCATTTGTAGGTTTTCCCCAAGTATATTTGTCCCTTGGTCTGATTGGAAAGGATTAAACCCATTAGGGAGTAAACAAAGGGAACTGCTAACATAGAAAGCTAAAACAGGGATAGCTATTAGCAAAAACAATACAATATGCACAGTCTTTTCACCCATCAATAGGAACCTTCTTCAATTTCACTTTTAAGTCTTCAAGGCTCGGCTGCACCACTATTCATTCAGCTGGGGGGCCACTGGTCCCTTGACTCGGGCGTGATGAGTCCAACCTCGCTCCTTGGTCCTAACTGCAGCATCAGAGGTCAGTAGGATCTGGAATGGTTCCTCCCAAGAGGGAATGAGTTTCTCTTCTTTCCAGGTGTGAATCAACACCCAGTCACCAGGCTGAAATTTGTGCACTGGGAACCCCAGAGGAGGTGTTTGGGCTATTAGTTCTTTCTTCTGTAACAAGATCAGAGATTTTGCCAAAGACTGTACATATTCTCTAAGAAACTTGTCCTTATAGCCTGTGTTCAAGACTCCTTCTGTCCCTGTTGGATATGGGTGCCTATAGAGGAGTTCATATGGAGACAATCCAATGTCCCTTCTAGGCTTTGTCCTTATCCTTAACAAGGCTAAAGGTAGGCACTTTGCCCAAGGTAATTGGGTCTCTAATGTTAATTTGGTAAGCTGTCTTTTTATTTCCTGATTCATCCTTTCCACCTTTCCTGAGGAGCGAGGGTGCCAGGGAGTATGAAACTCCCAAGTAATTTCCAATGCCTTCATCGGGGATTGGAGAACCTTGGAGATAAAGTGTGTTCCCTGATCCAAGTCTATCCTCTCCACTACCCCATATCTGGGAATTATTTGTTCCAACAGGACTTTGCTCACTACTGGAGCAGTGGCTTGGGCTAAGGGAAAAGCTTCAACTCAAGAGGTCAAGTGGTCCACTATGACTAGGAGATATTTCAGTCTCCCAACCAGAGGCAACTCGGTGAAGGCCATCTGCATATTCTGAAATGGTCTAATTCCAGGTGGTCATCCTCCAGCTGGTGCCTAACACTGGGTGGATTTATTAGTCCTTCGACAAATAATACACCCATCAACTGTCTGGTGGGACAAGGTATAAATACTGGGAGACACAAACCGAGTCAGGACTGTATCACACAGGTTCTGAACATCCTAATGGCTACCCTGGTGTAGGTGTTGCAAAATCTGCCTCATACTTTCTCGACTGACCACTTCTCTACCATCTGGGAGTAGCCACCTCCTACTATTGTCCAGTTTGGCTCCTAATTCCTGAGCCTGTCATTTTTCTCTCTCAGATAGAGGTGGAGCTTTTAGACTCGGAGGGAAGGCGGGGATTAAAATGAATATCTGATCTTTCTCTACCTCTGGTTCTTCATTCCCTGCCCTCTTTGCTTCTGAAGCTCATTTATCCCTCTCTAACCATCCTTAATCTGAAAGAATGAGACACTTTCAGGACTCGAATCTTTTTTTTTATTAATTTATTTTGATCTATCAACAATCACTTCCATATTCTTTTGAGTTGAAAATTTTTCTCCCCCTTCCTCCCCCCCTCCCCAAGACAGTGCACAATCTGATATAGGCTTTACATTTACATTCCTATTAAACATATTTTCACATTAGTGAAGTTGTAAGTAAAAATTAAAACCAATAGGAGGAACCATCAGAAAGATGAAACAAAACTCAACAGAATGTAAAAATAAGTGATAGCAATTCAACTTCCATAGTTCTTTCTTTGGATGTGGATAGCATTTTCCAACAGGAGGCCTCTGGAGACGTCTTAGATCCTTGTAATGCTGAGAAGGGTTCAGTTTAACAATATTAGTCATCGCATTATGTGGCTGTTATTGTGTACAAAGTCCTCTTGGTTCTACTCACTTCACTCAGCATCAGACCATATAAGTTTTTTCAGGTTTTTCTGAAGTCAGCCTGTTCATCATTTCTTATAACACAATAGTATTCCCTTACATTCATATACCACAACTTGCTCAGCCATTCCCCAATTGATGGGCATCCTCTCAATTTCCAATTCTTTGCCACCACAAAAAGAGCTGCTATGAATATTTTTGTACATGTGGGTCCTTTCCCCATTTGTATGATCTCTTTGGGATATAGCCCTAGAAGTGCTATTGCTGGATCAAAGGGTATGCACATTTTTGTAGCCCTTTGGGCATAGTTCCAAATTGTTCTCCAAAATGGTTGGATCATGTCACAACTCCACCAATAATGTATTAGTGTTCCAATTTTCCCACATCTTCTCCAACATTTATCATTTTCCTCTTTTGTCATGTTGGCCAATGTGATAGCTGTGATGTGGTACCTCAGAGTTGTTTTGATTTGCATTTCTCTAATCAATAGTGATTTAGAGCATTTTTTCATATGACTATGGATGACTTTAATTTCTTCATCTGAGAACTGTCTGTTCATATCCTTTGACCATTTATCAATTGGGGAATGGCTTGTATTCTTATAAATTTGTCTTAATTCTCTATATATTTTGGAAATGAGGTCTTTATCAGAGAGACTGGTTGTAAAAATTCTTTCCCAATTTTCTACCTTCCTTCTAATCTTAGTTGCATTGGCTTTGTTTGTGCAAAAACTTTTCAATTTAATGTAATCAAAATTATCCATTTGCTTTTCATAATGTTCTCTATCTCCTGTTTGGTCATGAATTCTGCTGTTCTCCATAGATCTGAAAGGTAAACTATTCCTTGTTCTCCCAGTTTACTTATAGTATCAGCCTTTATATCTCAGTCATGAACCCATTTTGACTTTATTTTTGTATATAGTGTGAGATTTGGGTCTATGCTTAGTTTCTGCCATACTCTTTTCCAGCTTTCCCAGCAGTTTTTTTCAAAGAGTGGGTTCTTATCCCAGAACCTGGGATCTTTGGGTTTAAGGACTCAAATCTTATACAGTACTTTTAGCTCTTGCTAGGCCATGGAATGAATGCAAATCAAAATAGTAAGATCTTTCCTATTTACAGCTTATATGCTTTAGTATTAATCATTAGCCTTAGATCTCTGACACTGCTCCCACTGAGACTGTTTCTCTAAAAGCACCCAGTTAAGTCTAGTCCATAGACACAACAAACCCAGGAATGAAACTCTAAGTTCATAGTAGGTTTGGACATAATTTTCTTGCAAATAGAAATTTAGTAGGCCCTCTAAAAGAAATATCAAAGATTTTATCAAAACATTTTTTTGTCATAAAAGTATCTCCGTTTCTCAAAAACAGCTTACGATTTCCTAATTACCATAAAATTCCAAGTTACCTAAATTCTCTAGTCAAAAGGCGTCTGTATGAGAATTATGAGATTTCACAAAATCTCTCTCCTTTTTTTTGCATAATTACCAAGTTTCTTTTCACACACAAAATACTTTTACCAGTGCTTGACTTAAACAATAACTCCAAATGGCTTAGTTAACAATTTTAAACTTCATAAGTGAAAGCCAGATAATCCCAGCTAAAATTTCCCTTTAAACATAGACAAAACTTAGAAGTTCTCATTTCTTAAATTACAATACTTAAAAGGAAATGTTACAAAACAGGACCATATAGAATGCCCCAACAGCCTCAATTTATTCCTTTTTCTCTTTTCTCTGAAGGCACAATTAATTTAACAGCATTCTAGATTATAAAAGAAATTGCCTTTCCAGCAACATAACTAACATAATTGCTTACCAGATTACATCATATAAGAAAATTCAGAAATATGTAAGCAGTATATTAAAAACTTAAAACAGACCCAATAAAAAAATCTTTCTTTCTTTCTTTACGAACTCTTTCACCAGGTCCAGTCTCCTGGGCCACTCCCACCCCTATAGACTGGCTTCCCCCCCCCCATTATCTATGCTAGCCCATCATTGTCTTTTACTGGTCTGATAGCCTCAGGCTACATCCAGATTCCCGATTCAACCTCAATGCCACTCCCAATCAAGGCACTTCAAGGCCTAGACTTCCCCACAACCAGTAGCCCCTGCCTTAGGAGCCTGGCCCATACTGCCCATCCCCCAACAAACCCAGTTGTTAGCCTTAAGAAGGTCTGGGTTAAAAAGAATTTTTTTTTAAATTTCTAATTGAAGCCCTGATATATGAGAGAATACTTCATTAATTCCAAATCAATATATTTCAATAAGTTGTTCACAACAAAATATGTTTGTACCACAGGGCATACATTATAAAATTATTTCCAAAATTGTAATAAACTTTGAAATAACCCATTATCAATTTAGATGAATGCACTCCCAAATCACTTGGCACAGAGAATCATTCATCTCATCATTAATATGTTGAAACTATAACTTTAAACCACCATATATTTTTATAATAGTCACGATTTTAAATGAAAATCTTCTATCATCGTCTCATAACCAAATATACCTCACTAGGTATTTAACAGTTCCAAACTATCTCATCTTTATCACTAAAAGACCCATTCCAGGTCAAGAGTTACCTTAACACCATTTCTACCTCACAATGGTCCCTCAAATTTTACAATCTAAGAGTTTTAGAAATACACTACAATTTAGAAACATAATAATAACTTAAATAATAAACTTCAGATAACATCAATTGCATTTCCAGATTATCACATATAGAAATTATCAATCTTATTACTCTTAGTATTTTTCCACTTCTAACATATGCCATTATATTAAGCATTTTACAATCATATCTTTTTTTTTTCCATAACCACCATCCAAGGGTGGGGAACTTAAGAGCTCATGGCTTAACTCAAAACACCCTACCCCTATGCAAATTACACTCACCAAGGCTGGGCAGCTTTGCTTGGTGATTCTGAAGGGAGATAATTGAATAGGACTCTCCCTTTCCCCCTCTCTCTTCCCAAACTGCTTTTACAACTTTACTATGCATTCTAAACAATTCACTGGTCTCGTTTTTCCCCTGTGAATAAGATATCTAATATCACTACCATTCCTCCCCAAGATCAATAAGGTCCTCCCAGGGAGGAGCTAATCTTGGTGTCTTTGCCTGCTGACCCCCATATCCCAAGGAGTACTGTTTTGAATGGGCAGTTACTCCTTTTCACACAGTAATCAATTGACAATTCTAGGTTTTAACATTACAACAGTAACTTCAAATAATTTAGTTAACAATCAAACTGTTTCAGCTATAACCCCTTCTTTAATTACAGGTAAAGGTGGAAATGCCTGGTTTTCTAAATGCAATTATCAAACATTATAACACAGGGTTAGCAGGGCCAACAAAGTAATATAACTGGTCTTACACAATTTTTCCACTGACCTTCAGTTTCTTTCAGTTTACTTTAATAACATCCAAATGATGAAAAGCTAATCTACATAACAATACAAAAGTTTACCAATTTGAAATAATGCTAGAGGCTTAAAATTGAAATAGACACATTACCAATCAGGTGGCTCCAATTCTGCCAACTCTGTTTCCAACTGGTCACATCAAATTAAGGAATAGTTGTTAACATTTTTAGTGTCTGCCCTCTGCTAGGCATTGTGTTAGGCACCTTCCACTCATGTGAGATAAACTGAGGTAACAAATTTCAGATCCTTACATTGTCTCAATTTACCTTAGTGCCAAACAGTGTAATAAATTCTGAAATTAAGAACATCATAGCCTTGGCAGCCACAGAATCCAGCCACCCCTAACAAGCCACCACCCTCAGCACAGCCCCTGGCTGCCCATAAATTACCTTTTGTTTGTGTTCCAGTACACAAAAACTTTTCTCTTTTATGTGAGGCAGAAAAGATTAGGTGCTACTCAATCTGACTTTCTTTTTCATCTGAGGGGGAAAAGGTTCACCTTTTCTTGCCTTTTCCTCCACATTCAAAACTTGTAGAGAGAGAATTTTTTTTCTTTTCCAACAGTTTACAAACCTTTTTACTCTCAAACCTTCTATTCACACTGTTAACATTCATTCACACCACAGACACAAACAGGAACACAAAGCAGACATAAAACAAACTGCTGTAGAATCCTCAAATCCTCAAATCATATTTAATCATTTTCTTTTTTTATCTTTCCCTTTATATTTTGGTAGTTCATCCCAATTACTAAGTGTAGATCTCAAGGGACTATCAGCCAGCACATCTGGTAACTTTTCCTTGTCTCCACCCGATTTTGAATTTGATTTCCCCATCCTCTCAGATGGCTGCTTTACCAACTCAAAGAGTCTAGGCAGGATGGCCACTTTACCAACTCAAAGAGTCTAGGCAGGATGGGACCCCAAAACTGTGTGGGGTGCAAAGTTTACCAATAAATTGGAGACTCAGAGATATTAGCAAAAAGAATAGTTCGTTTATTGGCTTTCTCGAGAAAGGGCTCCCTCAGGGCACCCAAAAGATGGCACTGACTGAAGAGAGCTGGAGTGTGTTCAGCTCAGCAGATTATATAGATCCTAAGGGCAATCCCCCTGCCCACCCACTGGCTCTTCTTCCCATTGGCTGGGCTTCAGAGCTCACAGTCCAAGTGCAGAAACTTCTCCCCAGCACCAAGGACAAAAAGGGCGAGAAACAGGGAATGGTTTGTTTCAACAACTAGGGAGGGGGCCTGAGGAGGGATAGAATGAGGGTGAACAGGATGTGGCTCTGTCATCTGATCTACTTGTGACACTCTGCTTTCTCAGCAAGGCAGCTTCTGAGAAATGTAGGAAGAGGTCAGCTATACTGAGGGGGCTTCATTATTTCAGCATTCCATTCAATCAGATCATAGGGTATGTGGGGAAGTAAAGTCTGTAAAGACTCAACAGGTAGGAAGAGGCTGGATGATAAAGAGTTTTAAAAGCCAAACTTAGGATTTTATATTTGATCCTGGAGGTAATAGGGAGCCAGTGAAATTTGTTGAATAAGGTGGGGGGGATGTGTTTAGAACTGTGCTTTAGGAAGATCCATTTAGCAGCTGAATGGAGGATGGATTAAAGTACGGAGAGACTTGAAGCAAGAAGACTACCTCTGCATTAAACATAATAAATCAGCAAATATTTCTTAAACATCTACCTAGCACCAGATACTCAAATACTGGGACGTAAGTGCTAAGAATGAAACCAAACCTAGCCCTAAGGAGCTTACATCCTAATGGGGAAGCCAAGTGCAGCTAGGTCCAGATAAGCCAGTAAAATGAATGCCCTAAAGTATTTGTATTATTCAAATTCAAATTTCCATTGGGTTGAAACCAAATACCACAGTTTGCATAATCATAATTTTGAATAGTGTGAATTCAGATCCATAGCCGGTTTTCCCAAGACTGTTTCTAGTAGAACTCCACTGAAAATAATGAGATAATAATTATAATACTGTAAAGGATTTATATCACACTTTAAATTTTACCAAGTGCTTTGAATACATCATATCATTTGACCTTCACACCAACCCTATGAGACAGGTCCTGCAGGTATTTTAATTCCCATTTTACTGATAAAGGAACTGAGATTCAGAGATATTAAGTGGTTGGATCCTGCAGCTAATAAGTGGCAAAGCTAGACTTCAAAGCTGAGTCTATCTGGATTCCAAGTCCAGTACTTGGTCCATTTCACCACCCTTAAAGTGCCTCTTGCACAGAATGCTTTGTACTAAACCCATGTGAGGCAGGTAAATAAGACTTAGCACTTACTTTTGAGGTCCTTACAATGTAATAGATTTGTTTCCATCTTATAAATTATTTTGTGGAGTGCCTTTACTACATCTTTCCAGTCTTTCAAAACACAGCTTTATTAGCAGCCAGTTATGTACCTTGCAAAGACAGAAGTAATAGGAAAGAGGCTGCAAAGGAGGAATCCTCTTGTGACTTATGGAGCGCATCTCTACCCATCTAACTGTGTACTTCATACATTTGTTTGTGAAGTGAAGTCTTTGGGTGAATAGTTTTCAGGAACATACTACAAATTCCTTGATCTGCACTTAACTATGTAAAATATTCAATTTGGTCTTATTTTCCTTTTATGTGTTTATTTCAAAAGATGGTTTATTTAATACAAGGCCATTTGTTTCCATTTATGCCAGTCTTAATTCAGTAACTAGTTAACAGTTGAAAAAGAAAATCTATTATTTTCCTTTAGATCAAACAAGTCACATTACAGTTGCATTACATGCACCAGCTCCAGGCAGCTTCTTGGACTGAAAAGCACATTTTAAAGCATTCCTATTAGTACATTATGCACTACCCCAAAGAGCTAAACCAGGGCAGTCCTGCTCTAGGGAATTCTTTATGAGAAGAATAAATATCCTCATAAAACAAGCTATGGGTAAACTATGAAACAGAATAGAGTTGAAGCTAATCTGCTGGCATTAAAAACATTTTAATTTCTGACTCAACAGATGATACCCACAGCATTCAGATGAATTAACAACTTTTGGGGATTAATGGAGCAGGAGGTAGGTATCTGTTAGCCATAAGCCAGAGGAAACACACACTCTCTGTAATGATGGAAGGCAGAGTTGGTGGGGCAGGAACAAGGACCACACATATTATCTCCTCAAACACATGGTAGCTGAGGTTGGGGGAAGTATCAGAAAAGCAACCGTGTCAATATGTAGGCTCCCTGGGGACTGGCTGAACTCACACACAGAACCAGCTCCTTGGCCTTTTTGCTCTTATAGTAAGGGAGAGGGTGACTGGAAGAATGGCAGGGCCCTCAACAGGAATAGGGAAGTTAGGAAAGGGGGAAGATATGGGGGAAAGATAATGAGTTCAGTTTTGATCGTGTTGAGTTTAAGATGGCTAAAACATCTAGCTGGAGGGAGACAATTGATTTACTTAGTATAAATAGCCCACTCCTCTTGGTTGATTATTGTCTTTTGTACTTGAAGACAAAAATGATATCACTATGTTGGGGCCAAATAGTGTGTCTGACTGTGACTGATTGGACCAATATGAGCTTAGAAGGTTCTACCAAAGGTCGGGCACAAATAGTCCACGCGAACATTTGGAGTGTGCATCTCAAGTTTCTTTTAAGGTACTGCAGTTCTGCTTTGCTCGTAGAGCACAGCAGTTTGTTTGAAGCAGGCACATCATGCTGAGTGGTCCTATGCCCTTGTCTCCCATGTCTCACAATAGATTGCAAAGTTCATCAGCGAGACCTTGAAAATGTCCTTATATGGCTTCTTCTGATCTCTGTGTGAGCGCTTGTTTTGTGTGAGTTCTCCCTAAAATAGTCTTTTAGGCAAAGGTACATTTGATATTTGAATGACACGGCCAGCCCTTTGGAGCTGCACTCTCTGCAGTAGAGTTTGAATGCTTGGCAGTTCAGCCTCAAGAAAAGATCTCAGTGTTTGATAACCCTGTCTTGCCAGGTGATCTTCTAAATCTTCCTGAAGCCATTCAAATGGAAGAAATTATACAGTGTTTTCAACGACTGCAAGATTCACCTTTAGTTTTAACATCAACATTATATCATATGGCTGAGTATTATGGGAGCAGCTAGGTGGCATAGTATATAGAGTGCCAGGCCTGGAATCAGGAAGACTCATCTTCTTGAGTTCAAATCTAGCCTCAGATCCTTATTAGTTGTGTGACCCTAGACAAGTTACAAAACTCTGTTTGCCTCAGTTTCTCATCTGTAAAATGAGCTGGAGGAGGAAATGGTAAACCAATATAACATCTTTGCCAAGAAAACTGCAAATGGGGTCACAGAGAGTCAGACTAAACAACAAGAACTCAGAGTACTAGCTAAGATAGTACTCTAGTCCACACCCACAAGTTGGGTTAATCTTAGCTAACTATCTCATAACCTAAACAAGTATTGTCCAATTGCAGTTGATTTATACAGCCTTCCCCACCGTTACCTCTTGGGGAAATTCATGATGTATTGTACTCATTATGAAAGGATGGGTCATGTGACAAGGGAAAAGAGTAAACAATAGACAGACTTCATGTCTCATTGTTTATCCCAGCAATGGCAGGAGAAACACACCCCTGAACCTTTGGGTGGACCCCCAGAGAAGATTTGAGAGTCTGTGGACAAGAAGGTTAGTGAGCCAATAAACATTTATGAAGCCCCTACTCTGTGCTAGGCATTGTGCTAAATGCTGAAAATACAAAGAAGGGTAAAAGATACTCCCTGCCCTCGTGGAACTTATAGTCTAATGGGAGAGAGCTCCTTGAGTGTTATAGGATGAAAGGCCTCAGAGGGGATGTCATCTATGTTAGAGGAAGTATTCACATTAATGAAATCACAGAAAAAGAAGATGTCTTTGTATTACATTCCCTTCCATCCTGTGTCCTAGACTTGGAGTCAAGATGGCCTGAGTTCAAATCTTCACCTCAACCACTTTCCATCTCTGTGACCCTGGACAAGTCATTTCATTTTTCTTAGCCTTAGTTCCTTCTCCTTTAAAATAGGGATAATAATATCCCTTTAATGGTTTTGAAGTGATGGGACAGCTAGGTGGCGAAGTGGATAGAGCACCGGCCATGGAGTCAGGAGGACCTGAGTTCAACTCGGGTCTCAGACCAGACACTTGCTAGCCGTGTGATCCTGGGCAAGTCACTTAACCCCAATTGCCTCGCCAAAAAAATAGTTTTGAAATGAGCAATAAATGAAATAATGCTTGCAAAGTTTTTAAGTACTATATAAAAAGTACTAATATCTCCAGCAGCAGCAGCAAGCAGAGGATGTATACTAGATAAGGGCCGGACTCATATCTTTACTAAACTTTTTAGTTGAGTTTAGTTTTCCCAGCAACAAGCAGCAATACACTCTGCAAATGATCAGAACTTATTAAATATTTACCGAGTTCAACTGAATTTAATTGCATCTGATTGTTTCCCCCACTTTATTCCCAGAATCTCTCACCATGCTCACCAAGACAGAGAGAGAGAGAGAGAAGAGAGAGAGAGAGAGAGAGAGAGAGAGACAGAGAGACAGAGAGAGAGACAGAGAGAGAGAGAGAGACAGAGAGAGAGAGAGAGAGAGAGAGAGAGAGAGAGAGACAGAGAGAGAGAGAGAGAGACAGAGAGAGAGAGAGACAGAGAGAGAGACAGAGAGAGAGACAGAGAGAGAGACAGAGACAGGGAGAGAGAGACAGAGAGAGAGAGAGAGAGAGAGAGAGAGAGAGAGAGACAGAGAGAGAGAAACCTAGAGGAAGAAGGCATATAAGACAGTAAGACAAGATGGAACAGTTTCATTGCTGTTATCAAAAGCAAGGTAGAGAAGTCCAAAGTGGGACAACAATCGAGAGATAACAATGCTCTGAATTTAGCCTCCTGGTTTCCATGCTAATGGTGTCCTCTGTGAAGGCAGGCAATCAAGAATTGTTTGTATGTTCAATTCCCTGCTTCTATTATACATCAAACTTTGTTTCGTCAGCATCTTGGACGTGCTATGCACACACTACGGCCTGAATAAATATTTATGGATTGAATAAAATGAGGAGGGGCCATCTATTTTGTCTTTGTGAGTTGACTGTTACTGGCAGGAAAGAAGCACAATTGGTTAATCTTCTAACTAAAAACAAAACAAAAAAATAAAAGATTTATGGTCCAGATGATGAAACCACTTGGAGATCCAAATTCAAAACTGTCACCTTATTGCTTATATTCAGAACAAAAGGACAATTAACTCAACCTCAACCAGCTCCAGGAAGGAGCTGAACTGAGACAATATGGGCCACAAAGCTCTCTGCACTGTGGTTTCCTGTCTTCTCATAGCTTATTATGTATATTCACCTGTACCAGAGAACATGGAAGAACAATGGAAAGTCATGGTCCATAATTCATTCTGCAGAGCTTTTATAAATCCGGTAAGAGAAACATGTTCATTCTGAGTATTTATGGATTTTATGGATTTCAAGTCGTGTGCTCTCTCTTTCTATTAGTTGACACTTTGGACAGGGAATTAATTTATTTTTGGTTAAATCAATGAGATAATATTAATTCTTTGTTTTCACATATTACTGTAAAAGGCACAGGGTGACATGGTCCCTGCTTAGTAGAAACATATAGCTAGATGAGAAGTCAGACAATGATGAAATACAGAAGAACTTTGGTGGTGGTGGTTGTTGAATATAAAAGTCTTCTCTCTCCCACCCCCATTTATTTTATAATTCTTTGAGATTCACTTTAATGTCTTTGCCAAATTTAAGCTTTCATGGACTTCTGTCTCTAGCTCCTTATTTATGTGTTGTTTTTATTAAATGTAAAAGTTCACTCCTGTTCATATATGTGTTTAGTGTCTATTTAATTTTCCTCATCTGTTTGAATTCACCTTATTGCCCTGTACAAGAGTCTTCTATGGGAAGAACTTATTTGGCAGAGGGAAGAGGAGCTGACCCAAATTGTCTAATTCTAAGGGATTAGAGCCGACGGGGGTCTGTTCTACAGAACCCTGTGTAAATAGGCACTTAATATTTTTCCAAGCTGAGATTACCTGAGAATAGAGAAGTCAGACAGTAACACAGACTACTATGGGAGATCAAAGAACTGCTGGCATCCTAGGATCATAGCTGTAAGACTGGAAGGGACCTTGGAGGCCACTGAACTCAATCCCCTAAGTTAATGTTGAGGCAACAGAGACACAGAAAGAAGTGACTTACTTGCCAAGGCTCAAGAGAGACAACTAGATCAAATCAAACCAATGGGCTAATCTCTCAGTTTGCTCTCAACCAAGTTTCTATCAGAGATGACCTTGATAAAAGCCAGCTGGCCACAGTCTTCACCCTCTCTTTACAAGTCCCTCTCCACTCCAGTCAACCTCCATTCAGCTGCCAACAATTTTCCTACTCTATAGGTCAGACCATATCACACACTGCCCTCCACCATTCAATTCACTCCAGCAGCTCCCTATCACCTCCTGGATAAAGTATAAAATCCTCTGTTTGGCATCCATGGCCTTTTATAACTAGCCTCCTCCCCAACCTTTCCAGTCTTCTTGCATCTTATCTCCACCCCTACCCCCAATGTACAATGACCTCCAGGCTGACAGTCCATCTCTCTGCTCTGGGTATTTTCTCTGGCTATGCCCCATGCCTGAAATTCTCTCCCTCTTCATCTCTGACTTCTGGTTTCCCTGGTTTCCTTCAAGTTCCAACTAAAATCTCATCTTCTAGAGGAAACCTTTTCCAACCCCTCTTAATTCTAGTGCCTTCCCTCTGTTAACTGTTTCCTATTTATCCTCTATATAGCATAGATAATAGATATATAGATATATAGATATGTAATATATGTATGTATTTGCTTGAATGCTGTCTTCTCTATTAGAATGTAAGCCCCTTGAGAGCAGAGACTATCTTTTGCCTCTTTTTGTGCTTCGCACAGTGCCCGGCACATCATAGGTGCTTAATAAATGTTTACTGATTGATTACTGATTGATTAATCATTCTCTTAGTCTCTCTGCTTCAAGACTGAGGCGTCCTTCACTCTCCACAAAAGTGATTTAACTAAAGTGCAAACATCATGTCATTCTCATAAAATCAGTGTCTCCCTGTTACCCTCAGAATCAAATAGAAAATCCTCTGGCATTTAAATCTCTTCACAACTGGGCCTCTCCTGTCTTCTCAGTCTTACTACACTTTTCTAGCCTTCATGTACTCTTGGCCCAGCTACATTGGCTTTCTTGATATTTCTTGCACACTGGACTCTCCTTTTCCCCTACCCCCACCCAGTGCCTTCCCTCTGAGATTCCTTCCATTTACATCGTATGTGTCTTACATGTTGTCACTGCAACAGAATGGAAGCTTCCTAAGCATGATTACCAATTTTTGCCTTTCTTTGTATGCTCAGTTTAATTTAGCCCAGAGCCTGGCACATAGTATTTAACAAATGCTGTTGGCTGACTGTCCAACTGCAGTTCTATGTGAAGCTCTCAAAAGGGCTCAGAGCTGGATTTCTTAACCATTTCATGCCATGGGTCCTTTTGGCAGTCAATCTGGTGAATCCTATGGACGCTTCTCGGAAATATGTTTTGAAGCTGGTAGTACATTGGATAGAGCAGTGGGCCTGCAGTCTGAAAGACCTGAGTTCGTATTTGACCTAAGACACTTACTATGTGACCCTGGTCAAAGTCACTTAACCTCTGCCTCAATTTCCTCAACTGTTAAATGGGGGTAATAATAGCACTTGCCTCATAGGGCTATTGTCAGGTGCTCAGCACAGTGCTTGCCACATAATAGGGACTGCGTAATCCCTCCCTTAAATGCGTAACATCAAGTACATAGGATTACCAAGGAAAGCAATTATATTGACATACCTAGATCAATTTTTAAAAAATTATAGACTCCAGGTTAAGAACCCCTTTCCCTGGAGGAATTGCTGAGCATCTCCATTCATTGCCAGACTCATAGCCTAGGGTGAATCTCCATTTCAGTCACCATAGGCCCTGTTTTCTATTGAATTGACCCCTGCGACTCCAGGTGGGTATTAAGCCCAATATATAAGATATGTGTATGTATGTTTGTGTTGGGGTGAACAATATAAAAGTCTCTTCCAGCCCAATTTTCCAGGTGGTTCTCTCACCAGTGAAGCATACAAAAAGGCCTTTCAAAAAAGTTATTAACACACCTGCAGAAACATCCTTCTTGGCCTTCTTTACTCAGCTAAACCAATTTTGTCTATAGTAAGCAGACTTTGCAAAGAATCTTATACTAGTAGTGCAAGTCATTGCCCTTCCTTCCGCTTAAGTCTTTTTAATGGGTCTATCATCTCATCAGGGTATTGCAAATGGTAATGAACTCATACCTTCTGGCCTCTTCATCCTGTTATTCTCACTCCTGTTTTGTTTTGTTTTTTTACTTTCTAAGCATTCTAAAAGTTTACCTCTGTTTCTTTGAATATCTCTGCTTCTTACAGCATTTCACATAAACCCAAGCAACATTTAGGCTATTCATTTTTATGCATGCCTGACCCATTGGAATCCTTTTACTGGATCGTAAGCTCATTGATCTAGTGTTGGCAGGTATATTAGAGATCATCTATTCTAAATCCCTCGTTTTACAGATGAAGAAACTGAGAGAAATGAAATGGTTTCTCCAAGGTCATACAGGTAGTAAGTGGCATAATGAGAATTTGAACTCAAGTCTTCAAACTCTGAGTCCAACACTCTTTCCTCTGCCCCAAGATGTCCCCATCTCCCATCTCCTTAAATGGTGGCTTCTATGCCACTTCTCAAAGCACAATTCACCTTTGGTTACGGTCAAATACCAAAATCCATATATATTGTTTCTCTGCCCCTCCCATCTTGCATCTTTCCATTGTAATTTGGGTCACCTACAGCTGTCATTTTCCCCCTGAAATTACAACATCCTTGTAGTCATGGCTAGATTGCACCCTATAGAGGATATTGACATAAAAAAGATAGGTTTTTGTAGCAGAAAGTAACTCAAGAGAGTATAGAAAGCCCTTCCACCATTACCCAATGACATCTAACCTGATCTTTTCATCTTGGATTCTGGGTCCAACTATTTATCCATCTATCATGCCTGTCCCAAGATATACATTAAGATAGTCTCCTCTCTGGGGAGATGGATTGCAACACCATTCTTTCATCTAGTAAACAGACATTCTGCATCTACTTTGTTTTGATTTTTTCATGGCTACACTGATTACTTTTGAGAGACTACTGAGTCATCCTGGTAAACTCCATTTAGCCAATAGAGCATTATCTGAAAATAGGACCTTTTCCTCATGTACTTGGATTTTATGCTAGAGATAATTTATGATACAAGTGTACATCCTTGGAGAATCTACATGTCCCTGTTTTGTGCCTTATCCAGTGCTATTGCTCAGTAGATTATGAAACTTAAGTAGTTTTTATCAAAGTTATCTTCCTGACCAAAGTTGTTACATCATAGATAGATATAGACAAAGCAATATATGATATTTTATAATGTATAATATGTGTACATGACATACATGTAATATAATATGTTGATATGTATGATAAGATAAATAGAATAAGTCTCATAAGGCTGAATTTTGCTTTAAGTCAATGTTTTACTAATTCATTAAAAAGACATGATGGGATCTATATTCTGTCCATTTGTCAATGCATTGTATGACTCCAAAAATGATCTTCTAGGAAAACTTGCCTGCTCCTTTCTCATATTTTCATTATTGTGGACACAGACCATTCTCCGAAGAATTACATAGAGATAGAAAGTGGGCATTTGGGCAAGAACCCTTTTATTTTTATCTTTGTATCTCCAGTGTCTAGTGTGAGACCTGGCACACGGTAGGTGCTTAGCTTCTTATTGAATTGAATTGAAATAAATCTGAGTCTATAGTTGCTGATGTCTTTTTTTTTGACAGGTAGAAACGATATTGCCAGTCATGATCTTTTTCAATCTTTTGCTCTTTGATATTCCTTAAAGATTGACTCCTATGTCTTTGAAATTGTGATGTTTTCCTGTGATCTTGCATTTCTGGATGGAATCTACAGAATGGTATGGATGCAAATTCCAAAGGATAAGAAATCTGAGAGGATTGCAACCTGCACCTGTGGAAGGAGTAGTTGTACAGTGACTGTCCAGTTCCTAAACTGAACTCTTCCCAGCATTGGGTGGGAGAAGGTTTTAAAATAAGAATGGAAATCTCCTTGCCCTTATATTCCTCAGTTATTTAATAATAAAATTGGGGAGTGAGGGAAATGGAAGGAGAACTATTTCATGTCAAATTAATATGGAGGAAGGACCAGTTCCAGGTCTACATGTTATGTCATGGTCTCACCTAAATGATTACTTACCTCACTTTTTGGTTTTTACTCATAGGCTTTTCTCATTGAGAAGCTAGGGCTGATGCACCATGGAGAATTTTTCTCCATGATGGCAGGATTACTGAATACACCACCGATTTCAGATGAAAACCTTGCAGTGACTGACACAACATTTGTTGGGGTTCCAGTACGTTTATATATGCCAACAAAAAATCTGAATGGGCTAAAGAGAGCTGTGATTTATGTTCATGGTGGTGCAATTACCTTTGGAAGTCCTGGTAAGTCTATAATCTCCTTGGAAAATAATACGGCTTTGGCAGGACCGTTATAAAACTTTTCTATTTGTGAAATTCCATAATCTGTGATACAATCTCTGCACAGAGAGACATCACAAGTAAAGGAGGGAGAGATATTTATCTGTGCCTTAAATTATTCCTTTGGAGCTGAGGTTTTTTTTTCTTCAAGTTTTTATATGTTATTGTATTGATGGCTTTTATTTTAGCCACATTTATTTCTTACAAATCAAGATGAGAAAAAAAACAAATACAAAAACATTAAGCAAAACTAACCACCCCCTAAGGATTTCTGATGATGATATATTTATCATTCTATGCCTAAAGTTCCCCACCACTGCAAGGATAAATAATGAATCAGTCAATCAATGAAAATAAGCTTTTACTTTGTCAACCCCTGTGATAAGCATTAAGGATACAAACAGATGGGAAGAAAGTGCATGTTCTCAACCCTTTTCCAGTTCAAGTATGGGCATGATAATGACACAGCCAATTATTACTGACTGTTCCTGTTGCTGCTGTCCTTCTTTTGTTTCTCCTTTTCCTCTCATTCTTTCTTTTTTCCTTCTCTTCTCCTACTTTTTCCTCTCCTCCTCCTTATCTTCCTTCTCCTTTTCCTTCTCCATCTCATTCTTCTCCTTCATTTCTTCTTCTTTCTCTTCCTTCTCTTTCTCTTTCTTCTTTTTTTGCATTTACTCCAATCTTTAATATTCAAGTTGAGTTCAATACAAGTCAACAAATCTTTATTAAACATTTGTTAAGTGCCCACTGCTGAATGCCAGGTCACAAGTGAAACTGGGAAGGTTTAAGTTCACCCACACACACTCAAAAAAGCAAGAAGCCATGGAGCAGACCTCTGGGAGTTGGAGTTAACTTTGTCCCTAGATGGATTGAACTGGACCCCACATATGGACCCTTTGAACCAGGAGGACATAAAACAATTTCAGGCTTTAGGCAGGGAGAGCTCCTAATACATTAGGGAAATTCAGCGCCAACTGCTTTTAATCTCCTTGCTGGTAGTTTTACGTGTTTTATCCTTCTTCACCTCTTTCTACTGCCTTGAGAATCACTTTTATGCAGGTATTTTAAGGGGTTTTTTTAATTAAACAAGTTGTTTATCTGAATTTTTGGGTACTAAGTGATCCACCATAGCAGTTGTAGAAGCATGGTCAGGACACCCATGATTTCAGAGGCATTGCATAAGAAGCTGGGGACAAAAAGATGAAAAACCAGACTGCCCTTGTCCTTGAAAAGCTTGGTTGATAATCAGTTCACACTGGTTGAATTTAGGTAATCATAACTTCCAGTGACAAAAGAGTACCTTTAATTTGTCCTCCTTAAAGGACTGTAAAACTGGGCATCATATGGAGTTGAAGTATTATCGTATTGGGAGTCAAGAGCCCTCCAGGTTCTACTCTCAATGCTACTACTGTGTGATGGGAAGCAATATATTCTATTTCTCAATGCCTTTTCCTCCCTCATCTGTAAAACAAAGAGATTAAATGAGGTAGACATTTTTGTAACTTGGGCTATCTGATTTCATCCATAATTTAATTTCTGCCAGGTACTAGTAGGATTAGAATATCAATGCTCCCAAATGGGAAGAAATAATACCTTCTCTCATCATCCTTGCTCTCACAAGGAACCAGCTTCAGCACATTCCAAACACAGCACAGTGCCTATGCTTTCATTAACTGAAGCAATATACCAATGCCATAGGAAAAAGTAGATCCTTTTGAACTTTTAGTGTGTTTCCATTTTAATCAAGGCACATTGCAGAAAGCTGAACAGATGATTTCAGAAGTATTAGGCAATTTAAAACATACTCTCAGAAGACATGAGTCTATAAGTCAAGATTTTGGCCATCAACTCTTGGCTAGTTGTTGATCTAATATACTTATCATCTGTACCCTGGTCAGCAAGTCAACAAGCATTTACTGAACATTTATATGAGGAAGCTAGGTGGCTCAGTGGATAGAGTGCTGGCCCTGGAGTCAGGAAGACTCATCTTCATGAGTTCAAATCTGGCCTTAGACACTTATTAGCTGTGTGACTCTGGGCAAGTCACTCAACCCTCTTTGCCTCAGTTCCTCATCTGTAAAATGAGCTGGAGAAGGGAATAACAAACCACTCCAGTTTCTTTCCCAAGAAAACCCCAAATGGGGTCACCAAGAGTCAGACAGAACTGAAAAATGACTAAAAAACAACAGGCATTGTTCTAAGAGCTGGGTAATAGAAAGAAATGCAAAAACATGGATCCTGCCCTCAGAGAGCTCACATTTGAATGGAGAGGAAAGCATTTTGATAACTACAAACATACGAGATATATACAGTGTCAATGAAAGATAATTTCAGAAGGAAGGCAGTTGGGAGGGGGGAAGGAATGTATGATTAGAGCTAAGTATTTAACATACAATTTACAGCAGCAAATAAATATAGTAATTTTGTATTTAATAAGTGCAAAGACTTAAAATTTTGGGATAAGAATTCATCACTCGGTAAAAATTGTTGGGAAAACTGAAAAGCAGCATGGCAGAAATGGGCATAGACCAGTATCTTACACCATTTATCAAGATAAGGTCAAAATAGATACATGACCTGGATATAAAGAGAGATATTACAAGAAAATTAGAAGAACACGGAAAATATTATTTATCAGACTTATGAACAGGTGAACAATTAATTAATAAACAAGAGATAGAGAGCAAAGTTAGGTGGAAAATGGATAATTTTGATTACATTAAAGTAAAAAGGTTTCACACAAATAAAACAAATGTAGCCAAGATCAGAAGGAAAGCAGAGAACTGGGGGGAAATTTTATAGACAGTTTCTCAGATAAAGGTCTCATATCTCAAATACATAAAGAATTGAGTACTTAAGAAAGTCAGGGAAACAATGAATCAGAAATGAAGAGGAAGAAAATTTTAGGCATGGAAGGCAGCCAGAATAAAGAATCAGAAGACAGAATATCACATCTGAGGAGCAGCAAGTAGCTGGATTCTAGAGCCAAGTCAAGTCATGTCAACAATCATTTTTTTTTCTTATGTGAGGCAATTGGGATGTGTTATGTGTCTGAGGCCAGATTTGAACTCAGGTCCTCCTGAATCCAGGGCTGGTGCTCTATCCACTGCGCCATCTAACTGCCCCTCAACAAGCATTTATTAAGCATTTAACTATGTTCCTCTTCGAGAATGAAGGATGAACAGCAACAACTATATTCCAGCACTGTTAAACATTGTGTTAAACGTTGGAGATAAAAATATGAGAGACCGCCCCTGCCCTCAAGGACCTTCCATTCCAGGCAAGTGAGATAACACAGAGGGAGAAGAGGATAGGCTGAATGACAGAACTTTGGGAAATACCCATATGGGGACAACCTGGATGAAGATCATCAAAGGGGAGTGAGGCGTAGTCACACACACACACACACACACACACACAACTCATCAGAAAATAACATCTAGGAGGAAAGATGCACAGACGAGCAGAGACCTGAGAAACGTTGTATCCTCCCAGACGCCAGGAAAGTCCAGACTATTTCTCTTGAATCACAGCCCAGGCCCCGGCACAAGAAGACACACATACACTAAAGGGAAGAGGAAGCATTAACCCGCAGACGTTTTAGGGTGGAGTTCAATGGCGTACGAAGCTAAATACAATTTTATTAGCATTTTTCATTCTCAGAGACAGGGATCTGCAATTCTTTCCTATGGGTGCAGAGAGGCAATGGTTATTATTCCTGATACAACTGTTATAGACCCTCCCTACCTTTCTATAGAAGGGACTCCCTTCTGGCTATTCTGACTGTTCTGTCTCCGGTAATTCCCTTTCATGACAGGGTAGTGCTTGAGCAGTCAAAACCACTTCTTTTAAATACTTTTCTCCAGACGTATCACTTCAGTTAAAATTCTGGTTACTAGATCTCTTATCCCAACACATGGCAGTCACAAATACAATTATAATTTTTTGAAAATTGTACTTTCCCCTTAAAACATCTGAAAAGCTTTGGCTTCTTATACCTCTAAAGACAACCTACCTGGAAGGAATCTTGGATAGGAAGTTTCTTGGGTGTTTAGAGAAATTGTAGGAAAATCTAGAATTCCAACCAACTTTCCAGGATCTCTGGGGGAAAAAAATGGTGGCATATGTCACACCATCGGCCAATGGATACTGTTGAGGTGACTAACACTGAATTAATGCATGAGTAAAAAAGCATTTTAAGCACTTACTGTGTGCCAAGCACTGTGCTAAACTCTGCTATTGAGCATAACATCCTCTAAGCTGCCCACTGATGAAAGGTCTGGAAGGTGAGGGGTGAAATGAGTCTGAAGTTGGTACACATTAAACGTTGGCCACAGCTAAATGGCTTCTCCCCTAATCTCAGTGCGGGGTTCCTACTTCTAGATCCAGTCATAATGCTGAGCCTCTTTCATTTTGTGGTCCTTACTCCAAATGAGAAGAGACTCTGGGCTGGCACGTAACAGTTGAGTCATAATCTAAATTTGTCCCCCACATCACACCCGCGCATTTACTTGTGTCGACCACTGTCATCAATTCAATACTTCTCCTTTCAGCAATGCTGTCTTATGACTTGCTGACAAGAAGGATAGCAGCTGAACTGGATGCTGTTGTTGTATCATCAGAGTAAGAGAGAATTTTTTTCTTTTAAAACGATGTTTTTGTTTTGTTTTAGCCAAGGGGAGGGAAAGAAACTCATCCTTTACCTATGTACCAAATGATAGCCATGTCCTGTTATTTTCACTAAGATTCCTTAATGCTTGGGAAGTTATTATCCATCTCCCAAGGAGCACTATTTATGCTGCCATTTCCCTTATATGCTATGGGACATATAGTGACAATTGCTAATAGATAAGCTTGCGGTGTGGGTAAGCCTACCGGATATAAGGAGCTCCCAAAGCGGAAAAAAAAAAAAACCACAATCAGAGCTGGAAGACCTTTGAAGCTATCTAACTCAACCCTCCCCCATTTTACATCTGGGGAACCTGAGGCCCAGAGAGGTTAAATGATTTGCCAAGATCACACAGGTAATAAGTAACAAAGACAGGATTTGAGCTAAAACTATTGTCATTACTATGTTCTCCTTGGTTCTGGAAAACTCCAAAATCTTCCCCATGGTGGCATTAGCCATTTGGGGGAGTGAACAATAAATAGAAACCTATCTAAAGAGACTTCACAAACTCCTACTGAGGGGGACCTCTTTTGGAGAAAAATGAGAGTCTTGAACACCATACAAGAAAGGGATCTTGGGAGCGAGTGGGAAAGAATCTTCCTAGACTCCCTACGACCACCTCCAGAGTAGCTTAGAATCTTTGATAGATCTTGCAACAATCCCACCCATATGAAAGTATTCCAAATTTCTGATGTCATCCTGCCTCTTTCTCTTGTCATGCTGGCCACAGAAAACGGAAGCCAATAGAAAATAGGAGCTTAACATGAAGAATTTCACCATGTGCACTAATATTCTCCCACTGAATCTATTCTTTAATGGAGAGATACCTACATAGTCACACTGAGAGTCATGTGATCAATGTTTTGTTCTCTTGGAAGCTATAGACTTGCGCCTAAATACCATTTTCCAACTCCATTTGAAGACGTCTACAGTATGGTGAAGTTCTTTCTACAGGACGAAACTCTGGCAAAATATGGTGTGGACCCCACTAGAATATGCATTTCAGGAGACAGTGTCGGGGGAACTGCAGCAGCCTCAGTGATTCATGCGGTATGATGCTATGCATTTTTAAATTAATTGGAATAATTTTTATGTGATCACTTTATTTCATGTAGTTTATTTTTATATTTTCATGTACTATATTCAGGAGAGTCAGAAGACGTGGGTTCAAATCCCAATTCTATTACTGAGTGGCTTTGGAGAAGTCATGTTTCTGTCTGCATCTCATTTTCCACATCTGCAAAATGAGGGAGAGTAGAAGGCTTGGAATAGCTCAGTGGTTCTCAAAGGGTGGTCCAGGAACCCTGCTGATCTCCGAAAAATCTTTTCAGGGAGTCCATGAGGACAAAACTGTTTTCCTAATAACACTAAGATGTTTTAATTTTTAATATGGTGAATATCAATAAATATGATTCACTTGAACAAAAGCTCTTGGGAAGGGGGTTCTTCAATAATTTTTAAGAATATAAAGGAGTCCTGAGATCAAAAAGTTTGAGAACTGTTGTCCTAGATGAGAATTTAACACCTTTCAGATCTAAAATCTTTGACTGTCTAATCTTATATGTAGCAGACATAAAGAACCAGCATGTTCCATCTCTGCCATTATAAAGTTTGCCTATTGTAGATAAGTATGTCGGTGAGTTAAGAGATTAGGAGGCTCTTTAAAAAAAACTTCCTTCTCTATTTCTTAAGTTTTGAATATGTTGAATTAAATTCCATAAATGCAAATACCTTTTTATGTTCTAGGCACTATGCAAAGAAAGGCAAAAACAAAAAATTCAAAAACATTACCCTCAAGGAGCTTACAATTAAACATGGCATCTACCATTAAAAATGAACACAATGAATTCCGTCTTTAAGGAAGTGATTCCTTTTGGTAACCTGTTTTTTTAACATGAGGACATCTAGCTATAAACATTCTCACCAGAATTTCTTCCATATTCTAACTAATCATATTAATTGGCAACTTATAATTAGTAACTATATTAATTAGTAACATTAATTCATAATTAGACAACCCATATCCTGAAGAAATCTGTCTTGCCAAATTGTTTTCATCCTCAAAGTAAAGTCTTTTTTTCCAGATAATGTTGTACTGCAAGTGAGATGGGGGTGAGGGTGGAGCAGAAGGGAAGGGAAAGAGTATCTGTTAAGCACCTGCCATGTGCCAGGTAATTGTTAAATGTTTTACAAAGATGAACTCATTGGATTCTCACTACAACCCTGTGAAGTACAGTTATCCCTTGTGGGATTCAGGGGCACAGCACCCCCACAATCTGGAAAATCCCCATAAAATTTTTGGCCCTCCCTTCATACCAGAGAAGTCTGAATTTTTCTTCTTTTATATGGTGTTGGGTTAAGTATTTGGTCATAGTCTTTGGCTGTGCTGTCTGCAAAACTCCCAAAAAATTCCCATTTAATTTCTTAGGTTGATCTGCAATATATCAAAACCATAATGAGGAAAGGTACAATATGGAAGAGATAACTGTATTCAAGTCTGGATTGTAGACATGGTCTATTCAGGGACCTCTGCACCACAGGAAACTGCTTCTCTGCTCACTGACTGACTACTGATACTCATAATTCTTCAGCTGGGGAAATCTTCTCTAAACCAACCATACAGAAATCCTTATAAAGCCCTTCCGTTAACTATCACTCATAAAAGGGTTTTTAGAAAGTGTTGGCTATTCATCTGAATAGTAGTTCTTTTTAAGGTAGAGAACTAAGTTTTTGTAATCAAACTGGCTATCTTTGCACTAAACAGACCAAACACAACAGGTTATCCTCTCACCTGAGCTGTGCCGTGCAATTACAGTGGAATTTATAGCCACATGGCTGCATCTCACCAAGATACCAAAGTAGGTGCAAGTCCTGATTGCTTTTCCATTTCATGACAAAGGGGGAGCAGAGAGCAACAAACCCTTAGGAAAAGCTTTACCTTGGTTCCAACTCTAGGCGATGCTAACTCTTATTGATATTGGAAGTCTTGTCCAAAGAAGTCAGTTCTCTCTCTCTGACTAATCAGGATTTGCTCATCCAAAGACTTAATGAAAGTCCCCTGACAGTCACTGGCCTTCCACTTGAAAAGTCACAATTTCCCAAATTTCCCTATCGAATTGATTGTCTTTTTTTTTAATCATAGCACAATCTACAAATGTTTCTATGATTTCTCATTTTCTGAGTTTTGTCTCCTTTAGTCATAAAATAGGTATATGCAGATTAGCTGAAGCACCCATCATGTGTGGAGCTTTGAAACTCTCCAAAAGCTATTCAAGCTCTTTGGTGACCTTGAAACTGTGTTTCTTTACACTCACTTTTCTCTAAATTTTAATAAATAAAAGTTCTTTTTCTATTTCTAAACTAGCCCCAAACAGATGAGGTATCACTCCACATAGATGACAATGAGGTCTGCGGTTTAAATCTGTACCTCAAATCTACAGATCTTTTTCTTTCAAAAACTGTCCAAATTCCACCTGAAGGCTACGTGACTTCATAGTTTAGAGTCAAACAAAGGTTTTATTTCTACTCACATCAGGCATCAGAATGTTTATCCAGAACAGCAACAAAAACTTGCATCCTTTTATAATATAAATATCTTCCTTTACAAAAAACACTTTTTCTTCTCTTTCCAGAATGCTCTAAATATCTGAATGCTCTAAAAGAAAGAGAAAGTGTTTCTTACCTTTTTGATGTTGTGCAGCCTTCAAGTAAAAGAAAAACGGCAGTCACCTAGCATTTATTAAATGCTTCATATGTGCCAGGTATTTTGCTAAGTGCCAGGAATAGAAAGGGCATCTAGGTGGCACAGTGCACAGAGCACTGGGCCTGAAATCAGGAAGATTCATCTTCCTGAGTTCAAATGGAGTCTCAGAAACTTACTAGTTGCATGACCCTGTTAAGTAACTTAACCCTATTTGATTCAGTTTCCTCATCTGGAAAATGATCTGGAAAAGGAAGTCTCAAACCACTCCAGTATGTCTGCCAAGGAAACTCCAATGGGGTCACAAAGAGTTAGACACAACTGAAGAACAACTGAACTGAGGAATGCAAAGAAAGGTAAAAAAAAAAAAAGTCACTTCACTCAAGGATCTCACAGCCTAATTGGTTTGACTAGAATGGTCTCTAAAAGTCTCTTCAGTTTTATAATGCTACATTTCAATAATAAAACCACCTATTTATAGAGTTCTTTCTGGTTTACAAAGCATTTTTCTCATCTAACTCTCAATAACACAGTAGTTATCATTTCCATTTTACAGATGATGGAACTGAGAGGTAAAAAGACTTGTGCATGGTTATACTGCTAGTAAATGTCAGAAGTGGGATATAATGATATGAATAATAATAGTAGTAGTAAATAGTATGTATATGGTATTTTAAGGTTTCCAAATCACTTCATGTTATCTCGTTTAATATTCACAATAATCATGTGAGGTAGGTGCTATCATTTTGCTCATTTTATAAATGAGGAAACTGAGGCTGAGAAAAGTTAAGTTACTTGCTCAGAGTCACACAGCTAGTAAGGGAGAAGAAAAGGTGAGGAGAGTGGAGGACACATGAAGGAGACAGATGACAGGGAGAAGATAGGAGAGAGTAAAGGATAGGAGAAAAGAGAGGAGGAAAGAAGGCAAAAGGAAAAAAGGGAATAAAGGAAGGGAAGAGGAGGAAAGAGAGAAAAGGGGAATAAAAAAGAGGAGAGAGAAGAGAGGAAAGTGGGGAGGAGGGGAAGAGAAAAAGGAAAAGGAAGGAGATTGAAGAGGAGGAGAAAAAGGAGGTAGAAAGGTGGAGGAGGAGAAAGAGAGGGAAAGTGAAAGAAAGAGAAGAAATGGAAATCTAGCTATGTGATTTCATCTGCAGTCTAAAAGACCTTGTGACTAAGTTCAAACATACATCAGGAGGGAGCTATTCTTTCTTTGTTTTTGTTTTTTGTTTTTTCGTGAACGTTAAGTGAAGATCCCCCCTTCTTAGGTTTCTGCCCTCTCTAGGTCATTGTAGCTCGTGGGCTGTAAACAGTCTTGACACTGGTCTACCTCTATCTTGCTGAGTGAGTTTGACCTTCACTCTCCTCAGTAATGATCCCTGGCCTTCATTCTTCTTCTCCCAGAGGCTTCCAGACTTTTTTTTCCCTAAAATGTCCCTTTCACAGAAAAGAACAATTTCAACCACAAGTTTAAACAAGATGTTTAAACCAATCTCAAATTTGATTTAATGATCACAGAGTTATTACATTTAATTAATAACAATAATTTGAATTAAATTTTATGTTTATTTAATTTTTAAAAGAAGAAATTTCTGTATTAAATGAATATTGAAGTTAGCCTAGCCTTTTTTGCAGTCATTAGGAAGACATTATCAGTACTGGCATAACCATCTCACGACAATTCATTTGCCTGGTTTTTGAGAGTGTTATAAGTCAAAATGAATTTTTTCTCCCTTAGGGTCATGAAAATATTCTGAGTAGACAGTTGAGAAATGCCTGATTCATTGGATAATAGGTTAATGAATATTCTAAGGTGATGGGTGATCCTGAAGCCAAAAATAAACTCAAGATGCAAGCTTTAATTTACCCATTTTTACAAATGATTGATAGACTCGCCATCCTACAGGGAAAACGAATATGGGATAATATTGACAAATTTATTTAAATTTATGGGTGATTACCTTACCACTGATGAATCCCTTGAGCAGACCTTGGCAGCCAACCAATACATACCTGCCAAATTTAGCCATCTCTTCAAGTTTGTCAACTGAAATCTTCTGCTTCCTGAGAAGGTTTTTTTTTTCTTAAATAAAAAATAACCCAATTTATGGAAGTTCCAAGAGAGCAGAAAAATTTTCAGGGATTGTGGATTATGGCACCTCTCCTTTATTGGTTGATAATTCAACATTGTGCCAACTACCATTAACTTACATCATCACCCATGAGCACGATGTCTTAAGAGATGATGGGCTCATGTGTTTCTCGCCTACGCAGCAATGGAGTCCAAGTTGTCCATGACCACATTGAAGATGGATTCCATTCATTACTCTTTTTCATAACACCTCCATTTACTTTACATGTTAGCTTTAAGTTAATAAATCTATACCTTAGTGGGCTAAATGAGAATTTATAAAGAGCATGTACATACATGCAATCTGCTAATTATGAATGATTTGTTCTATGATTTCATTTGTAAATAGTTTGAAACTCAGAACGTGGTTTCTAATGGAAACAATATTGAACATTGGGGGTTTGGGGGTAGATGGGCATGTGAGGTTCTCAGTCCCAACCTGAAAAGACCGTCTGATAGATCATACTAATAACCTTATGGATTCTAATTTCTGAGTATAATTATGCTTCTCTGGGGAAAAATATTCAAAATTCCCAAGTATGGTTCCAAGAACATGTCCTCCCACTACTACCCTGTTTCAGCTTCCTTCTACCTGAAGAACATGAGCTTCAGACCCAGACTACTCCCTGGCCATCTTCCTTTAATGCTACTGGCTGGAATGAAAAAGGGAAAAATTTAACAGCATCTGCTCCTATCCCTCCCCCTAGAGCTGCCTCATTCCTGCTTCCACCTCTCCTGGGCTAGCAGTCCTAAGCCCCATAGGCAGTGAGCGACCTGTAGCACCTTCTAGGCAGCAGAGAACACTTGTTAAAGGCTTCCTCCATCTAGTCCTAGAAGAGGCCCTAAGATCAGGGAGTTGAGGCTGTAGAAGCTGCCTGGCCTTTCTTGCCATGCCCCAAGAGTGTTTATTCCAAATCTCTATTTTAAAGCAAAAGTAATCCTAAAAGTCAAATTCTGCTTCCACTTTGCAAATATCATCTCATCTAAGAATTCCCTCTCTCCCTTTCTCACAAATACACTGACAGATACAAACTGAATCTTGGAAAATAAAGGTAAGAACACACCATGGCTAAATGGAATGAGGGCTAGATTTGGAATCCATGGCCCTGAGTGTGAATGTCAGTCCTACATAGAGAACATCCATGGGGCCATCACCAGTCATCTTGACTTTTGTTTTGCCATTGGACTCCAAAGACACTGGAGGGGAGAGTGAGGGTGATGATTTTTGTGCAGCTGTGCCCCATCTAAATCCGATTCATGCACAAGTCAAAACATCACCTGCATGATGTCACTGGTCCTCTTTGAGAAAGAAGGACAAAGGACAACAATCTCTGTGAGTCTGGTCATGATTTTACCTCTCCAGGTCTCAGTTTCTTCATCTGTAAAATGAAGGGTTGGTATCCTAAAGAGATCATAGAAATGAGTAAAGGACTCACATGTACAAAAATATTTATAGCATATATATATATGTATGTATGTATGTATGTGTGTATGTATATATATACACATATATACACACATATATATATACACGTTACTTTATTTCCACTTCTTGCATAAATTCATAATGACCTTGTACTCATGATGGGAGGGCAGATCATGTCACAAGAGGAAAAGGTAAACAATAGACAGGCTGCAAGTCCCATTGATTAGCCCAGCAGTGACAGGAGAAACATCCCCAGACCTGTGGACAAGCGGGTCAGTCTATCAGTCAACAAACATTTATTAAGCTCCTACTCTGTGCCAGGCACTATGCTAAATGCTGGGAATTAAAAGAAAAGTGAGAGATACTCCCTGCCTTAAGTCTAATGGGGGAGAGCTCTTTGAGTGTTTGACGATGAAAGGAGTCCAAAGGGTTGTAATCTGCCTTACTGGAAGAAGTACTCACATTAATGACATAACAGAAAAAGAAGATGCCTTTATTTGTATTACATCCCCTTCCATCCTTTGCATCCTAGACATGAATGACTTGAGGTCAAATCTTTACCTCAGCCACTTCCTAGCTATGTGACCGTAGACATGTCACTTCACTTTTTTTAACCTTAGCAAAGGTAGAGGGACTTGCCGGAGGTTACACCGATCACATGTGGCAGAGCCTAGAATCGAATTCCAACTTCAGCCCTGTCAGATAATTGAAGATGTCCTTTGTGTGCCATTTTGTCCTGGCCCTGTCTCTCTGAGGATCACAGCCCTCATAAGAGGGCAGCAACATTCATTTAAGGTGGTAGCTCTTTTATTAGCCTCCTACTGATGCTACATATGTGTGGTGGTGTTGCCGTTGCTGTTGCTGCTGCTGCTGATGATGATGATATGTATTGCATGTACATAGTTTTTTGGATGACTTCAGGATTCACTGTTTATAGATCCAGACTCTAGTCTCTCATACGACAGGGTTATTTCCTGCTTAGGATAGGAAATTATGATTCTCATTTATAGACGACTTAAAATGTACTTTTTTACAACAACCCTCTAAAATAAGTAGTACAATTATTATTATGCCCATTTTGCAGAGGAGTGAAGTAAAAGAGATGATATGACTTGCCCAATTCTGCATAGCCAATTGGTGCCGGAGGCAGGATTCCCTCCTCACTCCCTCCTCACTCTCAGGCCACTGCTCTTTCCACTACATATTTTGTTTAAAAGAATAAACAAAATTTCTGAGTTGAGATGGAAAATACCTTAAAACAATCTAGCTTAAAGAGCCCAAGACATTTTGAAAGTAGAGGCTAAGGGGACTGTGGCAGGGGATTCAGGCAGAGTGTGTGGTCGGTCACTTGGCGCGTGAGCCTGAAGGGACTGCAGGTGGGTCCTGATGTTCTCTTAGCCCCGCCCTTCCAAAAGCATATGAAGAAACACCTGGAAGAGCCAGGAGCCCCAGAAGGAAGGGCTAGGAATTGAAAGGGGGCTTACTACAAATATAGGAGACAGAAAACATTACTGGTTGACCTAACCGATATAGCCAGCTGCCTTAAAGGAAAGAGGAAAATCATTTAGGTCATTTAATTTAATCCTACTATGTAATCATTTAATTCAAGAGTTTCATTATTAAAAATATTTATTACCATTCAAGGCACAACCTGGAACATACAAATTTATTATTCCTAACAGTATAACTAATAACAATAATTTTAGACCAAGGGAAAGAAGAAAAGGCAAGGCATTTCTTTTTGCAGGGTTCTAATATTCAAAGCATTTATTAAATGCCTACGTGCCAGGCAGCTAGATGGCACAGTGCACAGAGCACTGGCCCAGCAGTCAGGAGGACCTGAGTTCAAATCCAGCCTCAGACATGTGATACTCACTAGCTGTGTGACTTTAGGGAAGTCACTTCACCCGAATTGCTTCACCCAAAAAACCCCCAAAAAAACCAGAATTCCTCTGGGGTGGCTAGATGTCACAGTGGATAGAGCACTGGCCCTGGGATTCAGGAGGACCTAAATTCAAATCCGGCCTCAGACACATAACATTTACTAGCTGTGTGACCCTGGGCAAGTCACTTAATCCCATTGCCTAGAGGGAAAAAAAAATACTGAAAAAAAATGCCTAGTTGTCAGACATTGTACTAAGCTCTGACAACACAAACGGGTGGAGGGGAACAGAAACAGGTCCCCCCCCCAAAAAAAAAACAAGCTTTCAAGTTCAACATTTTTCTCTTTCTGGTGAAAGGTCTGGTGGACTTCTAAAGCTGTCTTCATGTGGCTGATGACAATCATGCAGGGCTGTGTCTGGAGCTAGCTCAAACAGGCTCCCAGGAGCCAATTGTTAAATTTTCAACATACGCATTTACACCTCAGAATTGGCAACAAGCTACAAATCAGGGCTTGGTTTATTGTTATATTGATTGTTGAGAGTAGACTGAAGAAAGTTACAGAGAAAATGCTAATACTGCAGACAAAACCTAGCGTGCTATGTACATCCCCCCCCACCCAGAACCTGTGGTTAAACTTTTGTCAGCACATCCCCCAACCCCTGCATACGTTTTCAATGGGATTCCCTTTCTTATTCTTACTTTTTTTTGTTTGTTTTAGGCAATTGGGGTTAAGTGACTTGCCCAGAGTCACACAGCTAGTAAATGTCAAGTACTTGGTCTGAGGCCGGATTTGAACTCAGGTCCTCCTGACTTCAGGGCCGGTACTCTATCCACTGCGCCACCTCGCTGCCCCCCTTATTCTTACTAAACAGCTAGTCTTCACTATTCCAATTGTCTATGATAACTATAAGACATAGATTGACTGGTAGGGTGGCATTGTGTGTGATCAGACTGATTACCTCAGATGATCCTCACTACAGCCCAGTGAGGTCAGTACTGTGGGGGACAGCTGAAGACCAGTGACAGGTGCAAGATAACTGAGCTAGGAAGGATCAGCAGTCAGGGAAGATCATGGCAAAAGAATTGCTATGAGAAGGAACCTCAGGGGTTTAGTCAACTCTCATTTTTTATGCTGTAAATTACAACAGTCATTGATTTGTCTTGGTGCAGGGAATTTCCACACAGGGACTTGCCCATACCTACAAAGATTATTGATACAGATAAAAAACAAAACATGCCCAGCTAACTACATCCAACCTCCCTCAAACTCCCATGACTCTGGAACAACTTGGAACCCAGAAGTAGCACACATACCTCCAAAAAAGTTTGTTTGTTTATTTGTTCATTTGGCAAAACGTTATTCCTAAACACCAAATAGCAAAGGAGGTGTTTCTGACACCACTTGCCCATGTTGCATCGTGTCACTTTGCTGCAGCCTTGATTCTGAACATACAACATGCACACTTTGCACTGCACATGCCATCATGCCACATAACGCCAATGAACACTTCCAGAAACACCTCCGCTCAGATTCAAGACTACTGTATGTGATGAATTGCAACATTTTTTACTGTACATACAAAATTGTTAAATGAATTTTCCCTTGCGATTAGGACAGACTTTCCAACAATTTCTGAAATGGCCCTAAACATACTTCTGTCATTTTGTAGTATGTATTTATGTGAAATGGCATTCTCAGCATTGACAATTATAAAATCAAAATATCGATCAACTCCCAAAAGCACTGAAGATGTTCTGTACCCTGCAGTATCAAATATTCCACCAAGATTAAATTCTTTATGTAAAAATAAACAAGCACATCCTCCTACTTAGTATACAAATTTGCTTTCTTATTTAATAAATGGTAAAATTATATGTATATCAAAGAACTGTTTTAAATTTATTTATGATTTATTATCAGTAATTGTTTGATTGCTATACTTCTTTTATATACCTATATACTCAGGGTGGCATAAAAATTTCTCAGGTGAAAAAGGGTAGTGAGTGGAAAAAGTTTAAGGAGCCCTGAATTAGGGAATGACTGAACAAGTTATGGTATATGATTATGATAGAATACTACTGTGCTACAAGAAACAATGAACTCAATGATTTGAGAAAACATGGAAAGACTTGCATGCTTCTGGAGTTGTGGAATGAATTTAGTAGAATGAAATTCAGTAGGGAACATAAATTCTTACATGTGAGATCAAAAAAAATCAGTTTCACAAAGATGAGAAATGAGAGAAATAGTTAGACAGCAGTTGGCATAGGGATTTAAGTGGCTTCAGGTTGTATACAGATCAGGACTATGATGATATGGTAGCCAGACACAAAACAACAAAACGAAATCCTCCTGTGACCTTTAAGAGAGTCCTATCTTCCAAGGCTTAGGAGGTGATGGCGCCCTGCATTCTGACACGACCATGCCACACCTAGAGTACTGTCTTCAGTTGTAGATACGTAGTTTAAGAATGAAAATGATACGCTAGAGAGTCTTAAAGGGGGCAATTAGAATGGTGAAGGACCTTAAATCACATTAAAATTGGTTGAGAGAACTGGAGATGTCCACATTGGAAAAGAGAAAATTTGAAATGGTGGGGATGGGAGGTGAGGTGTTCACTACCTCCAGGCATCTGAAGGGACATGTTTAGAAACAAAGATTAAGCTTGATCTACTTGGCCCAGAGGTCAGAACCAGGAGCAGTGGGTAGAAGGTACAATGAAGTCAATTTATCCATTTTACACCTAACTTTGCTCTCTATCTCTTGTTTATTCATAAATTGTTCACCTGTTCAGAAGTCTGATAAATAATATTTTCCATGTTCTTCTAATTTTCTTATAATATCTCTCTTTGTATCCAGGTCATGTATCTATTTTGACCTTATCTTGATAAATGGTGTAAGATACTGGTCTATGTCCATTTCTGCCATACTGCTTTTCAGTTTTCCCAACAATTTTTACCAAGTGATGAATTAGGACTTTGGTGGCAAATAATTAGAAATTGAAGCAATGTCTATCAATTAGGGAAGGGCTGTATTGTAATAAAATGCTATTGTGCTACAAAATATGACGAACAGGACGATTTCAGAAAAACCTGGAGATTTGCATGAACTAATGCAAACTGAAGTGAACAGAACCAGGAGAATAACGATGATCAACTGTGAATGACTTAGCTCTTCTCAGCAATAAAATGATCCAAAACGATTCCAAAGGACTTATGATGAAAAATGCTGTCCACCTCCAGAAAAAGAATTGATGACATCTAAATGCAGCACAAAGCATACAATTTTTCACTTTATTTTTTTCCCTCGGGTTTTTTGTCTGTCTTCTTCCATAATATGACTAATATGGAAATACGTTTCACATGATTGTACATGTATAACCTATATCAAATAGCTTACTATATCAGGAAAAGAAAAGTGGTGGGGAGAGGGGAGGGAGGAAGGGAGAGAAATTGGAACTCAAAAAAATTTTTTTTAATAAATGTTAAAAATTGGTTTTACATGTAATTAGGAAAAAATGAAATATTCAAAAAACAATAAAAACTTTGATGTATTTTTATGATTAATGAAAACATGTCTTTTTAATATCAAAACAAGAGAAAGTTGATGTTTCAATATGGAGCTGATCAGACAACCACCGAAAAAAGGAAGAGAAACATCATTGTAATCTTCACTATTGCCTGAGACATTACTGTCACCTAGTGGTAGAGTTCCAGATGGCAATATTAGTACGCAGTTGGTATATTCACCTAGAGGTGAACATTTAATTACTCTACTTGTGGAAATGTTGGCTTTTTTTTTATCTTGTCATGAGTAAACAACAAATTCTGGTGGTTCTTGTAGTCTCTAGATCTTTCAGTTAACTAAATGACTGGGAAAATGTAATATACTGCAGAAAATTTGTATCTCTAAAAACACATTTGTTTGTCATCTTTTCACCAATGACACCCTCCATATAAAGGTAGCATAGATTTGGAGTTGAAAGAGACCTTACAGGCCATCCAGTTAATCTTCTTATTTTACATATGAAGAAAGTAAGGCTTGAAGTGATGAAGTTACTTGCCTGAGGGAGCAAGTAAAGTGTCATAGAGTTTGGAGTTAAACCAAGGTCCCCCAACTCCATAACCTGTGCTTCTCCCACTAAACCAAGGTTCCTCCTAATCCATTCTCATGAAGATTTTATGAAGATGGGAGAATGGTGGTACATGAGAATGTAGTTACTGATGTCTTCCTATTTGCTATTTTCCATCCAGTTTTCATTTTTAATAATGACACCTCTCATGATCTCTTGGTGGCAGCTAGGTGGTACAAGAGATAAAACTCTGAGCCTAGAGTTGGGAAGATCTGAGTGTGACCTTGAATAAGGTACTTAACTTTCATCTACCTCAGTTTCCTCAATTGTAAAATGAGGATAATAATAGCACCTACCTCCCAAGACTGTGGCGAGGATTAAAAGAGACAGCAATTTTAAAGCACTTAGCACAATGCCATAGTGAGAGCCATATTAATATAATTTTCATTTTTTATTATTATTGTTTATTTGTTATATTATATAATACATTATTATTATTATTGTTTTCCATTCTCTAAGAATCTTCCATTATTGAGGTAGCTTAAAAATCATTCCCTGGGGGCAGCTAGATGGTGCAGTGGATAGAGCACCAGCCCTGTAGTCAGGAGGACCCAAGTTCAAATCCGGCCTCAGACCAAACACTTGACACTTACTAACTGTGTGACCCTGGGCAAGTCACTTAACCCCAATTGCCTAATAAATAAATAATATTTTTTTAAAAATCATTTCCTGAATGCCTTTATCTTTGCAGCACACCTCTCAAAGATATACATGTTGTACAGATGTGTCATCAGGTCCAGTCCCTCTTCCTGAATGCCTCTTCTCAAGCATCCTTCATACTCTCTCTTTTTACTTACTGTCTCCTGAGCATTGCCTGTTGAGGAGTCAGGTCCAAACACAGTGTTTTCATTGTGATTGATGAGAACAGCTTTAAGTGAAGTTGACATAGCACTTTGAGGTTTATAAAGCCCTTAGGATAATTTCCTCATTCTGAGCCAAAAGAGTTAATGAGATCTTTCTTGGGCAGCACCAGGAGGAAGCAAATGGGGTGCTAGCACCCCCTGCACACTCTTCTTGTCACACCCCATCTAATTAGCACGGATAGTTCACAATTTAGTAAGGACATTGATAAGCTGAAGAGCATGCAGAGAAAGCCAACCAGGACGCTTCACGTTCAATGAGGATTCATTGTTGAAGAAGCTGTGGGTGTTTCGCCTGGAGAAGAAAAGACTGGGGAGACAGATGAGGAGGGAAGATGAGGTTGCTGCCTTCAAGTATTTGAAAGGCTGTCATGTGACAAGGATGGAACAGACAACCACCATCATTTTAATCTTCACTATTGCCTGAGACATTACAGTGCTGGCCAGGAGTCAGGAAGACTCATCTTCCTGAGTTCCCTTACTAGCTGTGTGACCCTGGGTAAGTCACTTAACCTTGTTTGCCTCAGCTTCCTCATGTGTAAAGTGAGCTGGAGAAGGAAATGGCAAAACACTCCAGGATCTTTGCCAAGAAAAACCACATGGAATCACAGAGTTAGACACAACTGAAATGACTGAATGACACAACAGTTACTTGTAAACTCTCATAAATTGTTTCATGAATAAATTCCACATCCTGAGATTATGTGCTAAATCAGGGGAAGCCAGCTACGCCTTACTGCAAGAGCCCTTTGGTCTTGTTAACTGCCCATTGTCCATACTCCTCAGATAAGCTACAGACGTGCTGAGTAAGACCAGAAGAACACAGCAGAGCCAAGATGATGAAGAAAAGGCAGAGGCTTCCCTGAGCTCTCCCAAATTCTCCTCCAAACAACTTTAGACAATGTCTCAAAATGAGTTATAGAGCAGCAGAACCCACAAAAAGACATTGCGAAAAAATTTTGCCAGCCCAACACAACTTAAGAGGTCAGCAGGAAAGGTCTGTTGCATCAGAGAATGGAGTGACATTCAACACAGGTTGTGCCACAGCCAGCCAGGTCCCAACAAACCCATAGCAGGCAGTGACTGGGGGGGTGAATGAATCAGTGACAGCAGCTGTGGCTTCTGGAGCTCTCAGCCCAAAGACAGTAAGGGGGTTGGACAACTGGCCAGAAGGAGATTATATGCCTTTGCTGGCACTGGGTGCAGGACTCTGTAGTATTGCCCATGCTCAGGTCTGGTTTATAGTCCTGGGTCACAGTCCCAGGGCAAGGAGGAGCACTAGCATAGCAGAGTTTGCAGGCCCAGGGGAGGAGTGACCCTGGTCATAGTTTCAGGGCAGAAAAGAGTGATTGTGGTCACTCTCAGATGAGAGCACAGGCCAGGAGAATAGTAAACACACATCTCTTTAGATCATACCACCTTGGAAAAACTGAAAACTTACAGACTCCCAGAACTAGATTTGGAAATAGCTGCACAAAAAACCTGAAGCTTGTGACAGTGCCCCCTCCACCCCATGAGCAGAGTACAACTTAAATACAAAGTTAAAAGTGAAAAATAGGATTGAAACATGAGTTAGCAACAGAAAAGTAATCTGACTATAGAAAGTTACTACAGTGGCAGAGAAGATCAAAACAGAAATTCAGAAGAAGACAACAAAGTCAAAACTGCTACATCCAAAACCTCAAAGAAAAAATCTTTAATCTCAGGCCCAAAAAGAATTTCTGGAAGTGCCCAAAAAGGATTTTTAAAAATTAAATGAGAGAGTAGAGGGAAAATTGGGGGAAAAAAAATGAAAGTGATGCAAGAAAATTATGAAAAACAAGTCGACAGCTTGGTAAAAAAAAAAGTTGAAGAAAATAACTCCTTCAAAAACAGAATAAACCAAATAGTAAAAAAGGCAGAAAAAACCTACTAAAGAGAAGAATGCCTTAAAAAAGCAGAATTGGTCAAATGGAAAAAGATATACGAAATTCACTGAAAAGAAGAATTCCTTAAAAAGTAGAATTGGCCAAATGGAACAGCAGCTATAAAAGCTCACTTAAAAAAAATGATTCCTTAAAAATTAGAATTGAGTAAGTGGATGCTAATGACTTCATGAGACAGCAAGAAATAATAAAACAAAATCAAAAGAATGAAAAAATAGAAGAAATGTGAAATATCTCATTGGAAAAACAACTGACCTGGAAAATAAATTAAGATAAGTTAAGAATTATTGGACTACCTAAAAGCTGCAATTAAAAAAAAAAAGAGTCCAGACATCATCTTTCAAGAAATTATCAAGGAAAACTGCCCTTATATTCTGGAACCAAAGGGTAAAACAGAAATGGAAAGAATTCATGGATCATCTCCAGAAAGAGATCCCAAGATGAAAACTCCCAGGAATGTTATTGCCAAATTCCAGAGCTCCCGGATTAAGGGGAAAAAATTGGGGGGGAGGGGGAAGGAAGGAGGAAGGGAGGAAGAAATCAGGGGAAAATATGGTGGAGGGAAATACACAGTAATCATAACTGAAAAAATTTACAGCAAGTTTGTCTGATAAAGACCTCATTTCTCAAATATATAGAGAACAAAGTCAAGTTTATAAAAAATAAGAGCCATTCAGTTTTCAGATGAAATCATCAAAGGTATTCATAGTCACATTAAAAAAACTATTAATCACTATTGATTAAGGAGATGCACATTAAAACAACTCTGAGTTACCACTCCACACCTACCAGACTGGCTAATATGGCAGAATAGGAAAATGACAAATCTTGGACGAGATGTGAGAAAACTGGAACACTAATGCATTGTTAGTGGAGTTGTCAACTGATTCAACTACTCTGGAGAGAAATTTGGAAATATGCCCAAGGGCTATAAAACCCTCTGGCCCAGCAATACCCTTCTAGGTCTGTATCCCAAAGAGATTTTAAAAAAGGAAAAGGACCTAGATGTACAAAAATATTCCTAGCAGCTCTTTTTGTGGTGGCAAAGAATTGGAAACGAAGGGGATATCTATCAATTGGGGAATGGCTAAACAAGTTGTGGTATATGGTTGTGATGGGTTGCTATTGTACTATAAGAAATGATGACCAGGATGGTCTCAGAAAAACCTAGAAAGACTTACCTGATGCAAAGCAATATGAGCAGAACCAGGAGAACGTAGTTCACAGTAAAAGCAATATTATGTGATAACCAATTGCAAATGACTTAACTGTTCTCAGCAATACAAAGATCCAAGACAATTCTGAAGGAGTTGTGATGAAAAATGCTATCCCCCCCCCCCGGAAGAACTGATGGAGTCTGACTGTAGATCAAAGCATTTTTTAACTTTATTTTACTTGTGCTGTTGATGTTTTTGGTCTGTGTTGTCTTTCACAATATGATTAATACAGAACTATGTTTTTGCATGGCTGCATACATATAATCTATATGAAATTGCTTGCCTTCTAAGTGAGGGGGTAGAGGAGGAAGGGAAGGAGAAAATTTGGAACTCAACAATTTAAAAAATGAATGTTAAAAACTGTTTTTACATGTAACTGGGGGAGAGATAATTAAAAAAAAACAAAAACGGAACACCAACAACGTTATGCTAACGAACTAACCCAAGGTGTTGTTGATGATTTTAAGATGATGTGGATATGTTAATAAACTAATGTAAGATGACATGGATAACATTCTGTCCCCTACCACCAAAACCCTATAAAAATGAGACCCCAAATTCCTGCCTCCTTCCCCTCCCCCAATTCCTCATTCTGCTACCAAGTCCATGCTGCCTCAGTGCTCCCAACGCTGATCCATGTGAGTCAGAAATGACTGTTTCCTTCCCCCTCCCCATTCTCTTCCCCATGCTGCCCTGCTTCCCTCCACCACCCCATGCCCCATCCCAATGCTATCTGCCTCTGTACCCTCTCTTCCCCCTTCCCATTTGCCTCTGTGCCCTGTGTCTTATTAAAGTGTGATTGGAGCATTACTTCCCACTAACTGCCATTGTGGTCTTTCCCAGCAAGCATCCAAAAAACCGGGCATGAGGGCCCCACACTCAACACAGTCCTCCAGTCACAATAATTCTATAAATTAGCTGGCAATTCAATTGGTGTAGTAGACAGGATACTCTCTGGGAAACAGTGTTGGCCACCCAAGTTGTATAGGGTGTGGCCAGGCTAGCAGGAATCTATTCTTTACTTACTGTATTCAGAGGTATTTTGCCCACCTAGTACACTGCCTGCACCGTGAAGCACAGAAGCCCGCTGTCCATGCTCACACTGGACAGCACCAGAGCTCATCCTGCCAGCTGTATGCACCGCCTCCATTGAGGTATCTATAAGGGATAAAAGCTGTTCCATGGAATGGGGTCCGGACCGGGTTTTCCTGTATCCTTGGTGTCTGAGCATTCCCACAGGTTTTCTCCCCTGTGCATTGACCTTCTCCCTTCTCACACTGGGGGAAAGTGTTTCCGCCCCCGGAACCACGGGGATCACTACTACCCACCCCACTACTACCCACCCCACTACCTCCGCATTTTGCCTCCTCCAGGCCATTGTTCTAGCTGCTGGAGTCCCACACCCACTTTCCCCTGCAGCAGTGCCCCACCGGGGGAGAGTGGGGGCGGGGCTGTTGCACCCCAATGGCTGTGAGTGTGTGGCTGCCTCCTCTCCCCCCCTCCTGGGAAGAACTAATAAATGGAAATATTGGTTAAAAGGTAAAGCTTTTAGGCTTAGGAAAAGGGGCTATACACGTGCCTGCGTTGTTCCACAGGGTCCCTGAGTCAAAGGGATAGGGCCCCTGGGTCTCAAGTAGCAGGCTGTTACTGCAGAGACATCTCTTCCCCTCCTACGGGCAGAGTTAAGTATGAACTGCTAGCACCACCTAAAAGATCAAAGTAGCTTGTGGGCAAGCAGCAGTGATGAAGTAACCACTCCCCTCCCTCTCCCACCACCACGTGCCAGGATAAACCTTTGCCCGGCTGGATAGAGAGGATAGATAGCTTTAAGTCCCCCAGGGCTCTTAAGGGATCAGGAACAGACAATAAGATACCACACCCCTCCGCTCCAGCTTCCGAGTCTCCAGCTATTTGGAATGCGGTAGCACTGCCCTAGTCCCAAACAACTGACACAGCTAACATCCTGACATGATCCATGGAAGGTGGGACGCTTCAGAGGAAAGTAGCACCCCATTGGCCAAATCTGCTACTGTTGTTGCCAGAAATGCTCCCCCTAGGCCCGAAGGATATAGGCCACCAAATCCATGGGTTGTCCCAGACCTAGTTTTGCTCAGAAAATTAAGCAGGAATCCTTTCTTCCTGCACCTACTACGGGCCCTCGAGAAATCTCTGGATTTTAGACAATTGTCGCCTCGTAAGGGAAATGTGCTAGGATCTCCTAGACACTGCTTGTCACCATGATAGAGAACTCTGGGATAATCCTTGGGCAGGTAGGCTCAATAGCCACCTTGGGTCCGTTTCCCCCTCTCCCAAGCAGACAGAGATGAGAAAGTGGATGAAGAATAGGTAAAGAACCCACCTCCCAGTCCCATCCCCAAGCTTTCCCTAGAAAGACAGTTAGGAAAGGGGACTAAGGTGAAGAGTGATGAAGGACTGGAGCTGCTTGATGAAGTTAGACCCTTGATTAGGCTTGAAAAATAAACCATACTTAAGGATGTAAAACACCCAAAGGTTATATTTTACCAGCAAGGTCTGGAGCCTTTATGCTGGGGAAGTTAGACAATTGGCATCCATGTGCAAGATGCTAGCATTGCTGCCCACCTAAAAATCTCTGACAAACTTATTAAAATAAGTACGCCCATGCCCAGAGGAGACAATCCCTCTCTACCTTTACTTGGGTGGGATTTCTGGGCTTAGAGGGCTGCTTGCCCCTCTCTATCATCCATCACAGCTAAGAGGCAGGCCTGACGGACTACTTTACCTCTAAAGCTTGGCTTTTGGGCTGGCCCTGAACACTGTGTTGTGGTTCTATCAGAGTACTAACTTGGAGGAGCCCTGGTACGGACCAGAGGATGCCCAATTAGATTAGGAAGCCAAAGCTGTGTTCCTGAGAGGAGCCCCAGAGAACCTCCATGCCACCCCCTTGCTGTGATGGCAAGCACTGAGGTTGGGCACTCCTTGTTGGATGACCTGGACTTTGAGGAGAGACACCAAAATAAGCCTGAGTATCAGGTCTTGGCACCCAAGTGAATGGGGATCAGACAAGGGGGAGGTAAGTGGAATAATAATAATAATAATGAAGGGAGCACTGCCCAGGGACCCGAGTCCCAAGAGGATGCAGGTAATAGGTAAGCAGAGCAACCTCAGGACAGAGGACAAAGGGATCAGTGCCAGACAGTTCAAGACATCCTGTTTTGGGGAGCAAGGGAACTGGGTAGTCTCAGGCTATAGTCCCTAAGAAATTCAAGCCTTTGTAATGTAGCACAGGGGAAAGGGCAGAGTAGTGCCAGGGTGGTCCTCAGAGCTCCATGTCTGGCAGGACCGTATAAGGACCCAGCAGTCATGAAGACACTGGGCCCCCTTGGGACAATCACCCTTTCACAGCACTCACAGTGCTGCAGGCCCCCAGAAACCAGCTGGACGCCGGATCTCATGTCACTCCAGTCCCAGGCAACCTTGATATACACCAAGGCCCCCTAACCCTATACAGTGAATGGGAGGTGCCACTATCCAAGGTACCCAGACCACTGTAGATCTCTATGGAAGCAATCAGAGTATGCCAGGTGCCAGTAGTCATAGTCCCTGAACACTCCATCCCCCTTGCCTATAATTGGTATGGATGTCCTAAGACATCAGCTAGCCCCTTAGCCCCAACCTAAGTAATTAGCACTGACCGTAGGTGAGGCTAAGTAGGAGTCAGTGGCATTACCCCTGACCAGGAGAATTGCTAACACCCCATAGTATAAGCTTAAGTTTGAGACAGAATGCTTGAGTCCTGCCATAAAGGATTTACTTATGAAGGTGTGATTGTTCCCATACACTTCCCTTTTGACTTGCCAACCTGGTAGGTCCAGAAAGCGGGCAAGAATGAATGGAGGCTAACTATGGACTAAAGGAATTGGAATTCCCCAGTTAAAGGCCCACTACCCAATATCATAGAAATGACAGAAGGCATTCAGTCATCTGGCTGCTCTTGGTTTGAAGTACTTGATTTAGCTAAGAAGTTTTACTCTGTGCCTGTATCCTCATACTCCCAGTCCCATTTGAGAGGGTACAATATACTTTCACCAGGTTACTCATGGGATATCTGAACAGCCTTGCCAAGGTTCATGGACTGTGCCACCAGGACTTGGAGGACCTCCTGGTACCAGAGGGACTCTGCAGATGGCACTGTGTGGATGATAACATGTTTGGAGGCTCCACCCTCAACCTTGTCCAAGCCCACCTCATGGAGAGGGTCAGACATCTGACCAGTCATATTTGGGCAATAGTCCCCCAAGAAATACAAACTCCCTCAGAGTATGGGAAGTTTTTAGGGCACGTAGGACCCCATAAAGGCAGAGACATCCCAGCCCCAGTTCTATCTAAGCTGCTATCCCTCAAAGCCTCCATTAATGCTAAGGTTAGCACATCTAGTAGGAGTGTCTGGGTTTGTGAGACAATATATTCCCCACCTCCCAGACATACTTGCTCCCATCTGTGTGGTCATGCAAAAGTCCTCCACCTTTCAACGAGGCTCAGAGCAGCAGAAAGCTCTGACTGCAGTCAAGCTGGCAGTTAGTCAAGCATTGCCTTTAGTGCCATCAGGTGATGACTTCCAGGTGGAGGTCTCAGCCTCATCCACTCATGCCTCCTGGACACTATGGACTTACCATAGTAGCAAGAGACTTCCCGGATACTGCTACTATGTATTCACACCCGAAAAGATATGTGCTGGCTGCCTACTGGGGTCTGATAGCTCTGTCCCCCCTAAGGACTGAATTACCCATACTGCCCTGAGTTAGGAGAAGCACCCCTAAAAAGCTGGGGTCAGCCACTGATGCCACCCTGTTAAAATGGAAATGGCATTTGCAAGACAGGGTTAACCTGGCCCTGCCCCGCCCCCCCCCACTCAGCAATATATATGAGTGGGTGGCACAAACCCCATTAAAGCCACTGGTCACAGGAGAAACAGCCCCTCCCTCACTGCCTGACCCATTCCTTAATAGGTCATCTAGACCCACGTATCTTCCCCCACATCCTGAACGCCTTCACATGCCTGGGAGAATTTTGCAAGCACCCCACAGTGTTAGCCAGGGCATGTGAAACCCCAACTGTGTTAATCTTTTGAAACCTGCTGTGCTTGTCCTACAACAGTGTCCTGAAAAGGCTGGATTGCCACCTGTCTGGCTGACCAGCTATAAACCCTCCCAGTCAAGGAGCGATCTCCACATGGCAGTGGCCAAAGCCGCCACCTCCATCCAGAGCCTAAACCAGTGCTGGGCATGCTACAACCCACTAGAATTTGGAGGACAATTCACCACCACCCACTGACTCCTGCATACCTAACCTCACTAAAGCTTTGCAACTAGATGAAGAAAAAAACCCTTTCAGCTTTTTGTCAGCCATTGTCCGTGAACACGTCAGCTCAGCAGCACAGCACACTGTATGTCATTTCCGAAAACACCAGTGAGTGTGACAGATGGCTCAAGTATTGCCCCTACAGGATGTCTGCAGATGAAGATGTGTCCCCAGTGCTCTAACTTGAACTGAATCAACAGACTTCAATGCCAAGACAACTCAATAATATCTGGGTGAACCAAAACTGACTGGCAGCTCCAGAAGGAACATGGTGGGCAAAATTAACACCTGAGGGCCATACCCAGTCGTCCTGATCTATCTCTGGCCACTGGACCCAGATGGCTCCAAAGGAGAAAGTGAGGCTGGTGACTTTGCACAGCCCTCCCTCACTTAACTCTAGTTCACTTCATCTCCCTGATATCATGGTCATCTTCAAGAACAAAGTACAAACAAGAACAACAATAATCTACACCCAAACTCCAGTGCCTTTCCTCCTCAACTTAACATGCACCCTGATCACCATATACACGTATGTGTGTATGTATGTATGTATGTACATGCATGTATGCATGCAGGCATTCATGTGTATTGCTCTGCAAACCTCAAAGTATTATAAAATGTTAGTCATCATTATTATTATTGAAGGCAGAATGAGTTGAAAAACTCTTTCAACATGTCAGTACATGCTCTGAAGGTGATATTCTTTGGAATTTATCTGAGGCACAGAGGGTAAGAGATTTTCCCAGGATTATACACATATATGTCAGAGATCAGACTTTCCCCCAGGTTTTCTCTCAGCTAACATCAGCTCTCTAGCCACTACCGTAGGGTACCTCTCATAAATGTGTGTGAGTAGTACATAACATATGCAAACCATGTCACTGATTTGCCTCTACATACATAGAACTGAAACCAATTCTCTCCATTATTCCATACTCATGCATTCATATGTGCATGCTAGATACACAGATAGACAAAGAGACAGACATATGACAAGTATGAGGACTTACATGATTTGTATCCAGTGGTAGAGTTGAAGATTACATTAGGAGTAAGCATATTTGGGTTCAGATTCTGGCTGTGCCTCTAATTAGTTGTATACCCTTAAGCAACTTATTTAACTCCTTTTTGCCTCAGTTTCCTCAACCTAAGAATGCCAGCCCTATATAAATGAGGCCATGGGATCTGATGATCCTCCAGCACCCTTCAGGTCTAAATACTCTTATGAGATCCTTTACTTGCCAAGATCATTGTGTCTGATGAGATAATAACAGCATAAAACGTGCTTTGAAGACTGGAAAATGACATGTAAATGTGAGCTCTTTTTCCCATCATCTCAACCCTAAGAAAAGCTGAGATCAGCATAGACCAATCTAGCTGCAGAATGAGATGAGCAGAGATGCTTGCTAGCCCCAGCTGGCCTGAAGGGCAATGAGATTCCTCCTATCGATAGCCATCAATATTATGCAACCCGGTCAAGGTGTGCCCTTTTCGATGCCAGTCCTATGTGTGAAATATCTGGGTTAGAATAACCTGCTACTATGAGATTGCATTAGAGTGTGAGCCCCTTGATGGCAGTGAATTTCTTTTGTCTCTTTTTGTATCCCCAGTACTTAGCAGAGTACCTGGCATAGAGTGGTGCTTAATAAATGTCTATTGATCGATTGATAGTAAGGATTGCTGATTTGCTTTGAAAAAAATAATAATAAATAAGCAAATTTTATTCCAAGCATTTAAATTTTACTTTTAATTTATATTTTTATATGTATTTGAGTAAAAAAAGAACTTTAGGGGAATCTGACTGTAATGACATATAAAGCATACTTAATTGTGGAATGTTGACTTAAAGGAACTCATAAAACAGAGAATTTATATGCTGTTTCTTACCTGCAGCCTCACAATATTAATAATAACTAGCATTTATATAGTATTTAAGGTTTACAATTGCATTATAAACATTATCTTATTTGATCCTCAAAATAGCCCTGAGAGGTAGCTATGATTATTACCCCTATTTTACCAATGAGGAAACTGAGGAAGACCAATGATTTGGCCAGGGTTACACAGCTAGGAAGTATCTGAGGCTGGGTTTGAACTCAAGTTTCCCTGATTTCAAGTCCATTGCTCTTTTTACTGCACCCTCAGCTGCCTCAGAAGCTCCTCATTTGCTGATTTCAAAGCGTCTAGATTCAACTTTCTTTGGTGCTCTTTTATAACACGTTTTCTCCTTGAAAATGGAAGCCAATGAGAAACATAAGTTTTACATGAAGAATTTCAACTCTGATCATTCCCCATTGAATCCTTTCTTTTATGGAGAGATGCCTACATAGTCACAATGAAAATCATCTGATCAATGGTCTGTTCTCTACAGACTTGTACCGCAATGCCATTTTTCATCTCTATTTGAAGATGTCTACAATGTGGTGAAGTTCTGTCTACAGGAAGAAATTCTGGCAAAATCTAGTGTGGACCCCACCACAGCATGCATTTCAGGAGACAGTGTTGGGGAACACATAGCAGCATCACTGACTCAGATGGTAGGATGCTCTGCATTTTTAATTTTTAATTATTCCAGATGGAATCACTTTTATTAACATACTATATCTTAAACAATAATGATATAGTAGAATGAATGCTAGTCTTGTAGTTAGAAGACCTGGGTTCAAGTTTCAAATCTGTTACTATCTGGATGACCTTGGAGAAGTCATTTACCAGTCTGGGCCTCATTTTCCATATCTGAAAATTAGGTTGGTTGGAATAGATCTGTGGTTCTCAAAGTGTGGTGCAGGAACTCCTGGGGATTCCTGAAACTTTTTCAGAGGGTCCATGAGGGCAAAGCTATTTTCATAATATTACTAAGATGTTTTCATTTCTAATATGGTATCAATAAATGTGGCTCACCTAAACAAAAGCTCTTTGAGGGAGAGGGTTGGCTTCAATAATGTTTAAGAGGCTGAAGAGTGGACAGCTAGGTGGTGCAGTGGATAGAGCACTGGCCTTGGAGTCAGGAGGACCTGAGTTCAAATCCCAGCCTCAGAACATAACACTTACTAGCTATGTGACCCTGGGCAAGTCACTTAACTCCATTGTCTAGCCAAAAACAAAAGAGTCTGGAGTTGTGAGACCAAAAAGTTAGAGAACTGCTAACCTAGAAGAATATTTGGTTCCTTTCCTATGATTGTCCAAACTTGTAAGTAGCAGCTACAGAGAACCAGCACATCCTATCTTTGCTATTAGCAAAGTTTGCCTACTGTAGATAAATAGGTTGGTGAGTTGACAGAAAAGATGTAGAAGGCTTTTAACAAATCCTCTTTCTCTATTTCTTAATTTTATGAACATGTTGAATTCAATTCCACAAATATTTACTCAGTGTCTTTCGTGTGTCATACTCTGCTAGGTGCTAGAGAAGGTTTAGTGCACAACATTCTTTCTACAGAATTGTGCAGTTTCCCCTTACATTGCACGGATAGTTAACTAGCATTCAAAAAATGCCTACTATGTGGTAGGCCAGGGGTAAGTAACTTGTGGCTTCCAGGCCACATGTGGCCCTCTAGGTCCTCAAATGTGGCCTTTTTGCTGAGTCCAAGTTTTCTTGAACAAATGCTTTGATTAAGGGGATTTGTTCTGTGAAGTTTGGATTCAGTAAAAAGGCCACACTTGAGGATGTAGAGGGCCATACGTGGCCTCAAGGCCACAGGTTCCCCACCCCTGTAGGTACTACGCTAAGTGCTGGAGATACCAAAAAAAAAGGCAAAAATATAGTCTCTGCCCTCAAGGAGCATAGCATCAGTCACTGAAAACCTAATAAGCACCATAAATTCCAACTTTAAGGAAGAGATTCACTTTGGGAACTTGTTCTTACAACTTAAAGAACATCTATGTACACTCTTACAGGAATTGCTTCCTAATTATTCCTATTCCTAAATTCCTAAACATCCCTATTAACCCTATTCACACTAAATTAGTAACCAGACCACCCATAGGCAGAAGAAATCTGTCCTATCCAATTGTTCTCATCCTCAAAGGGCTTACCTTGTATTCCAGGTAAGGCAGCACTGCCAATGGGGGTAGAGGTGAGGGTAGAGGGAAAGGAATAAACATCCACTGAGTGCCTACCACGTACCAGGTGCTGTACGAAACTCTTTACAAAGATTACCTCCTCTGATCCTCACTACAGCCCAGGGAGGTCAGTGCTGTGGGGGCAGCTGAGGACCAGGGACAGGTGCAAGACAACTGAGCTAGGAAGGATCGTGGCAGGAGCACTGCTGTGAGAGAGACCCTCAGGGGTCACGTAATCAAGCCTTCACATTTTTTATGCTGCAAGTTACAGATTAGTTGCTGATTTGTCTTGGTGCAACAAATTTCCACACAGGGACTTGCCTACACCTACAAAGATCATTGATGCAGATAAAAAACAAAACATGCTCAGCTAACTACATCCAACCTTCCTCAAACAACTTGGAAGCCAGAAGTAGCACACATACCCCAAAAAAGTGGGTTGGTTTTTTTTTTTTGTTTTTGTTTTTGTTTTGCAAAAAGCTATTCTTAAACACTCAGCAGCAATACGTCTAACAAAGGAGGGCTCAAGTCCTGAAGATTCTACTTGCTACGTGACGGGTAGTCAGTCTCTTCTGTAGAATGAAAGGAGTAACTTAATTTAATTGGGTGTTCTGATAATTAGTCAACAAACAGGCATTTATTAAGTGCTTACTGTGTACTAGTCACTGCAATAAGCAGTGGGGATACAAGGAAAGGCAAAAGACAGTCAGTCCCTGCTCCCCAGGAGCTCACGATCCACTGGAGGAGACAACATACAAATAGCTATATAAAAGCAAGATAGAGACAGCATAAAGTGAAGGTAATCAACAAAGGAAAGGCATTAGGACAGGCCTGGATTTTCATGGGAAAGCTCGAACACTGGGAGGCTGAACAGAGAGGAGAGACGGTCAGGAGAGCAGCAGTTTCAGAGATGAGAAGTGTGAGGGGAGCCACCTGCAGACTCTCTGACGGGGAAGACGGGATCGGAGAGGCAGACATGACCCAGCAGCTCCACTTCCTTGTCTGCAGGGAAAGAGTGACCTGGCCCTCTTTCCTCTAATCCTTCAGGGCATCACTCATCAATCAGGCAATTTTTAAACGCCCACTCAGAAGGCTTTCATATCACCAAGAGAGAAAAAGATCGTTTTGGCTTTGAATATTCTCAAAAATCAGGCCCGGGGACTTGATGTGAGATGAGAATTCCAGCACTGGCAATACCTTCCTAAAGAATGCAAAAAGGATAGACTAACTTCACTACTCATTTAATATACTGATTTCTAAAAATTAAGTAATCTGAAACATTTTAGTTAGTTACATATAAATTACTCTGTAATCATTAAAACAAGTTTGAAATTTTTTAAAAGTCTTTTATAAACTTGGGGTTGAAAGGGCTCTTTTTGTGAAAGGAACTTTTTAGGAAAAAAAGTGTCTGGAAGCCTCAGGGAGGAGAGCATCAAAAGTAGGGGTCACTGTTCTAGAAGGTGAGGAGCAAGATAGAGGTAAACTAATGTTATGACTGTTTACAACCCATAAGTTGCAATGAACTAGGGAGGCTAGAAATGTAAGAAAGGAAGGAACTTTAATTAATTTTCAACAGAGAAACTAAACAAAAACAAGCTTAAAAAAGAAGGGAGGATAAACCCTCCCGACATAGGGTGCCCTCAACAGTAATAGAGAAGTTGGGAAGTCGGGAGGGTTTAGGGGTGCAGATAATGTGTTCTGTTTTGGGTAGTTTGAGTTTGAGATGTCTGAAAGACAGTTGGAGATGTAAAATTGGAAGCCAGCAGAGAGATGGGAACAGGATAGGTACACTGAGTGTCATCAGTATAAAGATGACAATTAAATCTATGGAAGTTGATGCGATCACCAAGTGAAGTAGTATAAAAGGACAAGAGAAGAGTATCCAGCACAGAACCCAGAGGCACTTTTATAGCTATGATGCATTTTGAGTGGTTCAGGGACTACTCTCCCCCCCCCCCAAGGATGGAAGTAAAGGACAGGGTCATCTGGAATTAATTCACGGGCTCAAGCATTCTTTAAGTCAGGTTGGCAAAGGTTTATTATAATGTTAACATGGTGGGGAGAGCTCCTTTAGGGATTCTGCAACCTAACAGGAATGATGCTAAAGCTTATATAGGAAAAATAGTGGATTATGTGCCAAGTATGCTAATTAGGTGATAACATGCAACCTTGGCATCATTCAGTACTGGAAACCAGGAAGGGGGGTCCCTAAAGGGTATATTTTTAGTCCATTGTTTCTGTGACAAGATAGCTTCAGGAGCTGATGTCTATAACTTGATTTCTGGATCATACATGATAGCTGTGGGAATCAATACATGAAAATTTTGTTGATAAAAGATAGTACAAGGGAAATTCTACAGAGGTCAGCTCGTTCTTGTAACAGGGAGAGATTAGTGAGATAATTTACCTTCCTGGGCCCACTCATGAGTTATTGCCAGAGAGTGTCTTTGAGCTGGGGAGAAAACTGTCAGGAATAGTGTTTTGAGGTTAAAGGGAAATATGGTCTTGGAATTGGGGTTGGAGTACAAGCACTCAAACACCCCATCAGTTAGAAGTCATGATCTGGAAGAGGATTCGTCAAAGGAGACAGAAACAGCAATCAGATACGTAGAAAGAGAACTAGGAGAGAGAGTGATCAAAAGTGTCAAAGGCTGCAAAGTAGTCAAGGAGAATGAGGACTGAGAAAAGGCTACTGGATTTGACAACTGAGAGGTCATTAGTAACTTTGGAGAGATCCATTTCAGTGGAATGATGAGGTTGGAGGCTAGATTCTAAAGGGTTCTGAAGAAAATGAGAGGAGAGAAAATGGAGAGTGAGAGGAGAGTGCCCCATGGGCAAGGAGTGAGCCCCAAGCTGAGGCACAATACACAACTCCTAACTTCAGGTATTTTTACTGGCTCTCCTCAATGCCTGCAAATGCTCTTCCTCCTCATCTCCACTTCCATGGCTTCCTTCAAGTCTCAATTAAAATCCCTCTTCTATAGGAAGCCTTTTCCAATGCCCCTTGATACTAATGCCTTCCCTAGTATCTCCAATTTATCCTGTATATAACTTGTTTTACATGGTTGTTTACCTGTTGTCTCCCCATCAATTTTGGAGTGCAAGGACTGAATTTTACTTTTCCTTTTAACCCTAGGACCTAATACGTGCCTGGCATACAATAGGGGCTTAACAAATGCTCAAGGATTGACTGACAGAAATTAAATAAACATTAGTTTTGCAAATAAAGCAAAACTGGGAAGAATAACTAAAGCTCTGGATTGCAGTCCCTATACAAAAGAATCTTGACTGCCTACAGCCTTGGAATAAATTCAGTAGGATGAAATTCAGCAGGGACAAAAGTAAAGTCTTGTGTTTGGTACCCAAAAAAATCAGTTTCAAAAATATATAATGAAGGAAACAGTTTGAAGTTGGTCTGGGAAAGATCTGGGGGTTTTAGTGGAATGATAGTTCAGCACGACTCAGCAATGGGAGGCGGCCATCAAAAAACGCTAATGGGATCTTGGGCGGCAATTACAAAGAGCATGGCTTCCAGGAATATCGAGGTGGGAGTCCCACTGTACTCTGCTCTCATCAGACATTATCTGGAACATCGTCTTCACATTAGAGCACCATAGTTTATGAAGAACAGTGATGAGTTAGCATCAAGAAGAAAGCAACCAAGATAGTAAAGGACCTTGAATCCATATTACAAGAAGATGGATTGAAAGAACTGAGCGTGTTTGGCCTGGAGCAAGGAAGACTCAGCAGGGCCATGATAACTGTTTTCAAATATCTGAAGGCCTGTCATGGCAAGGAGGGATTAGACTTGATCTTTTTTGGGCTCAGAGGGCAGAACCAGTTGAAATGGATGGAAGCTGAAAAGAAGCCAGTTTAATCTTGATGTCAAGAAAAACAAACCTCCCAAACCAGGTGAGCTGTCCAAAGGTAGAATGACCTGCAGAAGTAGGAGGTTCCCCAGCTTTGGAGGTCTTTAAGCAAAGAATGGATGGTAACCTACTGGGAATAGGAGAGTAACAATTCCTTTCATAGGTGGATTGAACTAGATGGCTACTGAGGTCTCATCTAATTCTCAAATTCTGTGATTCTGTGAAGTGAGAAAATGAAGATTAAGTCAGGCCAAAGCAAGCTTATTTTCCTTTTTTTGACAAGAATCCTAAAAAAAAATAAGCTTTAATTATAAACTACCTAAATTTAAGCAAAGCAACTGGTAAAAATCTGTCTTATTCTGTGAAAAAGAAGAGATGTTGGCTAGATAGCAATACAAATAGATTTGGAACTCTACAAATGATTGGACTTTAGGAGTAGTCATTTAATGGATGATTGTCAAGTTGACAGGTCTCCTCCCATAAAGTGGACTCAGGGATCTGTGTTTAGTCTTCTGCTGTATAATATTTTTCATCAATGACCTGGATAAAGGAATAGATGGCATGCTTTTCAATTGTACAGGGTACAAAGTTGGGAGGGACAGATGACACATTGAATGACAGGGCTGTATATATAAAATATTATAGCCTAGAATAGTGAGAATTTGGAACTCAATGTTTTAAATATTAGAAAAAAACTACATGTAACTGGGGAAAAATAAAATACTGAATAAAAATAATATTAAAAAAACAAAAAAATCAATATAATTTTTTATTTAAAACTCAAAAAACAACAAAAAAGAAAGACATCCATCCCCTACCTCTCAAGGGTACCCCTGGAACTTTAAAGGGAAGATGCAGCCAGCCACACTTGAGGATCCTTACCTCTCAGTGTACACATGAATTGGGAAAGAAAATGCAGATCCTTGATAGGTAAGTGTAAGTGATCTTCACTAGTGAGCCCCGCAAGGTGAGGCCACCAAGTAATCCATGAAATGATGCATTCCTTTTGTCTATGGAATTGCGGTGAAACTAGTTCTACTGGCTGCTTTATTCACTTCTCTGAGGACAACACATGAGCCATTTTTTCCCTCTTATACCTACAATATTTTCACTTTTTGTTTCCGTTTATAGGTAGAATGTCAATATGGATGTAGTTCATTTCCTTGAGTAATACATCTATTTATTAGCAATCACATGGAGGACACACATTGTGTGCCATCAGCTAAACAAAACTTGGCTGGCAGTCTTACAACTGTGTGATTCAAAGCACATTGTAGGGGCAGCTAGGTGGTGCAATGGATAGAGCACCAGCCCTGGATTCAGGAAGACCTGAGTTCAAATCTGACCTCAGACACATAACACTTACTAGCTATGTGACCCTGGGCAAGTCACTTAACCCCATTGCCTAGCTCCCCCCAAAAAAATTTAAAAAAAAATTTAAAAAAAAAAGCACACTGTTTATTTCTCATTAAGATGATTGCCTCACCTTTCTACATAGAAGATACTTATTATTCATATGATAATAACAGCTGGATGTGTGACAAGTTTAAATTACAAGGACGGAGTGTTCTAAAGATAAAATCTTCAACCTCTTACAACTCTTTAGGATATATAAAAGTCAGTGCATTCATTTGGATGGAAAGACCAGGATAACACCATGGGGCCCAAAGCTCTGTGCCTTATAATTTCCTGCACTCTTCTGGCTTGGTATATGCATACAACTTTCTCAGCAAACTTTGAACAACCATGGAAGACAATGATGATTCGTTCTTTTATTAAAATTTGTCAACTTACGGTAAGATAAGAATTTCCTTTTATGTATTTTCTACTCATTACTGATTTCAAATAAAGGGGCATAATCTATTAGTTTCCACTTTTAAAATGTAGTTAATTTTCTTTTAGGTTATATCAATCAGATAATACCTGTTACGTATCATCTTTACAGAAGTGAGAGACACAACTGCCTATTAGCAGTTGACAGCTAGATATAGGAATATGGATAGTGTAGATTATGTGATTAAAGGAGACATTTGTATTTTTTTTAACATAAAAGGTATTTTATGAATTCTCTCTTTTTCTTTCTCTCTCATCTATTTTCCTCTTCTCTTACTGTCATTTTGATATCCTGATTACATTCAAAATCCTAATGACATCTCTTCTTCCTCCTTGCATGTCCCCTCATCATGGAGTCACTGTGACCCTGCTGTGTGCCATAATTTGAGCATGCTAGATTTGTAGTCAATGGAATTAGGTTGGAATCTTTTCTCTTCTCCTTAATTTTTGTCTGACATTAGGAATGTCACTTAACATTTCTCAGCCTCCACTTTCCAATCCATGAAGTATGGGGTTTGAGTGAAATAAAAATCTGTCACCTACGACCCTAGGAAGGCCACAACCATCACCCATACTCATTGTCCCACAAATTCTCCTGTACTTTATTTCAATTCATTATAAAGTTTCAAATCAATATGTTAATGTTTTTTTCCAAATGCATTATATTCTTTCATTTGAATACTCCCATGTTGTTCATTTTCAGTACAAAGGATTTCAGGGACTTAACTCTAATGCACTATCTCTCTGTAAGCATGCAACTCCACCAATCCAATTCTTTTCCAACCTACCAAACGCAATTGACACATTGCTTGACCACAGAGCTATAAGGAGCAGTTTGAGCTCCCAGGACAGCTAATCACAGGGCAAACAGCACATGGACCCTCAAATTGACTTGTTTAAATTTATGACATGAAATTATGTAAGTAGTAATGAAAGTATTTGATGTAATTCTAGAAATGTTCACAATTGCATCAAGACAAGAGAAAGAAATTAAAGGTGTAAATACAGGCAAAGAGGAGGGAAAACTATCCCCATTTCCTGATGACATAATGGATTTCTTATAAAATGCTAAAGGATCAGCAAAGATACCAATTGAAGGAATTAATAGCTTTAGCAAATTTGCACAATACAAGATATACCCACAAAAATCAACACAATTCTATATAGTAATAGACAAATTTAAGACATAATAAGAGAAATAGAAATCACCTTCAAATTAACTTCAAAATGCATAAAATATTCTGAAATCAATCTACCAAAGTACACCCATTACTTATATGAAATCAATTACAAAAAGATCCTTAAGGAAATTTTTTAAAATCTTAAACAGCCATAAGAGTGCTCATGTCTGGGTTATGCCAATATAATAAAAATAAGAATACTACTGACATTCATTTACAATTTTAGTGCTCTACCAATTAAACTATCAAAGGGATACCTTGCAGAATTCAATAAAACAACAACAAAATTAATTTGGAGAAACAAAAACCTAGAACATCAAGAAAAATAGTAAGGGAGGGGGAAAGGTAGGAATTAATGGAGCATAGCACTCCTAGACCTCAAGTTTATCATAAAGCAGAAGTCTTCCAAACCATTTGCTATTGGTAAATAAATAGTGGAGTAGATCAGTGAAACAGAGTAGACAGAAGAGAATCAGAAATGATAAAGCAACAAAATATTTTTAGTAGCAAATTTAATGGTAACAAAGAATTGGAAGTCAAGTAGATGTCCATGAATTGGGAAATGGTTAAACAAGTTGTGGTATATGAATGTAATGAAATCTTACTGCGCTGTAAGAAAAAATGGATGTGACGAATACCAAGAGGCACAGAGTTGGCAATTTGGCCTCAGCTCCTCCACATACTTGTTCTGTATCACAATGATCTCCTCCACAATGACCTAGGAAATGTGCCAAGCTGAAGTCTGATTGGGAAAGCCAAGAAAAAGTCTCAGTTAGTCATTTTCCCTGCTCTAGGAAGTTTAGAAAGATACAGAGGTCTGCAGACACTGGGGTGGAGGTGGCCAGGAGTGCTCTGTAGCTACTGCAGCAGATAGAAACAGCACAGGCAATGGACTGTGGCGGCAGCAAGTGATGAGAAGCAGCCCAGCACCCAGGGGTGGTAAGGGAAATGAATACCTATGCAGGAGATCCCAGGGGACCCCTGTACTAGCACAGGTGCCATCTGATAGTTCGATAGCTCATTACCCAGCTCCAGGTCACAGTTTCAGCATAGAAAGGAGTGATCTGTCCAAGTCACAAGGGAGAAGGGACTCTATCTCTGTAAAGATCAAGGAACAAGTTCCAGAATGAAAGCTACGTGTCTCTGAGCACAAGAGCTGAGGTGAGCATCACTTCTAACCTGTAGGTCCTATATAAACCTGCAATGGAATAAACCAGAGAAGGAGACCAAAACCAAGGTGAATCTAGTAGTTCAGCTACTCTGACTGAACCTGCAGAGCCTCCAAGCAGGCTGATTGTGACTGACTCTAGAAATGGTGTATGAAAACAATCTACAAACAAGCCCATAAACCCAGACTGGGTCAGGAATTTGCAGCGGGCAGACCTGGTGAGCAATGAACAGATCTCTCCTTGTATCATTATGGTTTGTCCTTTGTTCTTGAAGAGGACCAATGATAGCCCAAGCGTGATGTCTTAACTTGCATGTGAAGTTTATTTAACTAAGGCACGGCTACACCAAAATGTCAGCCACAAAACTCAAGAGGACTGAAGATGGCCCAGGATGCAGTGGGTTACCTTGGCCTTCCTAAATTAAGGTTTTTCGCAGGTCTCAGCTTTCCTGAGTCAACACCAATTCAATGTCTAAGGGCTAGGTAAGAATTGAGATAAAAGATGGCCTAATTTACCATCACAAAATATCAATCTGGGAGAGGAAGACCCTCAAAGTTTCTGGCCAGAACAGAAAAAAATTGCTTTTCACACTTTTACATTACATAAAAACCTAAACAATGAGCCGCAGAGTCTCCATGTAAAACATAATGGGCTTTTTTAAAGACTGTTTTTCCATAACTACATTTCAAAAAATCATAAATGAAAACTGCATAGGACAAAAAGTAAATTGTCCCAGCTTTATAAAAAAATAATAATAATAATAAATGTTTTTAAACTAGCCCCTAAGCCCCAAATTATCTAACAAAATAGGAAGGTTTAGAAGGAAAGATAGTAAGTTCCATTTTGGACACAGTGAGTTTATGATGCCTATTATACATCAAGTCCAATATGTCTGAAAGACAGTTGCATATGTGAAATTGGAGGTCAGTAGAGATTGAGGGAGGAATAGCAGATTTGAGAATCATCAGCACAGAGATGGTAATTAAATCCATGGGAGCTGGTGAGATCACTGAGTGAAGTGATATAGAGGAAGAAGAGAAGAGGACCCAGGACAGAACCCTGAGAGACACCTACAGTTAGGTGTGATCTGGAGGATGGTCCAGCAAAGGAGACAGAGAAGGTATGGTCAGATAGATAGAAGGAAAACCAGGAGAGAATGGCGTCCCAAATATCAAGGAGGAAAGAGTGATCAACAGTGTGGAAAAGCTACAGAAATGTCAAGGACAATGAGGATTGAGAAAAGGCCACTGGATTTGATAATTAAGAGATCATTAGCAAGTTTGGAGAGGGCAGTTTTTGGTGGAATGATAAGTGCAGAAACCAGACTGTAAGGAGTTAAGAAGAGAATGAAAGGAGAGAAAGTGGAGGCACCTACCGCAGGTTCACAAGATATAAAATGGATAATATTAATTGTTGTCATTCTTTAAATGTTTTCAGTCATGATTACACTGATTGTGACCCCATTTGGCATTTTCTTGGCAAAGGTAATGGAATAATTTGCCATCTCCTTCTCCAGCTCATTTTTATACAAGAGGAACAGAGACAAATAGGATTAAGTGACTTGCCCATGTCACACAGCTAAGAAATGTCTGAGGCCAGATGTGAACTCATGAAGATGAGTCTTCTGACTCCAAAATTCAAAAGGTTTTCACAATCAAAACCAATGGAGCCAAAATCATGAGAAAGGCAGGAAACTGGAGGGGGTGGAATCTTTGCAGCAAGTTTCTCTGATAAAGGTCCCTTTGTGAAATATACAGGAAATGGAATCAAACTAATAAGAATAAGGGACATTTCCCAATTGATAAATAATCAAGGAATATGAACAGGCAGTTTTCAGTGGAAGAAATCAAAGCTATGAATAGTCAGATGAAAAAATGTTTCAAATCACTAATAAATAGAAAAATGCACATAAAAAACAACTCTGAGGTATCACTTCAGAACCAAACGAATGGCTAAGATGGCAATAAAGAAAAATGGCATATTCTGGTAGAAATGTGGGAAAATAAGTACATTAATGCACTGTTGGTGGATCTATGAACTGGCCCAACCATGCTAGAGAACAATGTAGGACTATGGCCAGAAAGCATTTAAACTGTTTATAAACTTTGACCCAGCAATAACACTACTAAGTCTACACCACAAAAAAATCAAAGAAAAAGTGAAAAAAAATCAATATGGACAAAAATACTTATAGAAGTTTTTGTGGTGGCAAAGAATTGGAAACTGAAGGGATGCCTATCAATTGAGGAATAGCTGAACAAGTTATGGCACATGAATGTAATACTACTGTATTATGAAAAAAACATGATGATTAGGATTGTTTTGGGGAAAACCTGAGAAGACTTATATGACCTGATGAAAAGTGAAGTGATCAGAAGTAGGAGAACAATTTACACAGTAACGGCAATATTCTAAAGATTCTAAACGGTGAAAGACTTAGTAATTCTGATCAATATGACCTAGCACAATTCCAAAGAAAAATGTTACCTACCTCCAGAGATAAAAATGATGAATTCTGAGTACAGCTTGAAATACAATCACAAAACCTTTGTAAGTGAAGGCTCCAAAATTTCAAAGAATAGGCATGACTACAAAGAAGAGCTGTGAGAAGATACTGCTCCCCACTTCTTTGCAGAGGTGGGAGGTCCATAAGCATGGAACATGGAATATACTCTCAGATTTTTTTCAATGTATTGATTAATTTTGCTGATTGTGCTTTTCTCTTATCCCTTTTTCTTTTTCCTCTAAAAAAAAGCCTTTGTTGGAATGATTCTTGTTGGGAAGAAAGGGAGGAATGCAGGGGAAAATTGGGCAATTTAAAAAAAAAAGATATAAAAATTTATTTTAAAAAAGCAAGTAAGATAAATTAGGTTTTGTGAGAGAAAGTCTTAGTTACTATAGAGGGTTGGTCAATATACCCTACAATTAAGAAGAGACCTCAGAGATCATGTAACGTATACCATGGGATTTGGAAATTCCTTGCTCTCTTGACTACATCAGAGATGCCTCAGTGGACCGACCCCCTTCTCACATAACTCAAAAGAGAGAAGGCAGCATCAGTATTACTATTCGTCTTCCTTAGAAGGAAGGAAGTGTCTCTGACTGCTTGGAGGGGGAATGTACTCCTTGAAGATATTAGCTAGGTTCTGAGAGGATATTTCTTTGTTCTCCCAATTAGAATACAATTGATCATTGCATAGTCCCTTGAATTTCCCAACTATATTTACCTTTGTATATTTGAGTCCTGTGTTTGCATTTCAAAGTACCTATTCAGCACTTTCTTAAGCAAGTGTACTTGGTTGTCTTCCTTTTACTGAAGGGTCCAATTTTGCCCTGTAGGATTGCACTCAGTTTTGTGGATAAGATCTTCTTGCATGTAAGGGCTTACCTTTTGCTTCCTGCAGTACAGTGGTAGCTATGTGCATGATCTTGGCTGTCTCGTTGCTTTCTTAAAGTCTCTCTTTCTGACTCCTCACAGTGGTTTCTTCTTTGACCTGGAAGCTCTTGATTTAGGCCATGCTGTTTCTGAGGGCTTTCTTTTTTTAGGTTTTTTTCAGGAGATGATCAGTGGCTGGTTTCTATTTTCACTTTGCCCATTAGTTCTAATAGGAATGGATAGTTGTTCTTCATGACTTTTTGAAAGATGATAACTAGGCTTTTTATGGTCAAGGTTTTCAAGTAGTTTGAAAAAGACTTAGATTGTCTCTCCTCTGCCTCTTTTTGAGGTCAATGGTTTTTGACAGAGGGTACATTTTATGATTTTTTTTTTTTAGCCTTTTGATTTTGTTCCCTTATTTCTTGTTGTCTCATGGAGTCACCAATATCTGTCTGTTTCAACCTCATTTTCAAGAAGTTGGTCACTCGAGTAAGATTTTGTACCTCCTTTAACAAACTATTTATTCTTTTAATTTTTTCCTCATTTCATTTTTCATCCTTTGCTCTGTGGCAGTTTTTTCATAGATGTTCTCATCTTTAAATCTTCATTTCTTCTTAGAATTCCATTACAATGGTGGCAAGTCTGTGAAAATATTTGAGGTTCTTCTTATAAAAGTTAGAGACTGAGAATTTTCCTTTGGGTTTAGGTCTTGGGCATCCCTGAGTCCAAGGTATTTTTATTACAAATTTATTTTCCTTTTTATAATTTGTCAAGGAAAGTCAATAAGAATTTTCTTCAGCACATGCTAAGTGCTATATATATGAAGAAAAGCAAAAAAGTCCCTGCCTTTGAGTAGCTCACATTTCTTGAGAACTGACACCATGCAGACAACAAAGATATGTACAGGATAAACTGAAGATAATCAACAGAGGCAAGGCATTAGCATTAAGGGGGAAATGAAGAAAATCTTCTTGTAGATTTGGAACTTTGGGTGAGACTTAAAAGAAAGCTGAGAAAGCCAGGAGATGGAAATGAAGAGGAAAAGGATTCCAGGTATAGGGGACAGCCCCTCAAAAAAAAAAAAACCTCTCAGTATTGAGACATAGAGTGTCTTGTTGGAACAACAGTAAGGAAGTTAGACTCGCTGTATTATAGAGTACAGGGTAGAGGTAATGGAGATTATGATGTAAGAAGACTAGAAAAGGTAAGAAGGAACCAGGTTATGAATACCCAATGGAAAATTTCATATTTGATCCTGGAAGTAATAGTGACTCACTAGATTTTATCAAACAGGAAGGTGACATGATCAAACCTATGATTCAGGAAAATGAATCTGACAGCAGAGTGGCAGATGGACTGGAAGGGCAAGAGATTTGAGCTAGAAGGTTATTGGAGTAGTCCAAGAAGCAAGGTGAGGGTGATGGTCATATCACAGGAGAGAAGGGGGCATATACAAGAGATGTTATGAAGGTAAAATCAACCAACTGTGCATGGTCACAGATTGAATGTTGGGGTGAAAGGGAGAAGGTAAGGATGATAACAAGGTTGTGAGCCTCAGTGACTGGGAGGATAGTGCTGTTTTGATAGAAGTAGGATGGGGAGGGCGGACTTGGGAAGAAACATAATGAATTCAATTTTAGACTTATTGAGTTTAAGATGTGTCTGTGGGGGTGTTGGAGCTGTGAAGTGGCTCAAGCAAACTGGGAATCAATTTGGAATCATTGAAACAGTCACTAAAGTGTATATGCCCTTTGACCTTGTGACATTACTAGTAAGTGTGTATCCCCATCGAGGTCGAAGACTAAAATAAATGATCTCATATACTCTGAGTGGCCTGGAGGTCCATACAACTCAGGTGACTTGGCCCTGGTCACACAGATAGTATTTTTTCAAATCGAGGCAGGTCTTGAACTCAGATCTTTCCAACTCCATAGCCAGTTATTCATTTAATATGATCTATTTAAGTGTGTATAAATGTAAGATAGTGTTAACATATGTATATATCTTCTCTCTTTTTATTCTTTCAGGGTACAGCTTTGGAAAAATTGGGCCTAATGAGCTATTGGGAATTTTTTGATATGCTAATACAGGGGCAAATAACAGCCCCCATTTCTGATGACAATGTCACAGTGACTGACACAATAGTCAATGACATCCTAGTGCGTTATTATGTGTCCAGGAGGAAATCACATGCGCTGAAACGAGCAATTATTTATTTCCATGGAGGAGGTTCTAGTTTTGGCAGCATCGGTAAGTAGGCCCATTCCTAGGACAAAGTCCGCATTTGCTGTTAGATCGAGGAACTGGGCTTTCATCTCTCTGGAAATACTTTCTTCTGAGAAGATCCCAAACCAGCTAAACTCATAATGTTGGAAAGCTGCGTGACGGTTTCTGGTGTTAAATGACTCGACCAGAGTCACTGTGCCAAGAAGTCTAAAACACAAGATTTGAATACAGATCTTGATCACACCACACCCAGTACTCTATTCACTATACCATACTGCTTCTAACTTTTCTAGTACCAGGGTTTTTTTTATTCATTTATAAAACTCTATCATGAGAATATGCATCTTTACCAAGAAGTATTGAATCCTATCATAAATAAGATTAAGGCATGCATTTCTTTAATTTGTTATTTTACAGAGAAGATCCTGGTCGGTACATTTTGAATTATTTTCCTTTTTTTCTATTTTAAAGAAGTACTTACTGTGAATATTTCCAGGTTTGACTTTGATATATTGAAATGGAAATTAGAAAGTCATTCCACACTGGTTTTATACGTGGAGCCCCAGTCCCAAAGCTATGACAAGTTAGTAACAATAACGGCTACTGCTGATGTATTTTGCTATGTGTTTCTCTAAGGACAAAGAAAATGAAAGTCAGTTCTATTGGTAGAAAGAATTATGGAGACTGGGGTGATGCCCTGAATTTACTGCAGCTGCCAGACCAATCGGCTAATTATATGTACAAGCCCAGAATACGCATTCTACATGCCTTTTCTTATTCTAGGCCATGCATTGTAGTTTTAGTATTATTATGGAGACAGGACTCAGGAATAGTCATCATCTCATGGGTGTACCACATGTGGTTTCCCCACGAAAAAGGCTAAAATCCTTGACAACAAAATCCATTTCATTTTTGTCTTTCCATCTCTAACATGGCTCCCGGTTCACAGTACTCGGGTGTGCAATGCTTACTAATTGATACAATCAATGAGTGTTTCTTGAATGTCCATTGTGTCTACAGCAGTTACACTCAACCTTGAAGATACATTGTAAAAATAGACATGATCCCAGCCCATAAGATCGTCTAACACGTATACAATTCAATTCACCCAGTTCAATCAATAATTCAATGAATAAACATTTATTAACCACTTACTATGGGACAGCTACTGTTTAAGCTCTGTGGATACAAAAAGAGGCAAAAGACAATCCCTGCCCTTAAGGTGCCTACAATTAAACGAGAGACAACTTAGAAGCAAACATATACACAGCAAGCTATATACAGGATAAATAGGAAATATAATTTGTATTTATTTAGTCCTTATTATGTGTATGCCATAGTGCCAAGCACTGAAAGAATAAAGGGAAATGGTCCCTGTCCTCAAGGAGCTTACATTCTCCTATTTGTTGTTTTTCATTCATTTTTGTCATGTCTCATTTTTCATAGCCCCATTTGGGGTTTTATTTGCAAAGATTCTGGAGTGGTTTGCCATTTCTTTCTTTGGCTCATTTTAGAGATAAGGAAACTGATGCAGACAGGGTTAAGAGACTTGGCCAAGGTCACACAGTTCGTAAATGTCTGAGGCCAGAGCACCACAGCACCACTGTGCCACCTAGCTACCTGCATTCTCCTATACAATTTTAACAAAATGATAGAACAGTGCGAAAGGAAAACCCCAGGATCCTATTGGAATACTATCTGTGTAGATTTTTTGGAAGACATTGGACTTGAGGAATGATTTAAAGAAGAGAAGGGATGCCAATGAGTAAAAGATACTTTCAAGGACATGAGATAAGAAAATGTTGAGGAAATGTGAATAAAAAAAGATGCTGCATAAGTAATATGTAAATATTGATAAATATATATGCATATTTGTACATATGTAATATAAATATAGGGATACCTGATATGTATATATGTATATGTGTGTGTACATGTATATGTATATATGTGTGTGTGTACATGTATATGTATATATGTGTGTGTGTACATGTATATGTATATATATAAATATATATAAATGCACCAGTTATACCAAGAATCTCATTACCATTATTCTAACTCCCAGATTAAAGGCTTCCTTGATGAGCGTGTTTCTGGGCGTAATCTCCCTGACACCGAGAAGAAAAATGAGACATGATTACTCCCACAGTGACCTTTGGATAAAAACTAAGCTATCCTCCCTTGAAGGAGATTGGTACTTAACTAGAGAGATAAAATGTTTTTTACTCTTTTAATTCTTGAGGATTCTTAATAAATGCTAGTCAATTGAACTCCAGGTATTAAAAAAATTGTTATCATTGATAAGAGGAAACAAATTATAGTGTGCATATGGTTTGGGCAACTATTTCAAGGTGAATCTCGAGTCAAATCTGTCCCTGTACTTGCTATCTTTAATTTCTGTCGGATATTTTTCATTTCGTTCATTTTTTTCAGCCCTTCTGCATTACGACGTCTTTGCAAGAATGATAGCGAACAAGCTGGATGCTGTTGTGGTAGGACCTGAGTAAGAAAAAATTCTAATAGTTATTTTGGCTATATTAAGGATATACTTGACATTTATTTTTTATTTGGTCATATTGGGATGAATTTGGACAGCATTCAAATGATTCATATTCCCTGTGATTCCTGACTCCCACCAATTTTATCTGTCCTTTTGTATACCTGGGGTATTACTATCCCACATTATTCAAGGATGAGATTATATATATGAGATATGAGATATATATATATATATATATATGAGGCCAGATTTGTCTTCCTGACTCCAGGCCTAGCACTCTATGCACTGCACCACCTAGATGCCCCTTCTAAACTCGCAGAATTTCTAAAAGTCATTGTCCATTCTGGTAAATAGAGTCGGAGAATTTTTAATGCTGGGCAAACACCTGACTTCATAGACCACAACACCAGAGGGGAAGAATGGGACAATTTGAGAAATTTATATTATCCTTGGGGAAGGGATCTGGAGGGGGTTGGTTATATTCTGTTTAAGTTCCTCTGATAAGAGCGGTGATTTCATTGGTCTAGGAAATTTCCTCTACCAATGAAGACAGGTACTTTCTTTTAAACTTGTTTTCTAGAGAAAGGATATCAAACACACAGCATCCCCAGTGCAGCCAGAATCACTGGGAAATATTTCACAAAATAAATAACAATACAATAGAACATAGACAATGTTAATATGTGGTTCTCTAAGTCATATGCCACCTTCAGTGATCCTTAGGGAAAATTAGTGGCCTTTCTTTCTATATGAGTTTGACTGATCTAGAGCACGGAGAGGTTAAAAGAATTGTCTGTCCTCTAGAGCCAATAGGGATCAAGAAACAAGACCTGAACACGTGACCTCTTGGTCTCGTGGTCGGCTCCCTAGTTACCACACTTCCCTCACTCTTCTCAGTGAGGACGTCTCCCTCAGAGCTGTTGGGAAATGATCTTGAGTATTTGAAGCATCCTGCATCAGTCCCACTCACCTTGAGTTTAGACACTTTTCTGAACCATTATTGGACTTCCCAGCTCTAAATCTTTGATCCCAGGATGCTGAACTATCTCCTTTATAGATCACATTAGCCAAATGGTGAGGCAGGCCCATCTACTGAACACAGTTCAGTCTAATAAGCCTCAGGTCACAAGGTTACTAGAACTTCTCTGAACGGTGGGGACATTCTTCAGTAAGCTAGATTCTCTGGCATGGCTGTTTGACAGCAGCACGTTGGTCTCATGAATCAAGGAAGACTCCTATTCACACAAGTGCAGGGAGCTTGGGCACTCCCTGAGATGAAAGCTCAGAATGGTTCTGTTACTCAGTTCCCGAACAACAGAAGAGAGGCACTGGGATGCCATGAATAGAGTGCTCTATTCATTTAGTCTCTGACCTATGGCAGCACTAAGACCTTGTGCAAATCGCAGAACTTCTCTGCACCTCAGACCATTCTCTAAGATTTATCTAAGCTATAGAAAAATTGTAACATCGCAATGAATTTCCTAAATTAACAATATCTTTGGAGAGAGTTCCCACCCTGACAAAATAACATTCCCTGACTTGTTGCCTACACATAAAAGGGGGGAGGGGGAGTATGTTTTATTGAAACTATATGTAATTATTGTATTTGCTTGTATAAAATAATTGTTAAATTATTCTTCATTTCCTTGAGCATTTCAAAGAATTTTCTCACTGTTGGCAGTTAGTCAGAGGGGGATACTGGAAAGAATTCCACCTCCGGGGTCAGAAGACCCGGATTCAAATCTTATCTCAATAGCTTAACACATGTGACTTTGTGCAAATCACCTAGCATACTTCATCTGTAAAATGAAGGAATAGCAATACAGAGCTTTTGACATCCCATCCAGTTCTGTATCTGTGATCCTAACTCTGATTAGCATGAATATGATGGAAATCGATGGCTAAGGGATAAATCTCTTTCCAACACCCTCACCTGATTACTATCACTACACTACCAGTGGGATTCACTTCAATCTACTGAACGTTGTGTATTACTGACTACAAGGATTTTAGGTTGGTAAAAGGTCACTTCGGTGTAGAAGGTTTCTTAGGGTAGTTCAGACTTGTGTTAGGCATGAAGAACAAATAGAATTTAAATACAACTCTCCTTTTTGTGGTGCTGTTTTTCAATAAAATGTAACCTCATTGAAGGCGTGGTCTGGGACAGTCTTGCTGGCTTGTGTTCATACCCTCAATATTTAACAAAGTGCCTGGCTTACAGAACACACTTAATAAATTCATTGTCATCCATTCATCCTCATTCACACAGAAGAAGCATCGCCCCTTAGCCAGAAGTGTCAGACTTGCAGTCCAAGGGCAATACGCCCTCCAGAAAACTCTCTGGGGAGACTAAAATGTAATTGTGGAAAGCGATGTTGTATGTTGTTGGCAGGGATGTCACAGAAATTGTAAGTAGGGGAGCAGCTAGCTGGTGCAGTGGATAGAGCACCGGCCCTGAAGTCGGCAGGACCTGAGTTCAAATCCGGTCTCAGACCAAACAGTTGACACTAGCTGTGTGACCCTGGGCAAGTCACTTAACTCCAATTGCCAAAAAAATTTTTTTTAAATTGTAAGTAGGAGCATTTATGCCTTGAAAATTGGCGAATACTACAAATCAGAGTTTGATTTATTGTTTTATTGTCTAAAGTCTAGACTTAAAGAATGATGGAAAAGAGATTAATAATGCAGATTCAACTTAAAAGTGTGTTGTGCATCTTTTTGGGGGTTGGGGTTGTTAAACCCCCAGAGCTGGTTGTTAAACATTTACCAGCATACCACTGGATGGAGTTTATCTCGACTTGGTAACTTGAATTCATCTAGGAAAACTAATTTCTCTCTCTCTCTCTCTCTCTCTCTCTCTCTCTCTCTCTCTCTCTATGAAACTACTTCATTCAAGTTTTAAAATTCCATTAACCATGTTTGTTCTTAACCTCAAAGCTGGATAACAAATGTCCTTTTTAAAAATATATCTATATTTTTTAAAAGGGCCAATGATCTTGACTTTTGTTTGGGCAAAAACTCTAAAATTAAACCTTCTGCCTTTCTTTTCCAGAACACCCCATACTTTGAATACAACCAAGAGTTTATTGGCCACCATGACCCAAAGATAAACAATGCACATTCAATAAAAGTCTTTCCAAATTGCTCCTTTCTATCTATATTCACTGGAATGTGGATATGAATGAGGAAGTGAGATCCCCATCTTACATCATTCTTGCTACTAACTGTAAATCAACTGTTTAGGCCAACTAGTACTTATGGTTGGAAAAATAGGGATATTAGTGGAAGGCAAGACTTCTCCCATTTTGAGTTATGAAAGAATTAAGTAGAAACAAGCATATTTCTTTTTTTTTTTATTTTGGAAGCTATATGTCAGGAACATGCTTATAATATAAAAAGTGATTTGCTTTCTTGTGGAACTGTGCCATTAAGGAATTGTTAAACACATTTACCCTTCCCCATGGGTCCTATAATCTGAATTTGTGAAATTTTTCTATAATTTGTTCTAGATCAGTGGTGTTACACTGAAATAGAAATGGGGACCACTAAAATTTACATTAGAATCCCTGCAGGCTGTATAATAACTTAGAAACTACATATTGACATTATCTATGCCCTATTCTAATCTTATTTATTTGATTAAATATTTCCCAATTACATTTTAATCTGGTTTAGACAACAGTAAGCAGTGTTGCCTTTTCTTCTATAAGATCATATATCAAACCAGAAGCTTTAGTTATGTAACAAAGAATAGATAAGACCAAGCGAGTTGTTTTAAGCTCCAAACCAAAACAGATAATTATTTTGGTAGTACAGAAATTGGTGAAGACAACAAATAAAAATTATTCAACTGCAGATAGTCAGTTCCATTCCCATCCTGGACATTTCCTCTAATTAAAAAGTAAAAATTATTTTAATTCATTTGCCATTTGTTCTTTGACCTAATCTGCCCCTTTCAAGGTGCCTGGTGCCACCCCATGAGCTTTTCAGCCTTGATCCTCTTGATCTCAAGGCCCACATCCGGCCTCACCAGAATGTAACATGCCCAAAGGCAGGCATCATTTCATCTTTGTCTATGTATTCTCATCACCAAGCACTGTGCCTGGCACATAGCAAGTGCTTCATAAAGGCATGTTGAATCAAAATCTTAATCTTCTCCTTGAATAAATGGTCAATTGTAAAATGAGAATTGTTGAGAAGCTGGGGGTTGATGGATAGAATTTCTTTTTGGAGGCAATTTTCATGCACTCCATCTCTTCTGTAGTGAGAGTATTGACATGCCAGCATAGATGCAGCTAGAGCCAAATGTTAAGTGCCTTCTTATTCTTCTTTTTTGGGCAGCTAACTAGCATAGGGGATAGAGTACCTGGCCTGAACTCAGGAAGACACATCTTCCTAAGTTCAAATCCAGCCTCAGGTACTTCCTAGCCATGTGACCCTGGGCAAGTCACTTGACCCTCTTTGCTTTAGTTTCCTCATTTCCTCATAAAATGAGCTGGAGAAGAAAATGTCAAACCATTCTAGTATCTTTGTCAACAAAACTCCAAATGGTGTCATGAAGAATCAGACATGACTGAACAATTACATTTTTCTTTTAAAGCTACCGAAAATTTCCTAAATATCACCATCCAACTCAGTGGAATGATGCTTATGATTTTGTGAAGTCCTTCCTACAACCTGAAACTCTTGCCAAATACGGTGTGGATCCAACCAGAGTCTGTATTTTAGGAGACAGTTCCGGGGGTGGTTTAGCAGCAGCCATGACTCAACAGGTAGGATGTTGTACCTCTTTTATCCCATGGCTTTATAATGTTTATTGCAATGAATGTCTGTACTGTGACGACTTTAGTGAGGAAGACAGAGCCTTGGACTTGAAATTCAAACACCTGGGTTGCTGATACTTACTAGTTGTATTACCTTATTAGTCACTTATTCTTAGGAAGACCCTCCATATTGGGAAGATAATCCTGCTGACTCACATGAATAGTTTATGCCTAGTATTTGAGATGATTCAAAAGTTGAAATTGACTTTTTCTCTCCTGCTGGTATGTGGTATGAGGCTATTCTGATTTAATGAATATTCTGGTCTTTGCAGGTCATGAGTGTCCCTGAAATTCCTATTAAACCTAAAATTCAGGCTTTAATTTACCCTATCTTGCAGATGCTTGATACAGACTTGCCATCCTATAGGGAAAATGAATATGGCATAATGTTGACCAAGGCCTTATTAATAAAAATGGTGAGGGAGTTTCATACCACTGATGAATCCCTTGAGCAAGCCATGAAGATTAACCAACATATACCTGCCGAATATAGCCATCTCCTCAAGTTTGTCAACTGGACTACCCTGCTTCCTGAGAGATTTAAAAAAGGCCACATTTATACCAAGCGAATTTATGGAAGTTCTGAGATAGTGGAAAAGTTCCCAGGGATTGTAGATCCTAGAATAAATCCTTTGTTGGCCAATGATTCAACATTGAGCTTTCTGCCACTAACTTACTTGCTCACATGTCAACATGATATCTTAAGAGATGATGGGCTCATGTATGTTTCCCGCCTACGCAGCAATGGAGTCCAAGTGTTCCATGAACATATTGAGAAAGGATTCCATGGGTCTTTCCTCTCCATTCTTTGGCCATTTGATTTAGACCTTGGTCGGAGACTAGTAACTAATATAATTAGTTGGATAGATGAGAATTTATAGAGTTACTGCATATACATCTATATGTATATAATATAGATCTATAACAAATTGCTTGCCTTCTCAAGGAGGAGGGATGGGAAGGAGGGAGGGAGAAAATTTAGAACTCAAAAATTTTTTAAAATGAATGTTAAAGTTTTTATGTGTAATTGGAAAAAATAAATTACTTTTCTTAAAAAAAAACAGCTCGTGTATCATGTAAAATAAAAGGAGTTACTATATAAATGTAGTCCCTAACTTATATATAATGTATGTTCTAAAAGCTGACTTGTGAGTCATTTGTTTGCAATTCAGGACATATTTCCCCTTAGAAATAATTTTGTCTATAGTTATTAGGTCCTTCTCTTGACCAAGGCCAATCCTATTTGTATCCTTGATTCAATCTCTTCCCATCTCCTTCTTCAGAAACCTCTCCAATGTCATCCACCCTTCTCTTAATCTTTAGTCTCTCCCTATTGACTCTTTCATTGCTGCCTATAATCACGTCCAGTCTTCCACATCTTTTAAAAAGTGAAAGTTTGATTATGTCATTCCCCTACCTGGTAAACTATGATGGTTCCCAGTTAGTAACATAACCTACTAAGTTGTTGTTATTGTTGCTTTTCTTCATCCTTCACTTTAAAGAGCACCAATGGTACCATGAGTGATGTCCTGACCTCTGCGTGAATCGAATTTAAGTGAGGCAGAGTTGCACAGTCATCTGTCTCATCCTCTCTTCCTGAGCCCAGTGGCAGGACAAAAGTCAGAGATGACTGGCAATGGCCCAGGAAGTAGTAGATGACCTTGGTGCCTACTTCAGCCACCTTCAGGACCACTGGAACAAATTGTTCTCATTCACCAAAGTCTTCACGTGCTTGGAGTGGCCATCCCCCTAACTCACTGACTGGGTTGAGGCCTGTTGTTCATCCTCCACCTGGTTTAGCCTGTCTGCCAAGACAGTTTACAAGAGTGTGGCTAACAAAAAATTAATTAATTAATTTAAAAAGAGTGTGGCTCCTGGACATGCTACAGCTTCTTGGAGCCACAGGTGAGAGTTGAGTGAAGCTGGACGCCAAAGGTAGATGACCAACCTCATATACCCCAACCTACTATACTGTGCTGCTCTAAGGACAAGGTGATTAATTTCTACTAACCCTACCCTATGTAAAGTAACTAATCACATGCTTAGTCAATCAGTTTCAAAATCATACAAGCCTTGGACTAAGTGTGAAAAGTTCTAAAAAATGGAATGAAGTTGTACAAGAATCTTGTTAAAACAGTCCTAACTTGGCCGTGCCTCTAGGATTGTTGATAAATTATCAAGCAAGTTGAGAAGCAATCCTGGAGATAACTCCAAGTGATCTGAAGGTAGCCAGGGGCCTTGGGAATCAAAGATTAATCATGCTTTCAGGGAACTTCTGGAACATCCCATGAATAGGAGAAAAGGCCTTCTGGCCACTAGGAAGATGTGAGTTACCCCTTTGCTGAGCTGGGACTCACTTTCCCCTGGATGCTGTATGAATTCATAGAAGAATGTGTTGCATGTTATCAGCTCTTCTTACTATTTTTTCCTTCTTTAGTCAAACTTTCCAAAAGCTGTTTAAAGCTGTCTAAATAAATTGAGTCTCAATTGGTAACATTAATGACATTTTCTCTAAATTTTCTTTTTGACATTTTCTCTATCCCTGAGCTTCCATTTTCTCTTTGATCAAATGAAAGATGACCTTCACTAAAGCCTCAGCCATGTACTCGGCTTGGGACACTGATTTCATCTCTGAATGAAAACCCCGAGGACACACGATTTCATCTCTACGGCTACTTCCTCTAGTGATACAGCTCCAAGATCTTAAGGTACAGCTGAAGGAGCTTCTCTGTAAACAAATTCATCCTGGAGAAGACCAAGCTTCTGTGCTTGAGTTTCTCTCGTAATAGCTGGGCTGCTCTTCCAGAGCAGACGTGTTACTGGACCCCTGTTTGAAACCTCTCTAGGTCTGTAGAACTTGACAGCCCTTCACTTCCCCTGGAATAGACTCTAATGACTCTGGGTCACCTCCCTGCTATGATTCTGTATCACAGAAAGACTTCTGGGAAGGATCTCTGCATGGAGCATCTCTGAATCCCTTTGCCATTAAAAAACAAATAATGACTCTGAAAAATCAGGAGAAGCAGGGAAATGTAGAAACATCATTTTTCAAGAGATGTCATGCATTCCAACTACTTCATTGTACAGATAAAACTGTAGGAAACTGAGTCCCAGCAAGGTTAAGGTGACCTACCCATGGGCACACAGCTAGTAAGTGTCTGAGGTTTCTGAGGCATTTAAGACCAGATCTTCCTGCGCAATCTCTCTGCTGCACCACGCTGACTCTCAGCACAACTGAGGCAAAGACAAGGCAGCAGAACCTGAAAAAGAACGTACACATCGACTGCAGCAATGTAAATAGAAAGGCCAACACCAAAAAAACAGCAGAAACTGAATGCTCTGAAGCTGAGATGGCCAAGCTTCACCCCAAAGAATGGATGTGCGAGGAACTTTCTTCCCTTTCCTAAGACTACGGGTATAGAGTGCTGCATAAAAATCAGATATTTTCAATGTATTCGTTGGTTGTGGTCAATGTTATTTTTCCCTCTTTTTTATTCTTTGTTATAGTGGATGGTTCAGTGGGGTGCCAGTGGTGGGGGAATGATTGGGGAGTCAGGGGAATGGAGTGAAAAACTTAGATGATGTAAAATAATAATAATAAATATATCAATAAAATTTTATTACAATGAAAACTCTTCGTTATATTTTTATGATTAATGAAAACCATATTTTTAATATCAAAACAACAGAAAGTTCATGTGTTCAGTATGGGACTGATCAGACAAGCACCATAGAAAGGAAGGGAAATCATTGTGGTCTGCGTTATTGACTGAAATACTACTGCCACCTAGTGGTAGAGTTTCCAAATGACAATATCTGCATGTATTTGCATTAATTCATCTAGGAGGTCAACATTTAATTGCTGTGCTTGGGCAAATATTTGCTTTTTTTATCTTCTTGAAATAAACAATAAATAGAGATGATTCTAATATCCTCTGGATCTTTCAGTCAACTAAGTGATTGGGAAAATGTAATCTCACGTAGAAAACTTGTATCTCTAAAAGCTCAATTTTTCCCTTGTCATCCAACGTAGATTTGGAGTTGAAAGAGACCTTACAAGCCTTCTAGTCCAACCTTCTTATTTTACATATGAGGAAACCGAGGCTTAAAGAGGTGACGTTGCTTGCCCCAGGGAGCCAGTAAAGTATCAGAGTTTGGAGTCAGACCACAGTCCCCCGACTCCATGCCCAGAACTTCTCCCACTAAACCAACGTTCCAACGGATCCTTTCTCATGAAGATTTTATGAACATGGGGAAATGAACATGGGTATATGAGAACGTAGCTGCTGATGTTTCCCCATTCCCTGTTTTTCCATCCAGTTATCAATTTTAATAATGGCACCTCTCATAATCTTTTGGTGACAGCTAGAAGGTACAAGGGATAGAACTTCAAGCCTGGAATTAGGAAGACCTGAGTTCAAATTTGACCACACTTACTAGCTGACCCTGAACAAGTCACTTAACTGTTGTTTGCTTCAGTTTCCTCAACTAAAATGAGGATTATAATTGCACCTACCACCCATGGTTGTTCTGAGGATCAAATGAGATAATAATTTTAAAGAGCTTAGCGGAGTACCATAATAACGGCTACATTAATACAAGCTATTTATCATTGCTATTTTCCAACCTCTGGGAATCTTCCAACATTTCAGATAACTTGAAAATCATTCCCTGAATGCCTTTACCTTTGTAGCACACCTCTCAAAGATGTACATATTGTACAGATGTCTCATCAGGTCCAGTCCCTCTTCCTGAATGCCTCTTCTCAAGCATCCTTCATACTCTCTCTTTTTATTTACTATCTGCTGAGCATAGCCTGTCCAAACACAGTGTTTTCACTGTGATTGATGAGAATAACTTTAAATGAAGTTGACATAGCACTTTGAGGTTTATGAAGGCCTTAGAATAATTTCCTCATTCTGAGCCAAAAGAATTAATAAGATCTTTCTTGGGCAGCATCAGGAGGAAGCAAATGGGGTGCTAGCACCCCCTGCCTTCTCTCCTTGTCACACCCCATCTGATTAGTATGGACAGTTCCAGGCACCACAATTTAGTAAGGACATTCATAAGCTAAAGAGTGTGCAGAGAAAGCCAACCAGGATGCTTCATGAAGAGGATTCATTGTTGAAGAAGCTGTGGGTGTTTCGCCTGGAGAAGAAAAGACTGGGGAGACAGATGAGGAGGGCACATGGGGTCGTTGCCTTCAAGTATTTGAAGGGCTGTCATGTGAAAGGTAGGTTGGACAAAACTAAGTTCAGTGGGTGGAAGACACAGAAGCTTTATGTCAGCAAAAGCTTCCTGACAACTGGAACTCTCCCAGCATCAAAGGGGGAGTGGGTGATGAAGCTCACACTGGAGTTCTTCAAGTGAAGGCTGGATGACCCCCAGTCAGAGATATTGTAGTGAGGATTCTTTTTGCAGCCCCGAGTTGGGCCCTATTCCCAGATGGGCAGCTGGTAGTTGTAGGACCCCACCCTACTTTTTCTACTCTGGCTGTGGTTCTGATCTGTCGATATTTCCAGGTTAGTGCCAGAATCCAGGTCTATGACTAGGCAAGGTCACGGTGTAGGCCAAGTTTCTTACCCTCCCCAGCTTCACCCTCACCTCGATATAGTAACTGCTCTCTGACCAGAGCCACCCACTCCCTGCACCCCACCAAGGCCTGGCCCTGGAGAATACTCCATTTTCTCCATGATCAAAACCTGCCTATTTCCTACTTCC
>NW_027556180.1:44012898-44237898 GCF_003287225.1 Phascolarctos cinereus | reverse complement strand
ATTCTCCCTCTGACACATTCGTGCTGTTCGACCCTGGCCAGGTCACTTAACGTTGCATTATCCTATATAACTCTTTTAAGATCCTAATTTACAGAAGAGTTACTGGTCCGCATTGGTGGGGGAGTTTCCACATCAAACTTCCCTATGATTTATGGAATCACAGGTCTAGACCAAATATATGTCTATAGATATGTACTGTGTGTGCATTAGACACATGTATTACATAGATACGTTTATTTAACTACATATTTAATTATGCTCACATCATCCTAAATCAGAGGTAGTGACATTTTATTGTCATTATTCCTGCTACTATTGCTCGTAGTTCATTCTCAAAGGGACATCACGGTGACTTGACTTGCAAGTGAATTGGACTTAAGGGAGGCAAAGCTGTGCTAAGTCATCATCCTCACTCCCTCTGGACTTCAATTCCTGTTATAAATAGCAATGCACGATAGATGTGTGCGTGTGTGTGTGTGTGTGTATTATATATCTATATATAATACATACATACATACATACAGATAGATAGACAGATTCAGCCAGAAGTTGCCAAATAACAGATCCTTTGTCTTGCTAAAACTTGTTCTGTCTAGGGGAAAACTGCCATTAGGACACCTTTGAAATCAAATGAACTGCAATAAGACGCATTGCCTACTCCCTAACGCCATGTTTCTCAAGGAATCCTGGCCAAAAGAGGCTGGGGGATAGGGGGTGAGGAGGGAACTATATAGAAGGGAATAAATTCTTTCCCAGCTTACAATTCTAAGGTTTTAAGCACAAGAAGAAAAATAAACTCACAAGCCCAAAAAGGGTTCTTACAGGTTGGTTGGTGGGTTGGTTTTTAGCCACTTTTCAATCAACCCAGGAAGTTCCAAGCACGAAATAGGCAGTAGTTAAATTGTGCTCTTCCGATCAAATCCCAACTGACTGAAACAAAAGTATGTGTCCTGACTGGGCTGAGCCTTCATATCTCTGGTCTTTCGTCCCAGTTGGCCATGACCCTCCCTGGACATTAGTTCCTCTACCACTACCTCACCAGGGTGGGTGACCAACATCACCTTTCAGCTAAGAAATCAAAAGGCCTCTGACTCGTACAACGGGCAAGTCCAAGAACCCTACTAAAGCAAGGAGTGCTCTTTATAGCTGGACAGATTTATATTTTTACCTATTCTCCCTTTTCCTAAGTTGGGAGAGGGGATGATCAAAGAGGGAGGCTGGTGGACTAAGAGTCACATTCCCAAATGGTCTTAAAGCTGTGAAGGAAAGCACAATGGAATGTCTAATGGGGGAAAGGTTGTAGAAACTCTTTTTTTCTGTCTTGTTTAAGAATCTCTAAGATTGTAAAGTATATGCCACAATCCATCTCGAATACTGAGGAATTCAGGTGCAGTCTGACCTTCCAAGATTTCTGCCAGGCCTAGAATCTATGAACATCATCCAGGAGTTATGATTTATTAGGAGATGATGCAGTAGAATGAAGAGAGCTGCATCTGGAGGCTGAAAAACCTGGGTTCAAATCCTGATTCTTCCACTTACTACCTGAGTGACTTCAGTCTAGTCACAATCTCCCTGGACCTCAGTTTCTTCACAAGAGACAGATGGATTAGATGATTTCAAGGGTCTCTTCCAGTTTGAAATCCCTCTCTGAGCCTCAGTTTCCTCTTCCGTAAAACAAAGGGAGTTGCACTGGATGACCTCTCTCTGGTTCCAAGTCTCCAAGTGGTGCTCTCTTCCTCTGCTTCATCTTTCCTCATCCCTAGGTGTGACCGTCCGCTTCATCTCAGCATTGCAGCTTAAAGTAGCTGTAGGATTCTTGGACCAATCCTTGTACCTGACAGAAAAATACTGCTCCCTTGTGGACTTTTCTTTTTTCTTCTTTCAAACCAGGATATAGGTGAGTGCCGAGATAATGCATTGGAAGAATTTCAGATGACAATTTCTACCTTCAAGTAAAAATGTGACACTTTCCTGGCCAGTTCCTGACAGTTCATTGATGACCAAACATTATGGCTTTTTCATTGATAGTTTTTATAAGAAAAGGAGGCCACAAGACGAAAGAGCCACCTCGCCAACATAATAAAGTGTCCAAGTGAATTCTGACACTTACAAAGAACAAACCTCAGTAATACCAACATAGACAGACGGTCCATGACTCAGGAATAAGCTACATCTCTTGTGTGAATCTCTGAGGACATTCTCTCAAAGAGACAATGTTACTCACAAAGCCCAGACAAGCCATGGAGTCCACAATGGAGCTGAAATCCTTCGTGAGAGCCATGAATATCTGAGAACCAGTGTGAGGTAATCGAAAGAACACTGGATTTTAGAGGCAGAGGACCTGGGTTCAAATCCAGTCTCTGATACTTACTACTTGTATGACCCTGGGCAAATCACTCTATCATTCTAGGCCTTGGTTTCTTCATTTGTAAAAGGAGAAAGTTTGACTAGATAACCTTTGCTGTCCCTTGCAACACTAGATCTATTGTCAACTCAACACTGTAGATCCTAGTTTTTCCTCATTTGTAAAATGAGAGGGTTGAAATAGATGATATCTAGAATTCCTTCCAACTCAAAAGCTATATTCTCGGGGGCAGCTAGGTGGCGCAGTGGATAAAGCGCCGGCCCTGAAGTCAGGAGGACCTGAGTTCAAATCCGATCTCAGACCAAACACTTGACACTAGCTGTGTGACCCTGGGCAAGTCACTTAACCCCAATTGCCTAAAAAAAAAAGGGGGGGAGAAAAAGAAAAAGAAAGCTATATTCTCAAATCACTGCACCTCTCTGGGCCCCATTTTCCTCATCTGTAAAGTGAAGACCTCTAAACTCTCATCCAGCAAGTCGTAGGTATTTAATAAATGTTGATTGCTTGGAGCATAGTAGGTGCTTAATAAATGTCACTTGACCAGCTGCTGCAAATCATCCTTCTAGGCCTTGGGTGCCAGCATCTCTGAGAAGGGGCTTTCGGTAGTTCTAGTGTGGTTGGTGTCTCATCAGTCTTTTATCTGGAAAGAAAGGCTTCGGGAGCCTGGAAGAACAAGAAATGGTTAGCATGACAACTTTTTTTTTTAATCAGTTTATTTCAGTCGCCTCCACTGCAGCTACCTGCCTTCTGACCGTATTCCTTCACTCACCCCTTTCTGGCTTGTCTTGGAGTTCTCAGGCCTGTTCCTAGAGCCTCTTGGCTCTCCCTCAAGGCTGAAGGAAGCTCCTGGGCACAGTTGCAGCACACAGCGAGAAGAGAATGAGCACTTTCTCTGAGTCTCCTTCCCTCCCCTTCAGTCTCTCCAATCCTTCCCTCCCATCATGAAGTCCAGTACCCTATGTTGAATTCTTAACATCATTTTGCTTTTAGTATGGAGAAAAGGGGGTGGAAAAAAAAATCCCAGTAGATCAGTTTTGCCCATGGCCAGGCGGTTTATTTTCACCTGTGGGTTGACAAATAAAAGGTCAGAGGAGACTTGGGCTGAACCTAAGATAAACTGAGCAGGGATAAACGTAAAGTTCTTCACGTGGGCTTGAACAATCACCATCACCTGTGCAGCATGGGAGAGGTGCAGCTAAAGAATAATACATCTGGAGGGGAAAAAGATCCAGGGGTCTTAGTGGAGTGCAAGCTTAATATGAACCAACAGCATGACAAGACGCCCAATGAGAAAAGTGAACGGGATCGTAAGAGAAACTCGACATCCAGGAATAAGGAAATGACAGTCTAGCGTACTCTGCTTTGGTCAGGCCCCTTCTGGAATACTGTGTTCTGTCACGGGCAAAACATTTTATGAAGGACTTTAATCAGCAGGAAGACAATCAGAATACTGAAGGGACTCAAGTCTGTGCCCTGTGTGGATCAGCTGAAGAAACTGGGAGATATTTAACCCAGAGAAGCTAAAACACGGCCATCTTTAGAGCCTATCTGGAGCGCTGTGAGATGAAAGGACTAGCTTTGTTCTGCTCAGCCCCAGAGGAAGAATCAGGAGCAACCGGGAGAATCTGCAAAAAGACCAAATGTGTTGTTGTTGAGTTATTCAGAAGACCTGAGTTCAAATTCAGCCTCAGACACTTACTAGCAAGTTATTTAAACCTGTTTGACTCAGTTTTCTCATCTGTAACGTGGGCTGGAAAAGGAAATGGCAAACCACTCTATTATCTCTGCCAAGAAATCCCCAAATGGGGTCGAGGAGGCTCAGACAGCACTGAAACGACTGAACGACAATAAGAGAAAAACTCCTTGACCATTTGGACTGTCTATGAGTGAAGTGAGCTGCACAAGGACAACGTAGCTTACTCTCGCTGGGGTTGTTCAAGCAAAGACTGGGTGAGGGTTATACACCTATAAAGTTAAAGAGGAGATTCAATTCAGGCACGAGCAGGACCGAAGAGCCAGAGGGGCCCCCTCCCAGTGGGAAATTCTGGATTCTGGATTGGAAGAAGCACCAGGCGTGGAGTTGGAGGATCTGCGTTCAAATCCTGATACTGCTCATGACAATCTTGGAGGAACCACTTCTCTCTCTGGGCCTCATTCTCCTCGTCTGTAAAATAAGGGGGTTTAACTCGACCTCTGAGATCCTCTTCCATTCTAGAACTATATTCTTACGACCTTTAGCAAGAAACTTACTTCTCTGGACTGCGGTTTCTCGATGCAAAATAAGACCAGACTAGATGCCCCTTTCAGCCTGAAATCGGTAACCTGATTCTAGGTGCCCATCCAAACATTTGTCATCTTACCATAGAGATGTATTCCTTTAACCTAAATATCGGGTCTTCCCACCTGACCCTCCTTTAAAAGGCAAATAATCCTAGGAGGGGCGACACATCAATTCATCATAAGCTGTGTAAAATCAATTGGGACCTCAGAGGCTTCTAGCCCAACCTCATTAGCACTTAAACAGAGCATCTTTGCCCAGGGATGTGCATCTACAAATCCCCTACAGTGCCCTGGACATTGTGCTGGACATACAAAGATGATAAGGACCGGGAAGGAGTGAGGGTTAAATTCATCGAGGTGCAGGCGTAAAAAGGGTTCAGTTAAAGCTACCAGGAGACCCCCTCCCAGACAAACCTGACCTACTCTGCTTTTTGCTCTCAGCCCTGCTCTACAATCTTTCCAAAGTTGGTGAATTCTAGCTGTCCATCAGGTGCGTATTTTCATCTGAAATCTCCTATTCTGATCTAAACTCTCATCCCCAGGGAGGACTCCATGCCTCCTCTTCCTCTGGCTCATGCTGGCTGCCCCCTAGAAGATGTTTGTCAAAAGCCCAGAGCTGAAGGAGCCTTTGAGCTATTCTCTTGAGAAACTGAGCTGCAAAAAGAATCTCAACTTCTATTTCAAGACTGGCATTACGCTAAAAGTAGAGTCTCAGGTTTGAGAATGAGTCTTGTTTTTATATAAATTTTCTGTTTTTATCATGAACTTAACAACGATGAACATTTCAATATTCAAAGAACAGAAAAGAGAATTGTAGACAAAAGTAGGAACTTTGGCTTTAGTTTTGACACTGTTTCCTTTCTTTAAAGGAAAATTTAAGTTTAAAAATGTTAATAAAAATTTTTATAGTTTTAAAAATGTTTATTATTATGAATCTGACAAATATCAACAAAAAATGTCTTTACACAAAGAACAAAAAAGAAGGATTGCATATGACACTGTGAATGTATTACATATACCTTAGGTTTAAATATAGATGAAGTTTAGCAGAGTAGCTACCAACGCTGCTCTATTTGTCCGGAAGGTCTCTTAGCCTATTGATTGTCAGGCATTCCCTTCATGGCTTCTTTGTTGATTTGGGTTCTGAATGTCCGAGATTTTATTTTACTTTACTTGAAGAGGCTCCGGTTGCTTATCATAGCTTTGGTTTCTCCATGGGCACTAAGAGGTCCCCTTATACAAGAGTAGCATTTATATTGGTCCAGTAAAAGTTAATTCTCTCCTCCGTCAGAGTGGACATGGAGGCCAAGGTCTCTCAACAGAGGTAGAGAACCAAAGGAAGGAATCTTGACTTCGGGGCTCATACCCCATCCACTGGAACCTGATCATAAGATTATAGATTCAGATCTGAAAGGGACCTTCATCTTTCATTTTACAGATAGGGAAACTGGGGCTTAGAGAAATTCTATGACTTGTCCAAGGTTTCACAGGATAGAACAACGCGGAGCCTGGACTTTGCCTCCAGATTCAGTACTCTCTGCCTCCATGGCTCCAGTGAATTCTACAGCTGTCCCTCAAGGTCATTCTTTTCTGCTCCCTTGTCATCCTCAGACTTCACTGGACTGAGCAGAGAGAGATACCTGTCACTTCAGGGAGATGCCAAGAATGTATAAAATCCTAGATCACAGACTTCAATCTGGAAGGTTCCTCACAAGCAGTCCAACCCCCTCATTCTACAGAGGAGGAAACTGAGGCCTAGAGAGGTAAAGTGGAATGGAATGGAATAAGCACATATTAAGTGCCTACTATGTGCCAGGCATTGTGCTAAGCCCTTTACAATGACAAGTCACCAGAGTTCAAATCCCAGAATGGCTACTTACCACTTACGCCACCTCAGATGTGTTCCTCGGCCCATCTGGCCTCGCTTCTCCGCTCCGTGAAAGAAGTAAGTAGAACTAGAGGCCTTTGGAGGTCTCTTCCTCATCTAAATCTGTGTTCAGACACTCAAGCCTCAGTGGAGGAGCCTGAAGTCAGGACTCCTGCCTCTGGCTCCCTGAACCGAGCAGGCTTCTAAGACTTTTCCCAAATGGTGTCTCCACCTACACACAGCCCAAGGCTACGTCGGCATGTCTAAGTGCCTGTTCCGTGCCAGGCACTGTGCTGGGGTCCTGGGGAATCAGAAGACAAACACAGACAGTGAGAGAAGACTGGGGTGGGGGAGAGGGAGGATACACAAGGTGTGACAGGTACACCAACAAGTCAATAGAAAATAAACCGCGGAGGGAGAACACTGTGAACGACTGGGGATCCAGAAAGGCTTCATGTGGCACGCTGCCACTGACCCATGCATTGAAAGGAGCTCTGGATCCTGCAAGGCTGAGCCGAAGAACTGCCAGGCTCCAGATCTACTTCAAATGGATTTGGGCCAACATTGATATTACTCTCCTCAAAAAAATCTGACAGTCATCAACCAAAAAAAGCAATATTCCACTCTCCCGTGTTTATCCAAAGATATCTTTTTTAACTTGTTGACCCTCAGAGTGACCTGTAAATGGGACCTGCTCATGGCTGCCTCACTTATCAACTTTTAACATACTTTACAGTGGCAGGGAGATATCTTTTTTTTTGGGGGGGGGAGGGATATACTGGGTTTCCTTATCCTGCCCAGGCTGGAAGTACAGTGTCTACTCACCTGCCTGACCCTACTACTGAATTCTGACCTACTCCATTTCCAATCTAGGTCAATTTGCCCATCAGGCAACCTGGTAGCTTTGTACCCAATTGCTCACCACAATGGTGCTTGACTTAGTGGACATCCAATTGGCTTAGACCACTGCAGCTCAGAACTCTAGAGCTTAAGAAATCCACAAGCTTTAGCCTCCCCAGAAGCAGGAACCATAGACATGTATTACCAGGCCTGGCTAGAGAAGTATTCCTTACTGCCAGGCTCTCTCCAGGCCAGCCATCCAAGGGAGGCTTTTCCCATGATCTCCAAAAGAAGATGTCATGACGAATTTGATCTCCTTAGCTAAGTGCTGTGCACTGAGTACCTAAGGTTTCAGTTGGCAGTTCAACCTAAAAGCACCTATCACAGAACAGCGCAAGATCAACTATAAACCACGATCAAAGTTATGTGGGGAGATTACTAGCCCCTGAATTTGATATTTTTAAATATTTTTATTTTTTGTTATTCTGTACTTGACAAACAACAACTGACATAAACATTTCCATATATGGAATAAAACAGAAGCATTTATTAAATGTTCACAATGTGCCAGGCACTGTGCTAAGTGACAGGGATACAAATACAAGCAAAAAGAAAGACAGCCCTGCCCTCAAGGAGGTTAGATTCTAACTGAGGAAGAGAACACATAAAATGGAGCTGCAAAGTAGGAGAGGGGGAACCATGTTAGGGCACAGGGGAGAAAGTCCAAAGAATGAGGATCAGAACCTGGAGAGAAATGAGGAAGTGAACATGGGTCCTTTCCTTAAAATGGAGGTCTCAGAGGAACTGACCATTAAGAGGAAGGGGCTACACAGGCAGAGTGACCTTCCAGGGTTAGACCTGCTGTGGCATGGTAGAGAAAGTCTGGACAGAAAGTAATGAAGAATGAAAAAAAAAAAAGATTGTATATGAAAATATGAATCTATTATAAAACCACTGTCTTTAAAATATACATAATAAATTCAACATACTAGTTTTCAAGCTTTTCTGCATCTCATTCTTGGTATATTTGTTTTTTCAGAGGCAAGTTATAGCCCTGAAGAAGAGTTAAGAAAATGCACCTCACTCCAGTCTTTGCAGAGATATGGGACTATGAGGGTGAAATATTACATCTACTATCAAACATGGCTGATGCCATATGATCAAAGGATACCGGATTTAGAGCTGGGAGGGACCTCAGAAATCCATTTAGTTCAATAACTTTATTTTACAGATAATAGTAATGACAGCTAACCTTTATGTAGGGCCCACTATGTGCCAGGGGGTGTATGGGGTATTCAGAGACAGCTAGCACTTCTGGTATGAAGGCTTGCCAAGCCCTTTTCAGGGATGCTCTTTGGACCTTTGATGTCCACCTACCACCCAGCTCTCAACTGTGGCTCCAAGAAGCTGTATCATATTCACGGTCACACCCTGGCAAAAACCATCTTGGCAGATGGGCTAAACCAGGTTGAGAGTACCCAGTAGGCCTCAAACCTGTCGGTGAGGTAGGGGGATGTCTCTCCCAAGCACGTGAAGACTTCCCCAGTAGGATGGGCTGATGAGAACAATCTGTTCCAATGGCCACGAAGGTGGCTGAAGCAGGTGCTATGGAGCACCTAGTGCTTGGTTAGACAGACATCGAAGATGCCAAGGTCATCCACTGCTTCACCGGCCCCCACCAGTCACTCTGACTTTTGTCTTGCCACTGGACTTCAATGACTCAGGAAGAGAATGAGGCTGACGACTTTGTGCAGCTCTGCCTCCCTTAAATCCAATTCATGACAAAGTCAGACATCACCCATGATGTCTCGGGTCCCCTTTGAAAACAAAGGACACACATCCACAACTAGGGACCAGGCACTGTGCTAAATCCTTTATAATTATTATCATCTTTGATCCTCATAAAAACCCTGGGAAGTAGTTACTACTATTACCCATGTATACATCCATATATGCACATATGTATATATACATGCATAGACATGTATGTATATCCTGCTTCAGAGAAGGCATGTGTGTTGTGTATGTGTGTGTACATGCATAAACTAGACAAATGAGGGAAGGAGAAATGACTACATACGTGTGGTCACTACATATACAGTACATATGTAAATATCTGTATCGTTCTATGTCTATATTTGGATCTCTATCTCTATATCTATCAATAGGTAGTTAGGCAGATATAGATGTATCTATCTATCTATCTATCTATCTATCTATCTATCTATCTATCTATCTATCTATCTATATATATATATGGCACAGTGGTAGAGCTCTGGACTTGGATTCAGACCTGGATTCAGATCCTGCCTCAAACACTTACTAGATCTTGACCTGGGAATGTCATTTAATCCTTCTTAATTTGTGTTTTCTCATCTATAAAATGGAGATAAAATAGGTGTCCCCACCTCATAGAGTCGGGAGGGGGGAATCACATGAGATAATATATTTAAGTGCTTTGTAGACCCTAAAACGGTACAGAAATGTACACTATGAGGATGATGATGTTATAAGGTTATTCCATGTCATCTTTTGAAAATTTTTTAAACAAAATTTTATTAACATCTTTTTTTTTTTACATCTCCCAATACAACCCACTCACCTCCCTCTGCCAGGGAGATTTAACCATTATAACAAAAAGTAAAAACCCCAGTTCATCAAAACTAACACATCCAAAAAGTCTGATATTACATGCAGCATTTCATACCCATAGTCCCCCATTTCTCAAAGAAGAAAGGGATGAGAGATGCCTTCTCATATCTCTTCTTTGGCTCTTGCAGTGAATTCTTTTACTTTCCCAGGTGACATCCGAGCTGGCTGGTGTCTGATAAGACACAGACCTGGGAATCTCACCCTGTTTCATTTTCCTCTCTTTGTCCCTCTGGTCACAATGGGAATAGCAGAGAAAGCCAAGAGTCAGACATTCACCCAATCCTCTCGAGCCTCTTCTCACATACTAACATTTGTTTTCTGGGCAAGCCTCTTTTGGCCTGTAGATAATTTCCTATTTGGGGCCTTACAAATCCATAGGGTAAAATTCATGAGATAAAAACAAAAAGCCTAACACACATCTAATTGACATTGAAGGTAGTGACTGAAACTAATAGTACATCACTGAATTTGCTATCAGAAACACTGAATGCTCTAACAAAAACAAGCTTTCTGAAGACTGGGCATTTAAGGAACTTGGTCATTATGGGATTGCTTTTCTACATGTTTCTGAGGGAGACTAGAGTCCATGATCTAAATGTCCACATTCACTTAGACCAGATGTTCTTAACTTGGGGTCCACAAACTTGGGTTTGTTTTTAATTTGATAATTGCATTTTGGTATAATTGGTTTATTTTGCAATCCTACGTGTTTTATTTTATACATTTAAAAACATTATTGGAGTCAAATGGGTTTATGATTTAGATATAAAGGCTGATAACTGTAAGCAAACTGGGAGAACAAGGAATAGTTTACCTATCGGATCTATGGGGAACAGAAAAATTCATGACCAAACAGGAGATAGAGAACATTACAAAAAGAAAAACAGATAATTTTGATTACATTAAATTGAAAAGTTTTTGCACAAACAAAGCCAATGCAACTAAGATTAGAAGGAAGGTAGAAACTTGGGAAAGAATTTTTACAACCAGTCTCTCTGATAAGGGCCTCATTTCTAAAATATATAGAGAATTAAGACAAATTTATAAGACTATAAGCCATTCCCCAATTGATAACTGGTCAAAGGATATGAGCAGACAGTTCTCATATGAAGAAATTAAAGCCATCTATAGTAATTTGAAAAAATGCTCTAAATCATTATTGATTAGAGAAATGCAAATCAAAACAACTCTGAGGTACCATATCACACCTATCAGATTGGCCAACATGACAAAACAGGAAAATGATAAATGTTGGAGAAGACGTGGGAAAATTGGAACACAAATGATCCAACCATTCTGGAGAACAATTTGGAACTATGCTCAAAGGGCTATAAAAATGTGCATGCCCTTTGACCCAGCAATAGCACTTCTAGGGCTATAGCCCAAAGAGATCATACAAATGGGAAAAGGACCCACATGTACAAAAATATTCCTAGCAGCTCTTTTTGTGGTGGCAAAGAATTGGAAATTGAGAGGATGCCCATCAATTGGGGAATGGCTGAGCAAGTTGTGGTATATGAATGTAATGGAATATTATTATGCTATAAGAAATGATGAACAGGTCAACTTCAGAAAAACCTGGAAAGACTTGTATGGTCTGATGCTGAGTGAAATGAGCAGAACCAAGAGAACGTTGTACACAACAACAGCCACATTGTGAGATGACTAATATTGATAAACTTAACCCTTCTCAGCAATACAAGGATCTAGACATCCCCAGAGGCCCCATGTTGGAAAATGCTGTCCACATCCAAAGAAAGAACTATGGAAGCTGAATCGCTATCATTTTTTTTCTCTTCTGTTGAGTTTTGTTTCATCTTTCTAATAGTTCCTCCTATTGGTTTTAACTTTTACTTACAACTTCACTAATGTGAAAATATGTTTAATAGGAATGCAAATGTATAGCCTATACGAGATTGTGCGCCGTCTTGGGGAGGGGGGTGGGGAGGAAGGGGGAGAAAAATTTTAAACTCAAAAGCATATGGAAGTGAATGTTGATAAATCAAAATAAATTAATAAAATTTAAAAATAAAAAATAAACAGCTAACACACACACACACACACACACAAAACATTATTGGGGGGTGTTGGTTAACAGGCTGCAAGAAGGTCCATAATACAAAAAAGGTTATGTGCCGAGCACCACAATAAATACTTTACAAACATCTCCTTTGATCCTCACAACAACCCTGAGAGGTAGGTGCTTTAATTATCCCTATTTTACAGTTGAGGAAACTGAGGCAGATGGAAATTAAGTGACTTGCTCAGGATCACACAGCTAGTTAGTAAAACAAAAGCCAGATTTTAATTTAGATCTTCCTGAGTTCAGGCTGCCTCTGGTCTAGAACTTAGAACCATCCCAAGAAAATTCCATCTGGTAGTGTGGTATCACAGAAATTTAATTTGCTGTAATCCAATAACTACTTATTAAGTGGCTAAAATGTTCAAGTCATTCTCACTGGTGATGGGGATGCAGAGACAAAAAAAAAAGTCCCTGCCCTCAAGAAGCTTATATTCTACCCAGGAGATACACACATCCAGACAAATTGGGGGGTGGGGGTGAGGAGAGGAGAACTCTAACAAGTGAAATGGTCAGGAACAGCCCATGAGCCAGGTACGGAAAGAGCCAAGATCTGGACTCTAACCTCAGCTCTGTTTCTAACTCTGTGTGACTTCGGGCTTTACCTCACTGTTCCTTAGTTTCCTCCTTTATAAAATGAGGAGAGAATATGTAGAGAAATTGAGTCCAATTTATAAGACTACAAGTCATTCTCCAATTGATAAATGGTCAAAGGATATGAACAGGCAGTTTTTAGACGAAGAAATTAAAACTATTTATAGTCATAGAAAAAGTGCTCTAAATCACTATTGATTAGAGAAATGCAAATCAAAACAACTCTGAGGTACCACATCACACCTATCAGATTGGCTAACATGACAAAATAGGAAAATGATAAATGTTGGACAAGATGTGGGAAAACTGGAACCCTAGTGCCTTGTTAATGGAGCTGTGACCAGATCCAACCATTTTGGAGAGCAATTTGGAACTACGTTCAAAAGGCTATAAAAATGTGCATACCCTTTGACCCAGCAATGCCACTTCTAGGGCTGTATCCCAAAGAGATTATAAAAACAGAAAAAGGACCCACAAGTACAAAAATATTTACAGCAGCTCTTTTTGTAGGGGCCAACAATTGGAAATTGAGGGGATGCCCAACAGTTGGGGAATGACTGAACAAGTTGTGGTATATGAATGTAATAGAATACTATTGTGCTTTAAGAAATGATGAGCAGGCGGATTTCATAAAAACCTGGAAAGATTTATATGAACTGATGCTGAGTGAAGTGAGCAGAACCAGGAGAACATTGTACACAGTAACAGCCACATTGTGCCATGACAAATTTTGATAGACTTATCTCTTCTTAGCGATGCAAGGACCTACGACAATTCCAAAAGACTCATGATGGAAAATGCTATCCACATCCAGAGAAAGAACCATAGAGTCTGAATGCAGATTAAAGCACGTTATTTGCTCTCTCTCTTTTTTTTCTCTTTCTTTCTTTTTTTTTTGTTTCTTCTTTCTCGTGGTTTCACCCATTAGCTCTAATTCTTCTTTACAACATGACTAATGTGAAAATAGGTTTAACATGAATGTATATGTAGAGCCTATATCAAATTGCACACCATCTTGGGGTGAAGAGAGGGGAGAGATGGGGAGAGAATTTGGAACTCAAAATCTTATGGAAGTGAATGTTGAAAACTAAAAATAATTAATTTTAAAAATAAAATAAAATGGGGAGGGGGGGATCAGACTATCTGAAGTCTGAAGCCCCATTCAGCTCTAGATCTGAGATCCTGTAAGCCTACCTGTACGACTTGGGACAATTTAGAGGCATGAGGTGCCATGCTGAAAAGGGCCTTACGACCAATTGAAGCTCTAGAGGCCACCTTGTCCTTTAGTCTGGCATGGTTAAGCAGATTATGGGTGGCAGATGTCTTTTCTCACCTGTGCTGTTTTGCGAGGCATGCTTTGCAATGCACACCTGAGGTTTCTGTCCTGTCATGACAATGCAAAGTTTAACTGACTAGCACCTTTGAGGCCCAGAGAAAGCAGCATGGATTTCTGCCTTCCTCTTGCACAGTACATACATCCTAAGGGCTAATTGTGTGCTTGTGTGGATGTGGGGCTCTTTCCTGAAATTAGAGAGTCATCCTTCCCATCCACAGGAAAGTTCAGGAGAGAGATTAGAGCTAGATGGATAGATTTGGGAGTCTACATTGAGATGATCATAGGACATATGTGTGGATGAGCTCACCAGAGAAGAAGAGGCCCCAGGGGGTGGGGGAGTGAGGCAGGAGATAGAGGATGAGAACTAGCAAAGAAAAATGAGAAGTGGTCCAAAAGGGAGCCCCAAGAGAGCACTGTCACAAAAGTCAAAGGAGGAGAAGGTATTAGTTGTCAAGTGAGCTCCAAACTTCTAATGCAACATTATCATTCTATCTATATTCTATCTATCATTCTATAGGAAGGAAAAGGACACCAGGAAAAGGACAAGATCATACTGCAGGCCATGAGTACGGACACTGAAGGGAATGTGACCCTGGCTAAGGGAACAATAACCACTCTGGCTTTGGCTTTCCATGAAAATAGAAGCACAATCATAGCCAGGAACTTCAAAGAGGACATGACCTTGGCCAGAGACCCATAGGAAATATAAAAATAAAGATAAGAACAAAAGAAACTTCAGTGGCTAGAAAAATGAGTATCCTATCTGGACAGCCCTACAAAAGACAGTATTCTTCCCAGACATAAGAGACACAAGGTCCATGACTGCCCCATCCTCAAATATTTCATGGGAGTAGCTCTTACTCCTTGTTTTCAAAATTCAGACCTCCTGAACCACCCATATAATTCCACAATGGAGGAAGAGGAAGAGGAGAAGAAAGAGAAAGAAGAGAAGAAAGAAAGGAGGAAGAGGAAGAGGAGGAAGAAAAGGAGGAGACCTGGATCCCAGTCATTCCTTTAGAGTCAAAAAGAACTTTACTGACACACTCACTACCTGAATTCCCAGAACACCATTCACCAAATGCCCTGGACACTCATGGGAATGGGTTGATGTAATGAACCTAACCAGTCAAGAGAGACGGGCTGATGATTGATCTCTCTGACTCTCTTTTGGGAACCAATAATCTTCCTCTTGCTATACACCACCCCACTGCCCACCTTGCTATCCAAATCTTGAAGCCGAAATATAATAGATCACAAAACATGAAATCTCAGAACAGAGTGTTGGTCTCAAGGAACTATTGAAAAGCTTCTTGCAAAGTCCAAAATCTATCCTAATTCTCCAGCCAACCAACTTCCCTCACTGAGGTAGAAAGTAACTGAAGTAGATTTGTTTTGAGACACCTTGCAACTGGTTTTTCAGAAAATGGATTAGGAGTGGAGTGGAGCGGAGTTTTCATTGCTTGGGAGGCTGACAAATTGTTATCTTTAACAGTCTCTGCCAAGTAACTTGCATTTGCATAAACTTCAAAGAACTGAAACTAAGGGAGAAATTAAGTGATTCAGCAGTGGCCCCCTGTAGAAGCTTAATGAAAAATTCAAGATTGATTGATAAAGGGATAATTATCAAAGCCAAGGGATTGGGTACAAACCCAGTGCCAAAGGGCAAAAATGTGAGAGGGTAGCTCCAGGCTCACCTTTGATCCACCCACCACTCCAGCTAAATCTTCAGCTTTTGTAAATAAAGAAATGTATTTCCATCCTGTGGCTGTCACAATATACTCTCCTCCGTGACTTTGTTTCTTTAAACTTAATACTTTTCTTGCTTTATGTCCATTGGGAGAAAGAGAATGTCTTTTGTAGCTTTTGTAGGAACTGGTGGCAATTTGATGACCTGGGAAGTTCATGTTACCAGATGCATTGTCATCCAGATCTCCATTTGCAAGGATGAGACCTAGAGAGGGGAGGAGGTAGAGGTGGGGTGGAGAAATCCCATTTTGTCTCCTGGGAAACAGCAGTTGCTTCAAATTATACCTTATTTTTAAAGAATCAGTCAATTTCATTAACTTTTGTTGTATTTACACAGGTGCTAGGACTCAGTTTATATTAGGTTCAAATCCTAATTCAATCAGAAACTGAGAGTGATGTGGCTTGGTCGTGAGGATCCCAAGACCTTCATAGATACTGTGGTCCTGGCATCCCCTCTGTCAACGGCTCTGAGTGGAAGAGAAATTAATATGGAATAGAATTCACTGAAAGGCATAGTGGGGAAGGAAGGCGGGAAGTAGTTAAATCCTGACAATCTGATCTGTGGTTAATTTACCATGATCTTCTCTCAGTCCCATCAGCCCTATTTCTCAACAAGTTTCAGCACTCTCAAAGTGGCTCGAGACCAAAAGACCATTTATTGGCAGACCTCTCCATTTAAGGACAAAACCTACAAGTGGGATGTGGGACCTTAATCTTTCAGCTAAAGATGTCCTCAGAAAGTGAAGTGAGCAGAACCAGGAGATTACAGTAAGAGCAATATTGTAAGCATGATCAGTTGTAAAAGATTTAACTACTCTGATCAAGACAATGATCCAAGACAATTCCAAATGACCCATGATGAAAAATGCTATCATATTTTTACAACCAATGTCTCTGATAAAGGCCTCATTTCTAAAATACATAGAGAACTGAGTCAAATTCATAAGAATTCCCCAATCGATAAATGGTCAAAGGATATAAACAGGCAATTTTCTGTTAGGAAGAAACTAAACTTATCTATAGTCATATGAAAAAATGTTCTAAATCACTATTGATTAGAGAAATGCAAATCAAAACAACTCTGAGGTACCACATCACACCCATCGGATTGGCCAACGTGACAAAACAGGAAGATGATAAATGTTGGAGAAGATGTGGGAAAATTGGAATACTAATGCATTGTTGTTGGAGTTATGAAATGATCCAACTATTTTGGAGAAAAATTTGGACCCATGCCCAAAGGGCTATAAAAATGTGCATACCCTTTGATCCAGCAATAGCACTTCTAGGGCTATATCCCAAAGAGATCAAACAAATGAGAAAAAGACCACATGTACAAAAATATCTACAGCAGCTCTTTTTGTGGTGGCAAAGAATTGGAGTTGGAGAGGATGCCCATCAGTTGGGGAATGGCTGAGCAAGTTGTGGTATATGAATGTAATGGAATACTATTGTGCTATAAGAAATGATGAGCAGGTGGACTTCAGAAAAACCTGGAAAAACTTACATGAACTGATGCAAAGTGAAATAAACAGAACCAGGAGAACATTGTACACAGTAAAAGCCACATTGTGGGATGATTGACTTTGATAGACTTGGCTCTTCATAGCAATGCAAGAATCTAAGACAACTCCAAAAGACTCATGATGGAAAATGCTATCCACATCCAGAGAAAGAGCTATGGAGTCTGAATGCAGGTGGAAGCATACTATTTGCTCTCCTGTTCCTTTGTTGTTCTGTTTTATTGCTTCATTCCCATGGTTCCTAATGAGAAAATAAGCTTAATATGAATGTATAAGTAGAGCCTATATCAGATTTCATGCCATCTTGGGGGAAGGGGGGAGAGGAGTGGAAGGCAGAGAAAATTTAAAACAAAATCTTATGGAAGTGAATGTTGAAAACTAAAAATAAATTAATTATCAAAATAGAATTTTCTTTTTCTGTGAGGCAATCAGGGTTAAGTGATTTGCCTAAGGTCACACAGCTAGTACCTGTCAAGTGCTTGGTCTGAGGTCACATTTGAACTCAGGTCCTCCTGACTTCAAGGCTGGTGCTCTATCCACTGCACCACCTAGCTGCCCCCAAAATAGAATTTTTAAAAAAAGAAAAATGCTATAATAGCAACTGCTTGATGAATGCTTGTTGAATTAAACCAATGAGAACATTCCTTTTTTTCTAAAAATTCTGGGTGAGGAAATTATAAGGGCTGTCTGTTAGCCACCGTCAGCCAAATAACAAGACACTTAGCTGGGTTTTAGATTTGCAGTGTTTACATTCTTTATTTAATGACATCCTCACAACAGCCCCAAGAGGCTGGTCCTACCAGGATTATCTCCATTTTATGGAAGAGGAATCAGGTCCACATTGTTGCAGGGACTTGCCCATGTAATACCTGGTATCACAGGCAAGATTTTAATCCTGGATTCTTCCAAGGATCAGTTGAAACTGGGAATGTTTAGACTGGAAAACTGAAGAGTCAGTGAGAACAGGTAGCTGTGTTCAAATCAGTCAACAAGCATTTACTATGTGCCAGGCACCGTGCTAAGCAAATGTCCAAAAGGTGTTACGTGGAAGAGGGAGTAGGCCCCAGAGGACAGAACTGGGAGCACCGCAGAAATGGGAAAGGGCCAATTTCAGTGGGATGGCAAGGAAAATCTTCCTAACAATGAGAGCGTCTCAGAATGGAAGGGGTACTTTGAAGGTGGCAGGTGGAGGCCTTCAAGCAGCTCTTGGCAGGTATTTTTGTAATACAGATCCCTCTTCAACTAAAAAAACAACAACAAAAACCAAATCACCCCACCACACAGGAATGCTATCTGAACCCTTTTCCTTTCTGGTCTTCATTCCACTGCCCTTAGATTTACCTTTCTGGAAGCAGATCACATGATTACCCGAGCCAGCACCCACCAGAAGCTACAGTACCGTAAGAGTGTGAAAGCCAGTGCAGCTAGGAAAACGTACAGGTCTGGAGCAAAACTCAAGATGACTAGACACCAGCACAGCCAGAAGAGGACCAGATCCTCTGGCACAGATCAGGCCTGGGACCCAGGACAGAAAAGGCCTAGAGTTACTGAGCCTGCCCGCTAGCGTAAACTCCATCAACTTGCCCTCCTCATCTTCCCCATTCTCTCCTGTTTCTATGGTCCTGAGATGAGGGGTGAAGGTCCGACCCACTTACTTTATCCATTTGTTTGGTATTCCTCTCCTGGCCTCAACTAAAGATTGGGGAGGGCACCTGGGAGGAAGGCAAAGAGTAGACCAGATGGGAATGCTGCATATAGGAGTGTTAGGCAGATTTCTGTCTTTGATTTGCTCCATCTACAATAAAGCATGTAATAACAGGATGGTAAGTTACTGCAACTACCAATATAGTGAGCAGTGAGCTGAGAGAACAGAACCCAGATGGAGTAGGGCAGGGGTGGGGAACCTTCAGCCTCAGGCCACACGTGGCCTTCTTGGGTTCTTGGGTGTGGCCTTCCACTGAGTCCAGCTTTTACAGAACAAATCATTTTATTAAGGGAGTTTGTTCTATGAAGTTTGGATTCAGTCAAAGGGCCACACTTGGGGACCTAGAGGCCCACATGTGGCCTCCAGGCTGCAGGTCCCTTCCCCCCCCCTTCCCCCCACAGAGTAGGGGCTCATGAATTAGGAACAGCAGATTTCACACTTTAATATTTTGAACCATGTTCCATTTTTCTCCTAGACTAATTTCAGGAGTCTTAATAGCCCTCAGATCTCAGATGCTTAGCATAGCTATTTAGTCCTTGCCTGGGCAGTCAGGGAACGATCTATGCGTAGGAATATTGAGTACTCTCTAGTCAAGTCAACAAATATTTCTTTTTCTTTTTCTTTTCTTTTTCTTTTTGCCTGGAGGCAATCATAGTTAAGTGACTTGCCCAGGTCACACAGCTAGTACGCGTCTGAGGCTGGATTTGAACTCAGGTCCTCCTGATTCCAGCTGCCCCTTAACAAGTATATTTTTTTAGGTCTCCTTAGTTTATTGTATTAGAGCACATTATTACAAGAAAATGGGCCTAATGTCACAAACACTGGTTATCTTAACAGGTATTTTTTAAGCACTTACTCCATGCCACGCATGGTGCTGAGCGCTCAGTATACAAAAGCAATAGTTCCTGCCCACAGTTCACATTCTAACTGTGGGAACCACACACAAACCACAATAAGCGTACAAGACGTATACAGGGTAAACTGGAGGTAACTTCAGAGGTAGGAACTAGGCTTAAAGGGGGAATGGGGAAGGCTTCTTGAAGAAGGTAGAGTGGGAGCTGAGAGCTGAAGCTACCCAGGAGGCAGAGACAAGGAGAGAGAACATTCCAGCCATGCAGTACAGCCAGGAAAAAAAAGCATGGAGTCAGGTGATAGAGCCAGGAAACCAATGTCACTGGATCATTGAGTGTGTGCAAGGGAGTAAAGTGCATGAAAACTGGAAGGGCAGGATGGGGTCAGCCCAGGAAGGCTTCAAAAGCCAAACAGAGCATTTTATATCTGATCCGGAAGATAACAGCCGCCACTAGATTTTACTGAAGAGGGGGTGACAGGGTCACCTGTCTCATGCTTTAGGAAGGTTAATTTGATCTTACAATCTGGCTTCCAACCTCATCATTCCACCAACCCCACTCTCTCAAAGTTACTAATGATCTAATTGTCATATCCAATGGGATTTTCTCACTCCTTATTCTCCTCCACCTCTCTGATCACTCCTTGATACTCTATTCTCTCTAGGTTTTTGGGACACTACTCTCTCCTGGTTTTCTTCCTGTCTATTTGAATGCACCTTCTCTGTCTCCTGTTCTGGATTCTCCTCCAGATCACGACATCTAACCACAGCTGTCCCAAAGGGCCCTGTCTCTGTCACCATTTGTGATCTCATCAGCTTCCATGGATTTCATTACCATGTCCATGCTGATGACCTTCAGTCTACCAATCTTGCCTGAAACTCTCTGCTGATCTCCAATCTCACTTCTCCAATTGCCTTTCAGACATCTCAAACTGAATGTCCAGTAGATGTCTTAAATTCAGCATGTCCAAAACTAACTCATTATCTTTTACCCTAGACCTCCCCCAAACACACACACACACACACACACACACACACACACACACACACACACACACACACACCCCTTCTCTATTACCATAAAGGGCAACACCGTCCTCCCACTCCCTCCGAATTCACAGTATAGGTGTCATCCTTGACTCTTCACTATTTCACTCCCCTCCTCCATATCCAATCTGTTGCTGAGGCCTGTTGACTTCACCTTTACAACCTCTCTGTAATGGACACCTGGACACCTCCAGGAACAAATACAAAATCCTCTGTTTAGCATTCCTCTTTGAGCATGAAGGACAACTGTCACCAAAGCCTTTATAGCCCAGATCGCCTTCCCTCCTCCCCACATCTTTTCAATCTTCTTACACCTTACTCCCCTCCACATGCTCTCCCATCCAGTGACATTGGCCTCCTTGGCTGTTCCAAGAACAAGAGACTCCATGCTCAGCACTGGGCATTGTCGCTGGCTGTCTCCCATGCCTAGAAGACTCTCCCTCCTTATCTCCCAAGTCCCCACTAAAATCTACCCTTCTACAGGAAGCCTTCCTCAAAGCCCTCTTAATTCCAGCGTCTTCCCCCAGTTAATTACCTCCTTTTTATTCTGTATTCATGTTGTTTGCACACACTTTTGCCCACTTGTTGTCTCCCCCGTTAAACTGTGAGTTCCTTGAGGGCAAAGACTGTCTCTTACCATTCTTTGTATCCCAGCACTTAGTACAGTGCCTGGCACATAGTAGTCAGTCAACAAACATTTATCAAGTGCCTACTACATGCCAGGCACTGGGCTAAGTGCTGAAGATGCAAAGAAAGGCAGAAGAGAGTCTCTGGTGCTCACAGTCTAATGGGGGACAGCAGGCAAACACCGGTGAGGGAGACAGCAGTTAATAAGCACTTAATGACTGACACATCAGACTCTCTTCAATGCCCACCCAGTTACAACTAAAGCGGGGTGACCTGGGCTTCGTCTCCACAGAACCAAACTGAGAGCATATGGAATTTAGAGGAGGCTGAGAGCCCTGGAGACTCTTCAGCAACATAAAGACGACAGAGTTTAAGCATTTACTTAGTAAGAATAATAACCTAATCCAGGAAACTACCAAGTGTCACTCGATGGTGAGCTCCTGCTCTGCCCTGCTCCCTCCAACCCTCCCAGTGGCCCTGTATTGGTGTACTGAGGTCTCTATCTCTCTCCCGGTCTACTGTGTTTTGCGTGTGGTTTGTGAGGCTGGCCTCAGGCATAAAAAATTCCAGTTACCCTTGGTCTTGGATCTGCTAGCTCTACCTTCTGGGGCTAGGCATGACAAAGTGAATCCCATCTCCTGGTGACAGTCAAAACAAGAAAGCAGCTCTTCTGTGCCCCTTAATCTTTTCTGCTCCAGGACAGACACCCTCGGTTCCTTCCAGGAGTCCTCTGATAGCATCATCTCTAGGTCCTTCACCATGCTGATCTGTTCTCCAGACACTGTCGAGGTTACCAACGTCCTTAAAATGTGGTACGCAAAAGAGAACTCCAGACGTGGACAGACCAAGTCATCACTTCCCTCTTCTGGATGCTTAACGCTTAATATCTCTAATTGAGTTTCATTGGACACAGGGGAAGGGAAGACAGAGGCAAAGAAACTAGGGAATAGTAGTAACCTGAACAGATAGGGAAAACGGTGCCAAGAGAAGGAGCTTCTTGCCTCTCCTGGCTCTGCTCCTTTCCAGACTTCAAAACTAGCGCTGGGTATCTTTCCTCCTTCTCCTTACAGCTCCCTTGTGTGTTGTCTGCCCCATTAGAATATATCTTTGAGGGTAAACATTTTTTTTTGTTTGTATTTCCATCCCCACCTCCTGGCACTTAGTAAGCATTTAATAAATGCTTGCCTCCTTCCTGTTCTCCAAACAGTTAAAATTTAGCTATAATTACTTCCTAAGTAACTAAGTAACTTTCCAAAATCAGTTGGCTTGGCCTAGGAATACAAAAAAAAAATTAGTATTTTTTGTGTTACCTACACCTCCATAGTGCTTTAAGATTGACAATGCCCTTCCTTCAGGGCAGCCCTATGAGGTAGGTAGCTGCACAGACTATAGGACAGTAGATTGAGAGTTGGAAAGGGACCCTCCAAGTGATCTAGTCCAATAGAGACCATTCTCTGCCCACCACTCTGGTTTCACGTATTTCAGGAAAGGTCAGCCAGGCGGTTTCCTCCATAGCCTTTGTCAGTTGGTTTGCCACTGTAAAAGCATGTCATTTCCCCCTTCCAGTTCTAGAACCCTGATCAAATCAATTTTGCCATTGTTCCTGGACAGGGTGAGTCAATCAACTCCTGTAAGGCCCAATTCACAATCTCAGGAAATTTCCAGACTGAAAGAAGGCCCTCCCCACTCCCCTACTATGTTGGCTTCCCTATTACAATGCTCAAACTCCTAGAGGACTGGAACTGACTTTTCTTTTTCATTTTTATCTCCAGAATTCAGTTTTGCTCAGTACTTGACACATAGCGTCAAGTACTTAACAAATGCTTTTTCATTCCTTCCTTCATTGTTTCTTCTTCTTTTTTTTTTTAAATGAGGTAGCCCCTACCCAGTGACAATGAGCATGATCTTTCAGTGGAGGAGATGGATATTCAACAAAATAGGGCACTTCCAAACCTTCCTGATAAAAAGACCAGAGCTCAACAGAAAATTTGATCTTCAAACACAAGACTCAAGACAGACATAAAAAGGTAAATGGGACAGAAAGAAACATGTTATTAAAAAGGGCAAACTGCTTATATCCTTACAAGGGAAGATGACACTTGCAACCCTGGAGAACTGTATTGTTAAAGGGGTACACATAAAGGGGATGGGTTTAAGTTGACTTTCTTGTAATGATAAAAAAAATCTAATCAAGTGGGTTAAATGGATCCAAGTAAGTGGATTAATCTGATCTAAGAAAATATACTGAGAGAAAAGGAAAGGAGGAGGCAGACAAGAGTAAATTACATTACAGGAAAAGGCACAAAACCCTATTCCAGCAGAGGGAAAGAAGGGAGGGAGATAAACATTGTTTGAACCTTATTCTCATCAGATTTGGCTCAAGAAGGGAATAACATAATCAGTTAGGTGCTAATGTTGATGGACTTAACCCTTCTCAGCAATACAAGGATCTAAGACATCTCCAAAGGCCTCATGATAGAAAATGCTGTCCACATCTAAAGAAAGAACTATGGAATTTGAATGCAGATCTAAGCATACTATTTGCTATTTTTTTCTTCTGTTGTGTTTTGTTTCCTCTTTCTGGTGGTTCCTCCTATTGGTTCTAATTCTTACTTACAACATCACTAATGTGAAAACATGTTTAATAGAATGTATGTGCATAGCCTATATCAGATTGTGCACCATCTTAGGGAGGGAGGTAGAGAGGGAGGGAAGGGGAGAAAAATTTAAAACTCAAAAGCTTGTGGAAGTGATTGTTGATAAATCAAAATAAATTAATTAAAAGTTTTTAAAAAAATAAATGAGGTAGCCTTGGCCTTGATAGGTTAAGAGCTGGAATTTTTGCCCAGATTTTTAAAATCAAAATCCAGGGCAGTTCCTACTCCATTATCCTGTCTCTAAGGAAATCTTTTCCTGATGAGCCAGTCTCCATTCTGGTCTCTGTCCTCATTACTTAAATATTTCATTTATTATGAATATTAGCTGATAGTCATATACACTATGAGTTAAATGCTACTGGAATTATTATGCCCCTTTCCCAGATGATAGGATCATAGACTGAGAGCTGGAAGGGGCTGTAGAGATTCATAGTTTCCCAAAGTGGGCAATACCACCCTTGGTGGGGTGCTGGGGGCGGGGAGGGAGGTAGTAGCTGGGGTGCAACTGGGAGGCCCTGAATAAAAACAAAGGTGCAGTAGAAGCATAAGGAAAGAAGAGAAGATAAGAAAATTTTGAAAAACCATTCATACACTCTTCATCTGTTGTGTAACAGAGTTAAAGTTGTAGTGATTACATTATTTTCCAAATAAACACACTCAATGCAAGTTATAACCCATAAGTCCACCCACAGGTTTTAACATGTAAGTGTTGGCAGGGAGTGTGTCTCCCATTGTCTGGAAGTCCAGCATGCATACATGGGCAGGAATATGTGCGTGCAATGACTTGTTTACAACACAATACCATACAGTTACATGATGCAATACTGCATCATCGAAATTCCAATGCAGGAAAAAACTCACACATTTACAATAAATTATTAAATTTAAGATGTGTCATTTTAAAAAAAATTTTGTATTTTTTTTGAAATGACACAAATTTCTAAAAACAAACAAAAAAAAGCATTAAAGGGGTTAAAGAAAGTAGAGTTCCAGGGTGGTGCTGAGCAGTCATTTATTTATTTATTTTTTGCAAAGGGCCAAATAAGTCTGGGAACCTTTGATCTAACCCAATCCCCTTCATTTACTCATAAGAAACCTGTGGTCCAGGCGATTAAGTAACTAAGGCATGTCCCATCAGCACAGAGAAATAGGTCATTCTTTTACATCCCATCATCCCACACACAAACACCCACCCGCCAAAGTAGGGGTGTTCCTGGAGAAGCTCTGCATAGATCAAATGTGCATCAATAGAGGCATTTTCACCGCTCTAAAAAAGCTTGTTATTTAACAGAATCTTCAAGTGAATGAATTCATCTGAAAGGCAAAACCAATAATCCTGCACCTCTTTTTTGTGCCATTCTGCCTATTTCTGTTGAGGGCAGGGTCATCTCAGGCTGGCAACCTCACCGTCATTGACTCTTCACTCTCTTCTGTATCTAATCAATAGCCAAAGCTTGCCAATTCCACCCATAGCCTAAGGAATAATTGTGGTCCCCGAAGGCAAATGGAGGTGGAGGTTAGGGTAGGGTACATCGAATACCCTGGTGGTCAGGAACTCTCTGGGAGAGACAGCCCATTTCCTAGGGTCCACACTTCCAATGGTCCTGGATCTGTCAAGCAATAGGAGGAGGGGAAGAGGAGGAAACAACAATGATGGGAGAGGTGTGTTTGAAATGTAGTGCGTTGGTGATAGGAACATCAGGGAGAGAAGCTGGGCCTGGTGAGGGATCAGAGGTCGATCTTGGGTGTGGGTGTGTTTATGGTCTGGAGCTGGCAAAGAACAATTCCAGGGCAGAGACACAACAGTCCCTGAGTGTTGCTGTCCTGGGATAAAGCTCTAGTCAACCCACCCTACTTACAGCCTGGTTTTTACCTCCACAACCTTTAACAGGTCTCCTTGCCTTCCACCAGCCCCTGTCCTCTGTATTTCACCATCCACAAAGTTACCAAAATAGTTTCCTAAGGCACAGATCTGACCATGTCACTTCTGCTAAGCTGACATTTAAGACCTTCCGCAACGACTCCAGCCCTATTCCATTACTCTCATTTTCATTCTCTACACTGTAGCCACAGCAGACTTTGAGCTTTTCTCCTAATACTCGTCTCGATAAAGATTGCTGGATACTATGTGCCAACCCCTGAGTTAGGTGCCACGGGAGGACACAAAGCTAAGAAGGTCAGGGTTCCTGGCTTCAAAGAGCTCCTACTCTAGGAGAATATCCAGGAGTGGGGATAAGACTGACTGTTACCTGAATAATAGCGATAATGATGGTAGGACTGTGAGCTGAAATGTCGCTAGGGCTCTAAGGTTTGCAAAATACTCTCCACACATTATCTCATTGAACCAGCTCAGAACAACCCTGCAAAGCAGTTGCTAGAGGTATTATCACCCCCATTTTAAATATGAGGGAAATGAAGCTCAGGAAGGTTGTGACCAGCCCAGGGCTACACAGCTAAAAGGATTTCAAACCGATGTGACCCTGTTTCCAAGTCTGACAGCATCTCTTTTATACCCCATGACGAGTGGATTAGGATGGGGACCAGACAACTCACTGGTGTTTCAAAAGTTTAGCTATGGCTCACCGATGGGGAATGCAAGGAAAGCTGATTATCTACTGGACAAACATTCATTTAGCGCCTGCGAAGCACAGTGGGCACTGGGGGAGACAGATACAAAAATCACTAAGGCACAGAGAACAGTTTCTCCTGTCATAGCTCCCTAGATAAAGGCTGGCCTTCAGTTTCTAGTCCTATCATCATCTTGAAACTTGATCCAGAGGAGTGTCAGTGAAGGCTGTCCTCCCAGATGGTTCCAACAGACACTGCCCATGCACTTCCTAACTCTCCCATTGGGCATCTTCCAGCAGCAAAATAACACAGAAGAGATGAAGAGCAACATTTTCTACCATTTGTCTAAGACAGATGTCAAATATGTCAATTTTGGTAGAGTGCCTTTTCCTTCTATTTTAGAAAAAAAGTTTGTTTAGTATCAAGATTACTTGTTTGTTTGATGTTTGAAGGAATTAACTTCTAAATCTCTCTGGTATTCTACCCTTCCCCATCCTCCTTGGGAGTTCATTTATGACTTCTTTGATTTTTCTTTCTGAGATTGGAATGTTTAGATTATCTGTTGTCTTTGTTATTCATTTGGGCATTTTATATTTTGTCTAAATTTTCAATGGGAACAACTGAGTATAGCAATCCATTCAAAAAATTTCTTCTCTCTCCACAGTGAGTTCCCCTTTCTCATTTTTAATTTAATAATTTCGTTTTCCTCTCATTAAAATCAAATTAGCTAATATTTTATTGATTTTGCTAGTCTTTCTAAAGTAGTACTTGATTTTGCTTATCAGTTCAATAGACTTTCTTTAAAATTTTATCTTATTTTCTTTTTTCATAATTAAAACATATTCATTTTTATAAGGATTTATAATCTGAGACTCTCATTGCCCCCTCCAAATGAACAAAAAGAAGGAAAGAAAGAAAAAAAGAAAGAAAGAAAAAAAGAAAGAAGGAAAGAAAGAAAGAAAGAGAGAAAGAAAGAAAGAAAGAAAGAAAGAAAGAAAGAAAGGAAGAAAGAAAGAAAGAAAGAAAGAAAGAAAGAAAGAAAGAAAGAAAGAAAGAAAGAAAGAAAGAAAGAAAGAAAGAAAGAACGGAATTTTCATTGCAAACATATACAGCACCGAAAAAAAAATTCCTGCCTTGGACTTGTCCAAAAAATATATATCTCTTTCTACATTTTAAGTTCATCATCTCTCCAGCAGGTAGTGAGTGGCACGTTTTAATTTTAGTCTTCTGGACAGTGGTTCACCATTTCATTGATCAGAGTACTAAAGTCTTCCAAAGTTCTTGTTCTCTATAACATTTTGTCATTATACTTTGTTCTAGTTCTGTTCACTTCACTCTGCATCAGTTCATAGAGGTCTTTCCATTTTCCTTTCAAACTGCCCATTTCATCATTTCTTATGGCATAATAATATTCCAACTTATTCATTATATCAATTTATTTACTATTCTCCAACAGGACACCTACTTAGTTTCCATTTTTTGTTACTATGGAAGGAGATTCTATAAATATTTTTACACATTTTGGTCCTGTTTTCCTCTTTCAATGATCTCTTTGGGATATAGGCCTAGTGTTAAGCATAGTTCCAAATCGCTTTCCAGAATGGTGAGACCAATTCATAGCTCCACAGACGATGTACTAGTGTTTTCCTGTTGCCTCTCCAACATTTGCCATTTTCCTCTTTCACCATCTTTGCCAATCTAAGGAATATGCAGTCGAACCTCAAAGTTGCTTTAATTTTCATTTCTCTAATTATTAGTGATTTAGAGTTTGTTTGTTTGTTTGTTTTTTGCTTTTTGGTGAGGCAATCAGGGTTAAAGTGACTTGCCCAGGGTCACACAGCTAGTAAGTGTCAAGTGTCTGAGACTGTATTTTGAACTCAGGTCCTCCTGACCCCAAGACTGGAGCTCTATCCACTGTGCCACCTAGCTTTCCCTGATTTAGAGAATTTTAAAAATAAGGTTGTCAATAGCTTAGATTTCTTTCTTTTAAAATTACCTGTTCATATCCATTGGCCATTTATTGATTCGTTGATGTTCAGTCGTTTTAGGTTGTGTTCAAGTCTTTGTGACCCCATTCGGAGTTTTCTTGGCAAAGACATTGGAGTGCTTTGCTATTTCCTTCTCCAATTTATTGATTGGGAAAAGGTTTATAAATTTGAATCATTTCCACAAAGATCTTGAATATGAGACATTTATCAATTTACACAAAGATTTTCCCCCAGTTACTTACTTTCCTTCTAATTTTAATTATATTGGATTTGTTTGTGAAAACCCTTTTTCACTTCAAATAATCTAAATTGTACATTTTATCTTGTATGATTTTGTCTTTTGCTTAGTCAGTAACTCTTTCCTTGTTCATAGAACTAAAAGGTAAATTTTTTCCCTTGCTTCTCTAATTTATGATGTTGCTTTTTGTGTTTAAGACATTTACATTCAAGTCATTTGGAGTCTATCTTGGTATATGGTATGACACGGTGATCTAAACCTAATTTCTGCCATACTGCAGTCCAGTTTTCTTAGTGGTTTTTGTGAAATAGTGAGTCCTTCCCCAAGTAAATGGGGTTTGGGATTTATCAAGCACTACATTACTGGGATTGCTTCTGTATGTTGTGAATCTAATTTGTTCTATTGATTATTAAAAATCAGTACCACATTGTTTTTTCATGATCACTGTGCTGTTAGTACAATTTGAGATCAAGTACTGATAAACCCTTTCCTTCTGATTTATTTTTTCATTATCACCCTTGAGATTCTTGACCTTTTTTCTTCCATGTGAATTTCATATTACCGAATATTACTTTGGTAGTTTGATTGGTACAACATTGAATAAGAAATTTAATTTAGGTAGGATTGTCATTTTAATTTTATTAGCCTGACCTGCCCCTGACCAATTAATGTTTCTGCAATTATTCAGGTACACTGTTATTTCTGTACAGGGTTTTTATAGTTGGATTTATGTAGTCCCTAGGTATATCTTTATAGATATACTCCTACATACTTTATAGCTTCTACAATTATTTTCAATGGAATTTCTCTTTCTATCTCTTCCTACTGGATTTTGTTAGCAATATACAGGAATACTGATCATGTATGTGGATTTATTTTATATCCTGCAACTTTGCTAAAATTATTAATTATTTTAATTAATTATTTTGCTTAGGATTTTCTGAATAAGTCATCATACGATCTACAAAAACAATAATTGTGTGTCTTCTTTACCTATGCTTATTCACTAAATTCCTTTCTTGCTTTTATTGCTACAGTTAGAGTTTCTAACACTATGGTAAGAAGTAATAGTGATAATGGGCCTCCTTGCTTTAACCTCAATCTTCTGGAAGGCCTCTTTTTCTCATTACATACATTTTCTGTTCTTGGTCTTAAGATATACTACATTAAGAAAAGGTCCATTTATTACTATGCTTTCTAAGATTTTTTAATAGAAATGAGTATTGGGCTTTCTCAAAAGCCTTTTCAGCATCTATTAGTATAATCGTGGTTTTTATGACATATTATTACATGATTTATTATACAGGTTGTCCCAAAAGTCTTAGTTCAGTTGAAAGCTTTAATACCTGTATTTATATTCTTTCTTTTGCTGAACTAACCCTGCATTCCCGGTATAAGCTCAGCCTAGTCATAGCTTTTCTTTCTAATCACAGAATTTCTTCCTAATACATTATTGTAGCTTAGGTTCTAACATTTCGTTTTACATTTTCATGTCAATGTTCATTGGGAATATTGGTATGTAGTTTTCTTTCTTGCTTTGTCTCTCCCTGATATTGATATCAACACTATATTTGTAACATCAAAAGAGATTAGAGAGGTGCCTTCTTTTCTTATTATTGCATACAACTTATAATACTGGAATTAATTGCTCTTGGAATGTTAGATAAAATCCACTTATAAATCCATATAGTCCTAGAGGTTTTTTTTTTCCTTTAAGAGTTAATTCATGGCTTGTTTAATTTCTTTTTTTGATGTTGAATTGTTTAAATAATCTATTTTGGCTTTTAAAAATCTTGGTATTTAATGTTTTATAAGTATTCATTAATTTCTCCAAGTTATCAATTTTGTTAGTGTATATAATTGGACATAGATTTTTTCATAATTTCCTGTATTTCTTCTTCAGTTATTGCAAGTTCTCCTTTTTCACTTAAAAATTTTTTTTTCCCCAGGCAATTGGGGTTAAGTGACTTGCCCAGAGTCACACAGCTAATAAGTGTCAAGTGTTTGATCAGGTCCTCCTGACTTCAGGGCTGGTGCTCTAACCACTGAGCAACTGAGCTGCCCCTCCTTTTTTACTTTTGATCTGAACTACTTTGTTTTCCTTTCTCTTAAAAAAAAATTAGCAAACTTAGCTATTTTATTAGTTGTTTCCCCCCCAAAAAACTCCTAGTTTTATTTATCAATTCAATCATCTTTTTGCTTTCAATTTTGTTAATCTCTTCTTTAATTTTCAGAATTTCTATTTAATTGATTAGTTGGGGACTTTTAAGTTGTTATTCAAGTTTTGTTAGTTGCTTGCCCCATTCATTGATATTTTTTGTTCATAAAAGTTGCTAGCAATATAAAAGTTCCCCTTAATTCCTCTTTAGCTGCATTTCATAAATTTTGGCATGTTGTGTCAATAGTCATAGCTTATAAATGCTAAATGCTTACTATGTGTCAGCAACAATGATGATGACATCACCTTCTTAAACCCATTCATCCTTCTCAGGGCAGCTAGAGGACATAGTGGATAGAGCACTGGACTTACAATCAGAAAGGTTCCTCTTCATCAGTTCAAATCACCCTCAGACATTTACCAGCAGTGTGATCATGGGCAAGTCATGTAACCCCATTTGCCTCAGTTCTTCATCTGTAAAATGAGCTGAAGAAGGAAATGGTAAGCCACTCCTGTGGTTATCTCTGTCAACAAAAGTGAGGTTAAGGAGAGTCAGACACAAGTGAAATGACTGAGCAACATGTGTTAGGCACTGTACTAAGCACTGGGAACAGAAATACAAAAAAAAGAGAGACATTAGAACCTGCCCTCAAGAAGCTTACAATCTAGTGGAGGAAGACACAAAAGCAAGCTAAAAAAGGGATCAGGGGAAGTACCAGATAGTGAAGACATCAGTTAGAAAAGTCCCAAAGTAGTGAAGCCAGGTAAGAAATGAGGAGATGGATAAACATCCACTCAGAGTTCACGTCCCGCTCTCCAATCAGAGAAGAAGAGGGTAGTGTTGAGGTTGCATTACAAAGCTGATGATAGGGTTATCCCAATAATGAACTTTCTAGGGTGGCAGAGTACTCAGTGGAGAAATCCCAAGGTTAGTGCAGCCAGGTGAGAAAAGAGGAGGGTCATTATTGTCATTTTCTTCGACCAAATTTTCTATCGTTCCTAAAATTTGTTCTTTTAACCCACAAGTTCTTTAGAATTATGCTACTTGGTCTCCTATTACTTTTAAATTCTTTCTTTAAGAGCTCATTAATTTAATAAAACTTATATTGAATTATGATCCATAAAGAGAGTTAATAATTCTTGTTATTCATGGTAGTTATGTTCCATAAAGTCAATGTGAACACTGAATTAGCAAACACTGATACCGAACCATTGCTCCTAGAGGAAATACAAGGTTAGGTTCCTGCAAGGTTCAGATTTTGGAGCAGGAAGATCTCTGTTCAAGTTCCAGTTTAGGTACTTACCAACTATGACTTTGCACAAGCTCTCTAGGTTTTAAGCTTTATTTGTAAAATAAAGTGGTTTGGGCCAGATAACCAACCTCCAAAGGCCTGTCTCACTCTGCAATCCATGATTCTCTGATCTGTGACTTTTGGGGGGTGAATACGCTTTCTACCAACACAGAACACAACTTCTTTTGGTCCTCAGGGCCAAAAGATTCAACACTATGCAGGCGATTTGGTGATCAGTCAGTCCACCAACATTTATAAACATTACTATGTTTCAGGCACTGAGCTGCTTGCTGAGGATACAAAGACAACACAGTACAATGGAAAGAAAGATGGCTGTAGACTCAGAGGACCCCAAGTTATTATCCCGCCTGTGTAACCTTGGATAAGCCATTTATCTCTGGGCCTTGGCTCCTGCATGGGTGTGTGGGGGCTGTGGGGTATGTATGGAAGATTGTCTCAGATGGCCTCTAAAGTCCCTTCCAGCTCTAGAGTTTACATCTCTGCCCTCAGGGAGCTTACATTCTACTAGAGGAGACAAGCTATACACTTGTAATCATGCACATAATATACACAAATGGATACAACAACATGGTCATAAAAGGGAAGGCCCGAGCAGCCTAGGAGATCTGAAAAGCTTTCATGTTTCCCTCCTCTCCCAACATCTCCTACACTATCATGCAGTCTCCACCCTTTCTTTCCCTCTACCAACCCTGTCCCTCACCCCTACCTCCTCCAGGAGAATAATTATTGGATTTGAAATCAAAGGGCCAGAGTTTGAATTTTGGCTCTCCCACTACTTCTCAACAAAGACAGCTGGCATTCAATGAGCCTTTAAGGTTTGCATTTGACATGTGATCTCATTTGCTCATTTGATAAGTCATGCATCCTTTCTGGGCCTCTGAGATGAAGTCAAAGGTCCCTTCCAGCTATGAGTCTATGATACCAGGCTGTTGACTCCAACCAAAATACAGCACATACTTACCTTCAGGTGAGTCCTGAACATTTAATAAGTTGCAAATTAATAAATAGGAATAAAAAAAAAGAATCACACTACAAGTTTAGCTATTAGAAGGAAAGAATTACCTTATTTTTCTCTATTTTCAGTTTCTATTTTTCTATTCTTTTTCTATTTAGATTTCTGAGACAAATGAGCTTTGGAGGACTTTGGGGAGGGGATGGACCACGTTGCTCTGCAATTTCACCAATGTGTGGTGTCACCACATTCAGATAGCAACTGTTCTGAAACGTATAGCCTTAGACAGGCAGAATGATCCGGTGAACAGAGAACTGGCCCCAGGGCCGAGAAGTTCTGACTCATATGTGCTGGCATCCTGGCTATGGGATTCTGGGCAAGTCACTAGACAACTCTTGCCTCTAAACAATTCTTTTAACTGTAGGTTACAGAATTAAGAAAGCCATGAATCAATACCAACACCTTTACCTGTTACCCACAGGGCTTCATGGTTGCCAGGTTTTAGGAAACCTCTATGAAAATCAATTTCATACCTGTTGACTCTGTGAAAAGCTTTAACCCAATTCTCCCCAAAAGGTTAAAAAAAAAACTTAAACACAAATGGTGACAAAAATAATAAAATGTATTTAAGTTAAAAAAAAAAAACCACAAAACCAGCAGTTACACTAGACTGAAGGGAGGACTTGAATGTATTGGTCAATTGAAGACTGAAGTTCCAGACGACCCCCCCCCCCAGCAGTCCCCAGCCCTACTCCAACAGGTTAGCCACTAAGAAGGGGAATTTCTTGGCTAAGGTGCTCTGTGAAAGTCTGGTAAGGCATGTAGGAGGAGCAGTGGTCTGAGCTGGTCAAAGGGAGCATCTGTGATGGATTCTAAAGCCCCTGAGTCTCACACTAAGCATTCCTAAACTAGTCTGGCCTTCCTTGCCCTCCTCTCCTCTAAACTACGGGAACTCTCCATCAATGGACCCTAGAGGTTTTTGGGTGAAAAGTAAGTTAAGAGTTCATCTAGTCCAAATCCCTAATCTGACAGAAAAAGAAACTGATGCCAAATATTTCACAGGCTGCAAGGGCTGCAGCCAACTCTGCATTTACAGACTTGCCACTAATCATTTAGCTCCAAAGCTCCTTGGAGGGTCATAGAGCAGGAGCTGCAAGGCACGCGTGCAGGTGTCTGGTCCAGCCTCCTCCTTTTACAGACCAGGAAACCCAGGTTTGGATAGACAATTGACTTCTTCAAGGTCACACAGACGGTGATTTGGCAGGGGTGGGATTCAAATCCAAGTGGACAGAGGATGCTCAGTCCAACACCCCTCCGCTGCACCAGGCTGCCTCAAGAGAAAGACTCCACCTGAGAGTCCACGAGACCTCCACCAGCCTGGCCCAGGGATGCATTCCTAGTGGTTATTCAACAAATGCTCAGGAGATGGCAGGACCGTGAAAATGAAAGTGAGACTTCCCCTCCACCTCATCTCCTGCCCATTCTCGGCAAGGTCTTTCCCATAAAAATCCCTCCTATGAACATGTGGCAGAACCTAGAATGTCAAGAGCTGGCTTCATGTTTGCCTTTGTCTCTCTAGAGTCTAGCAGGGGTAGGAGCTTAATACATATGTACTGAACTGAATTTCAAGTCTTAATACCTCCTTCTGCTCCTTAAAGTCCAAACTACTACTATGTTCTTTTTTTTTTAAGCTCCAAATGTTGGGGAGTTTTGGGATGAGATTTAGGACAGAAGTGTATAAACTGTATGTAAATCTTCTGGAATAGTTTGGGACCCAAGTCTAGGACCCCGTTTATGTTCAAGAAGGGTGTGACACCTGACAGTTCTAACCTTAAAGATGATGTGTCGAGTGGCTTGGGAAGAAAGGTAAACTCTTTGTTGTTTAAGGAGGAAGAAAAAACACAGCTGGCCTCAGCACAACTAGATAACGTTGAAAAAAGAAAATTAGGACTTTGGGAGAGGTAAGAATAAACAGTTAGTCAGCCTATGTAGCCTCCCAAACATTTGTTTTCATACCTCCAGGGTGTGGATATGCCGATTGCATATAAAGACTATACAGATGAATATGACATTTGTACTTGCATTAATAGGCTCCTGGCAGGGTTTAAGTGGAAAACTTCAGCAACCTGTCTGGAGAGATGGCCCCCTAACTGAAGTCAAAACATTAAAAAAAGAATCTATTCCGTCTGTACAGACTTGAGCCAACAATCTATCCAGCTACATAGCTAGTGGTACAATTGCAGGATGAGAAGTAATTTAAGAGCACCTTTTACAGGCGACCTTTCAAAGGCTGCAAGAGGCTAAACCCTGCTCCCAAGCAGGCTTTATGAACTCCTACCTATGGCTTAGGCATCTATTTCCTTCTCTGAATTCTCAGCCTGAGTAATTACTTGGCTTTCCTATGTAACCTTGATGTATTTATAAAACAGACTCTGGTGATCTTATTAGATATTCCAGGTATTACCAGGTCTTTGAACCCAGTTAGGTTAGGTTAGGTTTTACAAAATCCAGTTGAGCCACCCAGGTCCCTGGGGAAGGGCCTGGAACACCAGCCTAGCTCCTGCCTAACCCAGGGCAGCCTGCCAGCTGAACCTGGACATCCTATTTCCTGCTGGTCCTGGGGAGGGGGTGGGGGAAGCTGCTGTGGCCCCCAGGCTGGAGCCCCACTGGAGCAAGCTTGCATCCCTGGGATCACCGACCAGGGGCTCTTTTTCTTTGGTTTGAAAGGCTGGGGATACAGGGAGGGGAAGTCCTTGGAAGGCGGGGGGGGGGGGGGGGGGGGGGAGGAAGGAAGCCAGGTGCTGTCTGGCGCACAGCTAGGGAAAGGGGGGAAGGGTGTTGGTCTCCCCTCCCCTCCTTCCCCTTCCTCCTTTGCTTCTTCTCCTCCCTCCCCCTTTCCTACATCTTTCCTTCCCTCCCCCTTTTCCCTCTTCTTCCCCTTTCCTCCCCAGTCCTTCACCTCTCCTCCCGTTTTTCCTCTTTCCCTCCTTCTCCCCCCTCATTTTCCTTCTACCCTGCTTCCCTTTCCCCATTCCCCTTCCCTTCCTCTGCTCAGTGCGCCTCCCTCCCCTCCCCCACCCCCTCCGCGTCTCCTCCTCCCCCTCCCCCACCCCTCTTCGCCTCCCTCCACCCCCACCCCCCGCCCTGGGCTCTGCGGCAGGGACTGGGAGGAGAAACCCCGTAGGGGGAAGGGGGAGGGAGGAGGGAGGAGGGAACTTGAACAGGCTCGCCGCTCCAATTGCTGCAATATCCTTCCGCTCTAGGCCAAATAATCCCTTCACCCTTAAAAAGCCCCGGGGGCTTCTCGCGCCCCCCAAAACACCCAAAAGCATCGGTGCCCGACTTTCCTGTCCCTTGGTTCTGGGTTTTACCTTAGGTAGCGCCTCAGCGGCGGGATTCGTGGCCGCGGGCGAGTTGATGGCAGATATCCCTCCGCAAGAAACGCGTCCCGGCGGCGCGCATATAAAAGGCGGGTGGCGCGGCGCCGCTGTCTTTTCAGTCGGGCAGTGAGCGTTGGTTCGGATCATGTCTGGTGGCTCCGCGGATTATAACAGGTACGCGCTTGGAGCGGCGGTGGGGCCGGGGCCTTCCTGGGTGGACTAGGTTGTGTAGCGGGCACCCGGGGAGACGCCGGGTTCCCGGGCGACTTCGGGGGCGCGGCGCCGGCGCCGCTTCGAGAAGCTTCTACGGCGCAGCCGCGGGGCCCGGCCCGGCCTCGCTGGGGCGGATGCGGAGGCGGGGGAGGGGGCGCCGCTCCTGCCTTGTCCCCGGGGCCCGGCCTAGTAACGGCCGCGGGCGGTCTTTTCCCGGTGGGGAGTGTGTGCGTATGCGTGTGCTTGGGTGGTTACGCTCCGGCGGGGAGGAAGCGGCGGCGCTTCGGGCCTTCTCCCGGTCCCCTCCCCCAGGCAGGCCCGCGGCGGTTCGGGCGGTTGGCGGCCTGGGCGCCCGCTCGCCCCGCGGCTCTCTCCCTCCCTCCCCCGCCGCCGGTGTCAATCATGAGCCTGGCGCAGTGCGAGGGGCGGGGCCGGCCGTGCGCGCCGCTCTCGCGAGAGCCGCCCTCAGGGGGCGGGGAGCCCGGGGCCGCGGCCTGGGCCTGGGCGCCAACGGCCGGGGCCACGTGCGGGCGGGGGACGGCTCACGGCGCGTCTTGTGGCCCGCAGAGACCATGGCGGCCCAGAGGGAATGGACCCCGATGGTGTCATCGAGAGCAACTGGAACGAAATCGTGGACAATTTTGATGATATGAATCTCAAGGAGTCTCTGCTCCGGGGGATCTATGCGTACGGGTTCGAGAAGCCTTCGGCCATCCAGCAGAGAGCCATCATCCCCTGCATCAAAGGTAGGCCGAGCGCCGCCCGGGGACCGGACCGGACTGGACGGGGCGGGAGGGGGAGCCCCCTGTGACATGATGGCCTACCATCTTTCGGGACTGACCTGGAATGGAGAGAAGCGTCTGCTGATCACGACCGAGGGGCCAAAAAAGGAAGAGGGTGCTCTCCTGGAAATGACTCTTTGTGGGAGCAGTAAATATGTATCCTACTTTTTTTAGGATATGATGTGATTGCTCAAGCTCAGTCAGGGACTGGCAAGACAGCCACATTTGCTATTTCCATCCTGCAACAGTTGGAGATTGAGCTCAAGGAGACCCAAGCACTAGTATTGGCCCCCACCAGAGAACTGGCTCAACAGGTATTGATAGCGTAGTTCAAAGAAAATTGCTTGCTTGTGGCAATAGTTTGAGGTTTCTTAACTCTGTAGAACAGCTAATCATTCGAGCTGCTAACTTTCTCTGTCATCTACATGTTAATGTAGTTATCCGTAGGGTAGTATGCATGGATCTGGGTTCAGGTATGATTGCAGGGATGTTCCCAGCAAATAAATTCCAAGGTTTAATGTTTTGAATAAGAGATATGACAGTTTTGAAGGTAATAGAACTGAAATGCAGTTGTATAACATAAAAACTGCATTGCACGTCTGATTTAAGTTTAAGGCTTGCTTACAATATACTTAAGATTTCTTAGGTAATTAGAAGAGGTTTTTTTTTTTGTCGGAAGGTTATAAACATTACTAGATTGTCATAACTACAGCCTGATGGAATAGCGTCAAGTGCTACAAGCCGCATGGACTAGATAGCAAGATAACTGGGTTGTATGTTTTTGCATTTGACATGCAAAAAAGGTCACGATAATTTTGGACTAATACTAAATATGTGACTGCATATTTATGTCTGGTTCCAGAGTAAGATTCAGCATTTGCTAAGTTTTAGGTAGTATAGAATGCTTGTTTGGTAATTTTGCAAAATTGACTTTTTTTTCCCTAAACTTAGATCCAGAAGGTAATTTTAGCTCTTGGAGACTATATGGGAGCAACATGTCATGCCTGCATTGGTGGAACCAATGTTCGAAATGAAATGCAAAAACTGCAGGCTGAGGCACCACACATTGTTGTTGGAACTCCTGGGCGAGTGTTTGATATGCTAAACAGAAGATATCTTTGTAAGTTGCAATTCTGAGTGATTGGGTCTTGGTTTTAATACTCTAGATGTTATTAATGGATATTTCTGTTTCCTCTTTGATGTGGGGTAGGTTTTTTTTAATGAGTAGTATAAAAATGAAAACAGTTAAATCTGTTCTAATATGTGGTTAGATTCAGGACCTTCCTGGTTATAAATTTTTATGGGGTTACAGTAATTATAATACACTCTATAGTGTACTTGTGGGGATAGAAGGGAAATAAGGCTTAAGAAAAATTCTTAACCAGAAGTAAAATTCAACATGGCGCTTTTTCTTAACAGCTCCAAAATGGATCAAGATGTTTGTTTTGGATGAAGCAGATGAAATGTTGAGTCGTGGATTTAAGGATCAAATCTATGAGATTTTCCAGAAATTAAGTACAAATATCCAGGTATAAATATGTGGGGTTTTATTCTAGTGTAAAGGGGTATTGCAGGTTTAAGTTACAATGTGGCTGTGAAGTGCCTATGTTGTCGTTCCCCCTGCTCAAAAGAAATGTTTCCTACTATCCCTGTCTAACTTGTCTATAGTAAGACAGGGACGCTTGGTCTCAAACATTTGGATCATTAGTAGAATCAAAGCTACTGAATTAAGCAGCTTGTTTTTAAAAATATGCACTTGTCCTTTTTTCCAAAGGTTGTGTTGCTCTCTGCCACAATGCCAACTGATGTGTTAGAAGTGACCAAAAAGTTCATGAGAGATCCTATTCGCATTCTGGTGAAGAAGGAAGAATTGACCCTTGAGGGAATTAAACAATTCTACATTAATGTTGAAAGAGAGGTAACTTAAAACTATTCTGTGGGAGGTTAATTTTCTAGCCAAAATATGCCTTCTTGTTTAAAAGCACTGTGCTAAAATTGCAGAAATTAAGGCGATGCCTTGGTTTTTGTGATAATGCTAGCATAGTATATACAAGAAGAAGAACAAATGCACTAGATTGAAAAAAGACTTGGGTGGACCTCTTTCTTAATGTCCAGTGTCCTGTGTCTTAAGATCTTAGTGCGATATACATGAATCATTTACATTGGTAAACTTCTGGCCTTTCACTTCCTGGAATAAGTATGGAGGTTTGGCTTTTGCCTTATTTGAGATATAATCTTCTTTTAGGAATGGAAGCTGGATACTCTTTGTGACTTGTATGAGACACTGACCATTACACAAGCTGTTATTTTTCTGAACACGAGACGAAAGGTAGATTGGCTGACTGAAAAGATGCATGCCAGGGATTTCACAGTTTCTGCTCTGGTAAGAGACATGGTGTTTGGTATTTCATCGAAGGTCGATATCTAGTTTCCTAGATAGAAGTCATTTTTCTCACTTTAATGAATTTAATTGATGCAGGAACTAGTTACAATATAGCTGTGTAGTGCTATGTTGTCGTTCCCCCTGCTTAAATTAAAATGTTTTTTACTATCCCTGTCTGTTTTGTTCTATATGCCATAGCAGCCAGGGATGCTTGATCTCAAACATTGTTAAAAGGCTTAAAACCTTAGCCAAGATTTGGCTATGATTTTTTTTTAAGCCCATCAGCTTTTCAGTGAAACAAGTTGAATAAAGATAAATATTTAAATAGTAAATGTTAAGCATGGGTTAGAAGAAAAAGTACTAAAATTTGAAAATTTTGTTTGCTTTGTAGCATGGTGACATGGACCAGAAGGAGCGAGATGTTATCATGAGGGAGTTCAGATCAGGGTCAAGCCGGGTTCTGATCACTACAGACTTGTTGGTAATTATATATAACATTTTAAAGGATGGATACTACAGAAGCGTCCCAAAAGCTGCTTATTTGGGAAAGGTCTTTTAATTACCATTTCCCAATTAAAAGCTGTCTGGGAGAGGAAAAGACCACACTCCACAGTGAGCTACATTGTTGTAGTCCATTACTTACTTTGTGGCCAACAGTCAGGTGCACATGAAGAAATGGTGGGTTTGGAGTGGATTAATGAATGTCACTTAACTTAGTCATGGGCTAGCTTTTGAGACTGCTAGTTTGATGTGGACCTTAATTTTGTTACTATTTCTTTCTAGGCTCGTGGGATTGATGTGCAGCAAGTGTCTTTGGTTATAAACTATGATCTACCTACCAATCGTGAAAACTATATTCACAGGTTAGTAGATGGCATATGATTGGATTATATGTATCATTGTTTTATTTACTGGCATTCTGTAGCTTCCAGATAAAAATTGTGCCTTCAAGCTAGACAGACTTAAATTCTAGGGAATAGATTTCAGGAAGAAACTGACACAGTGCTGCTATTTAAATGAAGTTTATTTTGGGGGAAGAGCTTTTGGCTCAGTTACAACAGTGGGAAAACTTACCTTGAGTCTGGAACGTGGCCCAAATTTTGAAGTTTTGTAAAAGGAAAGGAAAAGACTCGCTTTAAATTGAAATTGGAAGAAGGGTTTAGGTCTTGTGGCATTATATTTGAGCCTTAGTTCTTTTAAGACTCATTGTGTTTCTCATATTGCTCCTGTGTCTTGTGCTTTCTTGGTGATTTTTCTCTAGTGGGATTCTCTCTTGGTGTATTCTGGTAGTAACCGAGTTTTGTGTCCCTGGCATATAGTTATAGTGGCTTGATCCCTAATTAAATTAAATTGTGCTTTGTTACTTGATGTAAAAAAAGACTTTTTAAAAAATACAGGAGTCGATAGCAGCAGTTGATGACGTGAGATGGCACTCAGAAACGGCGTGACCTAATTTAGGACGTGGATTCATAAGAGAAACAGCACACTGTTTGAATAAAGAGCGAGTCGGTATTTATATATTTGTTTTTCTTTTGTCATGATTATTTGATATTTTAAGTTCCCAACGTCCTAGCCAAAGCCATTTTGTTGTGTATTAGCTTTTGTATATTAGGTGGTTTGTATTGTCTGGTTTCTATGAAGGAAGGCAGATGTTGGGTTTTAACCACATTCGGTAACTTGTAGTGTGGTTTGTGTGTGAAACTGAGCAAAAAGCAGTGATAAGTTTGGGTTTCCATACCAAATACTTGGAGAATAAGGAGTTAAGTTTTCCCACTGAAAAAGAATTGTAAGTCCTAGAAAAATAGTTAACCTTCAAGTCATTTATGTTTACAGTCTACCAGTTCCAGAGGTGCGTCGAAATGGAGTATATAACAATTCTTTTTGTTTCATTCCTGGAGTTTACATCTGTCCCAGGCTGACCTTCGATCTATGCCCTTTGGTATGGGCTTAATTCACTACCCCAAACAGAATACTGTCATCTGCTTAAAATCACAATGCTCAAGACCTGAGATCTCATTTTGCAGCCAGACACAAGCCTTGATCTGCTTACTTTTGGCACTAACTGCTAAGGAAGATTTTTTTCCCCTCATCTGGATACTTTGGTTTAGCAGCTAGTGCTCCAAATAGAAGCACTCTATTACCTTGGCAAATTGGATCATCTCCTTGTGGGTTAAGGAATATCCTATAGTTATTACTGTTTTTCTTTTATGCAGAATTGGCCGAGGTGGTCGTTTTGGGAGGAAAGGTGTGGCTATTAACTTTGTTACTGAAGAAGACAAGAGGATTCTTCGTGACATTGAGACTTTCTACAATACTACAGTGGAAGAGATGCCCATGAATGTGGCTGATCTTATTTAATGCCTGGGATGAGATGGTTTTGAATGCAGTGCTCGCTGTTGCTGAATAGGCGATTCACAACGTGCATTGTGCTTCTTTCTTTGGGAATATTGAATCTTGTCTCAATGCTCATAACGGATCAGAAATACAGATTTTTGATAGCAAAGCGACTTTAGTCGTGAGCTCTTTGGGGAAAGAGCTACTGGCTTTCTCCTTTAGAGTTAGACTGTTGGGGTTGGGTGTAAAAGATATGGGGTCTGTAAAATCTTTCTTTATTAGAAATTTATTTCCTAGTTCTGTAGAAATGGTTGTATTAGATGTTCTCTATCATTTAATAATTTACTTGTGGACTAAAAGATATAAGTGCTGTATAAAATCAGCCAATTATGTTAAACTAGCATATTTGCCTTTATTGTGTTAGTCAGTAGACTGAATAGGAAAGGCTTTTCAAATGGACTAATTTTTTTTTAAGAAAGCATTTGAATGCATTTTGTTTGGTATTGTATTTATTCAATAAAGTATTTAATTAGTGCTAAGTGTGAACTGGACCCTGTTGCTAAGCCCCAGCAAGCAATCATAAACTAGGTAGGGTTAAACCCAGTAAAATTGCCATATTGCACATGTCTTAATGAAGTTTGAATGTTCAATAAATTACTTGTATATTCACTTTGAATTCAAAATGATTGCTCTTGTTTAACTTATTGCCAGCTTATTATCAGTGTTAGGTGGGTTGAGAAAGATAAGCATGTAAGTAGTTTAAATGAAAGGGAGACAGCTCCCTGTGAGTAAACTGTCTAAGAGAGCAATCCATACAAGAGGTAGTAATAGAAAGTATTTTTATTGCCAATAAAATGTACAAAATTCAATTCACATTGTGAGTTAACTGCTGCATCACTGTAGCACATAGGCTGATTAACTGTAAATGTTCATCAGCACCATCAGCTAGGCACTTGTCTGCTTCCTGAAAGGGAAGAATATAATATTTGGTTACTGTCTTTTCAAAACTTAAGCCCTACCCATATTGAAACCATTACATGGTTTACTTACTGCAAGTTTCTCTGTGATGATGGATTTCTGCTTATCGGTCAGGTCATCTTTTTCTACCACCACATCATGGAATTGGTTTATAAGTTGAGTTGCTGCATGCCCCTCATCAATTAAATCCTGTTAAGAGGCACAGAAAGGTTAGTTCTTTCTTCCCCCAAAACTGGATAGAATAAGTGCACAAAAAAGAACTGAACCTTAACAACTGCTTCCAGTTTTTCAAAAGAGCCACTCTGGCAGGCAGAAAATATACCATCAATTGTTTCTGTAGGTACCACCTGGAAAGGAAGATGAGGTACAAATCAACTTGACATGTGCTGTTATTTCTTTAGTAGCAATAGATGCCCTCATTAGTCCAAACTATATAAGGGTTCCCTGGTTACAAGGAAGTGATTTTACTTTAATAACCTGAATGGTTAGAACTGTCATACATATCTTTCTGTGTATGTGGGGCCCTTCTTTTATCACAAACGTCTAGAGTCCTAAATCTGGTCTCAGACTAGACGCTTGTTAATCAAAATCATTTTTAGTTTGTAACCCCTTGGTTGCTCTGGTAATTCTGTGAATTTTTATGAGTGATTTCAGTCACAAGTCCTAGAGAGAAGTAATGGCACTCATTATACTTAAATTATATTTAAGTGTTTCCAAGAAAACTCTTTGAAGGTAATTTCACACCTGAAAGGTTTAACTGAGCTGACAACTATGCCTAATTCTGACTGTGAGGCAGTTTGACCATAGTTGGTGTTATCCAGGAAGAATGTGTTCTGTCCTCTGACCACCCTACTGAGAGAAGCCAGGGGAGCTTGGAAGTAGGATTCTAAATGTGGCTTGGAGAGACTGTCCTCTGGAGAATAGAGCTCAAAGGTGGCCTTGGCATGGGCAGGGCCCAAGGGACAGCTCAATCAACTGGCTAAAGCTCTGGGCTCAGAGTGAGGACCCACAAATTCAGAATAGTCCTCAGACACTTAAGGAGCATGTAACCCCCTCAGTTTTACCTGAAGTAAAACCTTTCAAGGCTGAATAAATGTTGGCTTTTATCATTACTGTCAGCAACAAAAAGGGCAGAAAAGTGAGGAAGATTTCATGTAGGCGTAGAGTAGATAGATGGGTTTATTCAGATTGTTTTCTTACACTTGGCTAAACTGTATAGGAAGAGGGATGCCTTATTCTGCTTTGACCCCAGAGGGGTGGTAATGCTGGCAGCCATACAGACTTAAGCTTAAAGAAAACTTTCAAACATTGACAGCCATCCAAAAGCAAAATGGGTTACCTATCCCCAAGCCCTGTTGATCCTATGCCCTTTTAGGGACTTCCTTTGACTCAGGCATGGGCAGGGGCTTTCTGAGATGTGGATGACACCTGAAGACACTCCCATCTATCATCAGGTCTCTTCGCTCTTCCTTGATTTTTTGTTTTTTGGGAGGCGGGACACACACCAGAAGAAGAGCCCATGTTTTAGCAGATAGGGTTTCAAAGGTCAAATGTGAGTGATGATGGCTATGGTCAAAGAAGAGGTGGAATTTAGAGAACTCACCAATAAAATCTTTGTAGCCAACAGGAGGGTCCTGCCTCCTATTGGCTACAGTTCAGCAGAATCACAAGCAGCCACAAGAGTTTCTCTGCGTAGGGCAACAGGGCGACTCCGCATGTCAGTAAGATCATTCAGCAAAAAGTTTCTTCCCTAATATTTTCTATTACCCACCAAAAAAAGGGCAAAATACAATAAGGGTCCCGAGAATATATAGACTGAAAACAACATGCCAGTGCTCCTACCCCAGCAATCTCTGTGATCACCTTCTCTGTGACTTCTTGCCCACCTGTCAATCGAGTGGCACTTTGAAGAAATGTGATGGCTTTTCGTAGGTCTCCTTCTGACACTTTCACAAGGTAAGATATTCCCTAAAAAAGGGAAAAACAAAGATGTTGTTCTCCTGGACAAGCAACCATGGCAAATACCAAGTCTAAACATCCAGATGAGATTCATTTATACAGGAAAAACTAGCCTTCCAGATGCTAAATGTTTTTTCTTATGTTTTCCTCTTACCTTAGTAGCCAAATACTTATATAATTTTGTAGACATTTGTTTGAAATAATGAGAGGAGAAAAATCCAATCACAGCATCCGTATGAATGGAGCAAGTGAGTGCAAAGGTGTGAGCAACCTGGTCTGAGAACTCAATTCCCATAAGAACTACAGGAAGGAGAGGGAAGAAATCCCTCCTGAACCCTTTGCATTAAGAAAATGTAAATTATTCTATACCTGAATGAAAAAGAGGGTTGCTCATATTCAGTTGTGTGCAACTCATTCAGTTGTGTGCGACTCTTCATGACCCTATGGACCATACTGTTCATGGCTTTTTCTTGGCAAAAATGGGAGTGGTTTGTCATTTCTCTCTCCAGTGGATTAAGACAAACAGAGGTTAAGTGTCTTGCCCAGGATCACACAGCTAGTCTAAGGCTGAATTTGAACTCGGGTCTTCCTGACTCTAGGCCCAGAGCTCTCTCCATTGAGCTACCTTACTGTCTAGGTACAGCCAGCCATAAAAAAGAAACTTCAATCCCATTATAAAGGTCTAGGGACTACAGGATTTTCCCCTGTACTAAAATACGGGTTGAAACAAATGGGCCAATAACTAGGAGGAAGAAATCTCTTCATTAAGCAGAAATATGTATCTAGGATTTATAGACAGAGAGAGAGAGAGAGAGAGAGAGAGAGAGAGAGAGAGAGAGAGAGAGAGAGAGAGAGTGTGTGTGTGTGTGTGTGTGTGCGCGCACGCACACACACGCATGTGTCAATTAACTTTAACTGCAAAGGAAACTCCAGAGCAGCCCTATGACATCGCTAAGGCTCCTATGTTCCAGCTATTGCAACTGACCTGACCTCCATCTGTAGGCTGGGCTACCAAAGGCAAATGAGGCATTTCAGCTTTCATAGCTTCTTCAAATAACATGCAGAGCAATTAGGTCACAAGTCACCCCCATTACCTCATTACTGATTTTCACATTTTCCTTCTCAGAAATGTCTAGTAATCTCTGATGTTGAATTTTATCTGACAAAGGCTTGAAGTGGAATTTGGAACATCGGGAGGTTAAGGGCTCAATTATCCTGTAAGAAAAAAGGGAGGGATCAGGTTGAGAAAGTGGCGACTGTCTACAGAGAATTTCTCAAGAACTTGGATTTCTCAAGAACAGTTTAGGCCCTGAGCCAAGAAGACATCCTAGCACATCAGCACCCTGACCACCTCCAAAAGTTGTTTTGCTTGTTCTTTAACTTGGCTGTCAAGGAAGGCTGTGACCAAATCCTCCTGCCTAGAAGAAAGGGAGCCCACATACCGACTAATGTAATTGCAGATGAGGCAGAATCGAGTTGTTTTGGACTCTTTTTCCATTGTACGTCTTAAAGCGGCTTGGGCTGCAGAGGTCATAGAGTCAGCTTCATCCAGAATTACAATCTTAAAAGGAGGACACGGTTTCCCACTATATTAAAGAAAGGAAGTCAACAGTAACCTAGAGATGCTTCTCACAATGTATGTATAGCAACCCCATCCTGAGCACCATGCACCATTCTGTCTAAGAAACTGCTAGCAAAATTGACTTCAGGAAGATAAACACACACTGGCCTTGATTTGTTTTTTAAATACCCCCACCCCAATTCAATAACATTTAAAAAATCTATTCTGCTATGAAATATTTCCAGATGCCAAAAAATTAAACTCTTGACTTGCGACACCCAAGGGCAAAAGAAGACGATGGGCTTTTCTAATTTAATTCATACCTAAAAGCAATCAGAAGTGAAAGCCTTCTTTCTCAAGTATAAGAGAACTGACTCAAATTTATAAGAATACAAATCATTCCCCAATTGCTAAATGGTCAAAGGATATGAACAGGTGGTTTTTAGATGAAGAAATCAATGGTTTGATTTCTATAGTCATATAAAAAATTGCTATAAATCACTATTGATTAAAGAAATACAAATTAAAACAACTTTGAGGTACCACCCCACACTCATCAGATTGGCTAATATGACAAGAAAGGAAAATGATAAATACTGGAGGGAATGCGGGAAAAGTGGGATGGTAATGTACTAACTGGTGGAGTTGTGAAATGATCCAACCATTCTGGAGAACAATTTGGAATTATGCCCAAAGGGCTATAAAGCTACACATACCCTTTGACCTAGCTACCACTACTAGGTCTGTATCTCAAAGAGATCAAAAAAAGGGGGAGAAGAACCTATCTGTACAAAAATATTTATAGAAGCTCTTTTTGTGGCAGATAAGAATTGGAAATTGAGGATGCCCATCAATTAGGGAATAGCTAAACAAGTTGCGGTATATGATTGTAATGGAGTATTATTGTACTATAAGGAATGACAAGCAAGATGATTTTAGAAAAAAACTGGACTTACATGAACTGATACAAAGAGCCAGAACACTGTACACAGTAACAGCAGTATAGTATAATGAAGAACTATGAATGACTTAAGCTATTTTCAGCAACACAGTTACCCAAGACAATCCTAAAAGACTCATGATGAAAGTGCTGTCTCTTTTTGGAAAAGGCTGATACTGTCTGAATACAGACTGAAGCATTCTTTCTCTCTCTCCTGTCTTGCGAATGCATGTGCACAAAAGGACTAATATAGAAATGTTTTACACTGATGAAGGAAGGTATAGAATTTGGAACTTACAACAAACAAAAAAGAATGTTAAAAATTGTTTTATATGTAATTGGGGGAAAATAAAATATTATTTTTAAAAAATCAGAAGCTTTAAGGTATGTGTAAGAATAAGGTGATCCTTGCCCTTTTCATCTGAACTACCAACTCCTATCCTGACCAATATAATAGATCTTTGAAGAATAGTAACAAAAGTCTCTGTGAGGGAAAAAGACACTGAATGACCACCTAAAGGTTAGATGTAAGTTTAAGCTGTACAAAAATGGGATGCAAAATTAGAAAAGACTCATTGATCTTGGTACATTATATTTGGAACAAAAGGGTATTTTAGGCAGATTATGACCTGCCACAGAGAAGGAAATACTTGGCTTACTTACTCTGAACGACTTCCTGACACAGTTAGTTGAGCAAATGTCTTTACTTTATCCCGAATAACTTGTATTCCACGTTCATCTGATGCATTCAATTCAAGAACTCTTTGTCGGAAAAGCTCAGGTCTGTATGAAGAAAATAAGGATCATGTGCCATTATTCCACTCAACCCATTTCTTTATATTTTCATGTTTTGTGGCAGTTTAATAAAGCTATACCTAGTGAATAACATTTTTGGGCGGAGGCAATCGGGATTAAGTGACTTGCCCAGGGTCACACAGCTAATATGTGTCTGAGGCCAGATTTGAACTCAGGTCCTCCTCACGCCAGGGCTGGTGCTCTCTCCATTGCACCACCTGGTTGCCCTACAAATAACAGTTTTAACAAAACAGGCAGACCCAGATCACTGGAGTTCAAAGTGACCTTGGAGGTTACCTAGTCTGACATTTTACAGATGACCTGAGGAGGTCTAATTCCACTCCCTTTGCTCCAAAACTGATTAGTGACTGCTTCACTGCCTACAGAGTAAAATACAAGCTCCTGAGGCTCTCCAACCTATTCTTCCAGCCTTATTTTATCCTCCTTCAAACTCGATTTTATCCAAACTGGACTACTAGCTGATCCCTATTTCATCTCCATCTCCATGCACTCATACAAGCTGCCACATGCTGGGAATGCCCTCCTTCATCTCCATTTCTCAGAACCATTCTCTTCCTTCAAAGCTCAGCTAAGGCTCCTCCTCCACGAGGCCTTGTCTTACCACCCCAGAGTGAGCTTCCATCCTTCCCAATTTTCCTGGTACTCATCCCACTCCCCCAATTAATACAAGCTTCTTGAGAGCAGCCTCTTCCATGCCTTTGTATCCCCGGTGCCTAACAAAGTGCTTTGTACACAGGAGGCAGCTAATAAATGTTTCCTGAATTTACATGCATTACCACATCCCAGTGATCTGCTGTAAGCTGCAAATACAGAAACAAAAAACACTGGTTTACCCATAGAGCTCCCTTGCAGCTGCCAGAATGGTGGAGGTTTTTCCAGTTCCAGGTGGTCCATAGAACAAAAGGTTGGGGAGCTGTGGAAACACAAGTTTGGAGTTGAAGGCCACAGGCCACACTAAGAGGCGTATGGAAATGACCCTGAGAAGAGGGTGGGCGAAGCAGCAGAGCCGGGTCAGTGCCCTGAGCTGACTGAGCAGCCACTGCATTTGTTCTAAGGATCCCTCCCTCTTTTTCTGGGGTCACTTTGCTTGGTGGCAGAAGTGATGTGATGTTGGACATACTGGAGCTCATACGAATTCAGTATTAATGTAATTTCTTTTTCAATCCTGCTCTATGCTAGGGGTTTCCAATTTTTAAGTCACAAATAACCTTATTAAGTAGAAAAAAATGTCCACAGATGTGCTTCCCCCCCCAGTCCTCCTACCCTGGGTAGCTGCACTGATAGAGAAAACTCACAAGGACAGAAAACTGCTGTGAATCCCAAGGGCTGTAAAAGGGTCTGGACCTGTGATTCCATTGCAATAGAGAAAATCAAATGAGGAAATCCCACCTACCAATGGGGCTGGAACCTGTTCATATCGGAGGTGAGACTTGAACCCAGGGCTTCTTGGCTCTGAGGTTCTCTCTCCATCACACCATGCCTCCTTCTCAACAGGTGCAGGCTGAACTAAATGGATGCTCTGGTCCCTCCTACTTCTGAGGCTGTAATTTAGTGGGATACACTTCTCACAGTAACTCAAGGCCTCTCCACCCACCCAGTGAGAAGCAATTCAAGATGTTCCATACAATGCTTGGAGAGGGGTATGATGGCCTGAAGAAGGGCATTACTCTGCTTCTTTTATCCTATTTAATTCCAGTGCCCTCTCTTCTAAGTGAATCCAAAACACCTCTTCCAGCTCCTCATCTGAGTCTTCTCTGGCCTGCTCTACCCTGCGGAAGGTGAGCATGTGGGGTGATAGAGGTAGAAAATAGACATTAACTGGCTTCTTCCATCAGTGGCTCAATCTCCCAGTCAGCCTTTCACTGTGCTGTTCAGAAAATAGCACTGACAAGTTGTGCAGAGTGAAAACCACATAAGGTAATGCTTATTTATGCTTTTCACTTATATTTTATTGCTGGTCCATAGAAGGTCTACTTTTTTAAACTGACACCATTTAAGAGACTAAGGTCTTTGACTGACCTATCCAGACTTAAGGGCTACAGTGAAGTGCAAGTAGACAAACCTTCATCTCTTTGTCTCTGTATGTTCTCTCCCCCTCAGCAATGTCATCTGCAGCCTGGACACGCTCTCAGAGGCCTTGGTTTTAATTATGGCTCTGCCACTTACTCCTTAGGTGTCCTGTCATTCAACCTCTCTAGGCCTCACTGTTCATTTCTGTGGGTCTTGACTCCCAAACCAGAAGGAAAGATTCTCAAGGGAAATAACTATGTCTTAGACTTCTTGGCATCCTCCCTGGAAGCCCTGGCCTAGCTCTGTACATGGACTGGGCATTCAATAAAGTAATGCTGAATCAAACTACCCTCCAACCCCAGTCCTGAAGTTAGTTCGTAGATACTCCCAGGAAATGCTGTCCTGTCATTCCCTCAACCCACAACTGGTTAATAAATACATACCATGGGCCAGGGTAGAAAGAAATAGTGCCATCAAGTGAGACAATGTCTTAGAAAACTATTACGCGTGTGCTCTAAAACCCAGGGTTGTGGTGAGGATCAAATGTGAGATATTTGTAAAGGACCTGGCACAGTACCCAACACGTAGTAGGTGCTATACAAATGCTAGCTATTATTATATTGTTATTGCCTATTAATAATAGATGGAATTGTCAAGGTGGATCCCATGGAGCCACCACCAACTGTTTGGGAATTTGGAAGAGGTAGTGGTCTGACTATCTGAACAGAGACAGAAACGATGTCCTGGTGTTCTTGATGGAATGGCTGCAGGATTGCCACAAATGTCTAGATTATCTGTGTTCTCATGATGATAACAGGACACAGATCCACATGGGAACATGAATTGTTCTGATGATGCTAAGGACTTGGTATGAAAAGTTATCAATCCCACTCTGGGAAAACATATTTCCAAGTGATAATTAAACAAGGTTTTAACTCACGTCTGCGCCTTCTAAAGATTTTTTCAACACTGCAACTACTTCTTCTTGAAAAGCAACTTCATCCACACATTTGGGACGGCTAGGAAAAAAAAATTGGCATTTGGTTGTTAGCAGAGATACTGAAAAGTTTCATGTGTTACTGTTGCTGTGAAGTCAATTACAGTCCTTAACATGTACTAAGAGAAGAAGGGGAAGAGAAAAGCTTAGGAATTAGAGCCACAGGGATAGGGATGTATTATTACTGTTAACAAAGAGATGAGCAGGGATGAGGACTTCCTTAGATTTTCTAGCCAGATCTTTGTCACACTTGTAACATCAAAGTAAAAGGTTTTTCTAGACCTTGTAGCTCAGTTGTGTCTGACTCTTGAGTTTTCTTGGCAAAGCTCATTTTACAGAGGAGGAAAGAGAGGCAAACAAGGTTTGAGTGACTTGCCCAGGGTCACAGAACTAGTAAGAGTCTGAGGTTTCATTTGAATTCAGGTCTTCCTGACTCCAGACCCAGTGCTCTAACCAGTGCACCACCTAGCCTAGGTCTAGACCTAGAAAACCCATTGCTATAATTTTTTTTGTCTAAAAGCAGTATTTTAGCAAGATTCTGCTAAACTAGTCTAGAGTTCCAGCTCTAAACGCTAGCTATTATCCAGTGCTAAGTGAAGCCGTTACAGGAGCCCTGGATTAAATGGACAAAGCCACCGGTCACAGGAACGCTCCGCAGCCTCCCGATCCACGCAAACACAAAGGAGCGGGAGTCAAGCACTCTGGGGAGAGCACAGAACCCACAGAACACTTCGACTCCCACTACGATCGTCGGCTTGGCTCTGCAAACCAAGCAAACGTGCAAATGCCATCGCACTACAGAGGGTCTGAGCGAGAGGGCGCGCGCAGCTCACTCCAATCCCATCCCTTAATTTTGGGAGTTAGAAAACCTTTCACAGCACTAAGCCCAGTTAAGCTCTTCGGGCCCACGCTAGAAGGGGTGACAACTGGGGGAGGGGTCTGTCCACGCGCGCCGGGGGGCGGGGCTCTTACTATTTCTCCACCCACGGCACAGGCTTGGCCCTTCGGCTCTCGGCGCTGCTGCCCGCGGGGGCCCCGGGTCCTCGGTCCTTCGTGGGCGGCGGCTTGGTGCTGATGGAGGCCGGCCCTTTGAGGAAGGCCTGCATGGCCGCTTCCCCCTGCCCGGGGAAGGCCGAGAAGCGGGATCGGTCCGGAGGCGGCCCCGGGGACCACCCGAGACGAGTGGGTCACGCACACAGGAGGAGCACGGCAGCGGCTGCCCTCCGGCCCTCCTTAGAGAGGCGCCACACAGCCGGGCGGGGAGTCGCTGTCTGGAGCCCGCCGCCCGCCGGTCCTGGCCCCTGCGCTCTCCATTCACCCCTAGGCGCCTCAGCTCCCGGTTCCCGCCACCGAACAGCCTGCCGGGAGCGGGTCGCGTCATTTCCGGTGGAGGAGGAGCGCCCGAGCCCAGGAGCCGTTGGCACGCCAGAACTGCGTCAGGCGGAGGTGGGGCGGGTGTCCCCGTGGGATGGATCTCTTAGATCCGCAGGGGATCGGTTGTCCCTAGAGGGCACGGACAAGCCATGCTTTTGCCTTTCTTTGTGTCTCCAGAGCTTAGCAAAGGGCGAGGCATACAGTAAAGTCTCAACAAATGCTCGTGGACCAACCGCCACCTTCCCCCCCACCCACCCCCAAGTGCTCGGCGCCAGCCTGGAGCCCTGTTCAAAGATGGCTTCGAGGAGGGCCACGCAGCACCAGCACGCATACGCTGGTTTCTCTCGCCCTCCCGCCCCGCATGCGCAATATGCTCAGTGTGTCTCGATGGCTCCAGGGCCCGAGCCGGAAGCTGCTGGCTCAGTGGCTCGACTTTGTGAAGGCACCGACGGCTGAGACACTTACTGGACACTTTTGCGTAAAACACAACGGGCTGGTTGGGGAGCATCACGTGCCTCTCTCCCCGAAGAGGGCGGGGAAAGGGCTCTTCTACACCACTTACAGACCCGACAGCCCCCTTCTAGCCAGCCTAAACTCGCCTCCCCGCCCCGCCCCACCGCAACACCTCCTGATTGGTCCTAGCTCAGGTCCCTGGGGCCAATCGGAACAAGGTACCCGGGCCCCCCCCCCCCTTCCCCATCTACTCGTTTCACATGTTGCTCTCCAGGTTAGCTGGCTTGTCCGTTTCCTTCCAAACTCCCTTTTGTACCTTAAAAGAAAATGCTTCAGTGGCCTTTTCCTTCTCTTGAGGGTCAACACTATCACTTATTCCTCTCCCAAACTGCCTCCGCTTGAGGCGAAAGTAATACTTTCCTCCCAAGAGCAAGGTGGGAGCAGCACAGTCTGTCATTTCCTTCACTTCTCTCTGGACCAAAGCCTGTCCCGGGGCCCCTTCCGGGCCAGAGGGAGAAGAGGCTTCGGGAAGTAACCTAGCTTTCCCAATGGCTCTTGCTGCTTGCCTGATCACTCCGGGTCGATGAGTTAGGCTTTGTGGACATATTCTCCCTAACTTCAAAGAATGTGAAAGTACTAAAAGAGATTTTAATTTACATGGAAATTTGATCCCAATTTCACAGGAGGCAGGCAAAGGTTGGTGACTTCTGGGATCTCGAATGTTGACAGCTCTGAGAATGGCAACTCAAAATCAAAATAGGCACCGGGCCCCTCACAAACCACCTAAGGCTGGGAAAAGATCTAATAAGGCTGAAACAAAGCAGTAGGCTGACGGAAGGTCCTGGGGCAGTTTGGCCCAGGCCCCCATATAGCAGAGAAGCAACAACAGGCTGGAATTACACTATACCAAGGAGATGGGGGGTATTTCCCACACTCTCCCTTTTGCTTCTGAAGTTTATGAAGCTTTTGTAGAAGTGAGCGGCTATAGTCACCCACAGACCATGTATCTTCCTGTGGCAGGAAAAAAAGAGGAGTTATTGCTGAAAGAAGCTAGGAATCCAATGATGTTGACATGGCAACTTCTGGACTAGCTGTCCTGGCAGAAAAACAGCCCCAGTGTCATTGCTGAGTGCCCGTACTTGGCAATCTGGGGACTCCTGGCATTGCAGTAAAGGGTACTGCTGCCCTCTTGCTTTCACACAGTTGGCACTCTCCCATTTTCAGGTTGAGGATGAAGTCTTGAACTGCCCCATCTGACCATGGCCATCACTGTGCAAAGCCCCAAGAACTTCAGTCAGTGTGGTTAAGTGTAGACAGGCATCAGCAGCTGTCCTGACTTCTGCTGGATGGCAAGGCCTTGGGGGCAAAGGAGGCCTAGTCCACAGAGAGAAGAGAAGAAGGGGCCGTGAATGTTGGCTGTTTTTATTAGGACCATGATCATTGTTAAGATGCCTTCCCCTACCCCACTAAGGGACAACAATGGAAACCTCCGTTTATGACTTCAAAGCCCAGGCCACCCTGGCTCTGATTTCAGCAGTAGACTGTAGCCAGGGAACAGTAATCTGATGGTCCTCAGCATCCCAAGCAGGCTGATGTCTACACCCACCAAGAGGAACCACTGGTAAGCTTTAAGGTAGATGAGAAGAGAAGGGAAAGGACAGGAAAAGCAAAGGCAAAAAGGGAGGAAGAGGAAAGAGACCAAAAGGAGATCCATGTTATCCTTTGTAACACTTCAAAGTCTGTAAGCCCTTTATTCACCTATAACCCTGAGACGAGTACTACAGACATCATTTTCCCCATTGATCAGGTGAGGAAGCTGACGTTCAGGAAGATTACAGGCAACACAGCTTGATACGTGAATTCCCCTCTTTACCAACTGCAGACTTAGACCTCTGTACTACACCAGTACTAGCAAGGTTTGGGGATTTCAAGAAACACAAAGAGCCTCACACTACGCTGATCTAAAGGTTTCCAGACAGGACTTGGGAATGAATTTACTAGCTGTGCCACTGGGCAGGTCACTTAACCTGTGCCTGCCTGTTTCCTCATTTATAAAAATAACCACCTACTTTTGTAGAGTTGTTGTGAGGATCAAATGAGATATTTGGAGAGTGGTTTGCAAACCTTGCAAAAGCTTTTATGTTATTATAAAAGGGATTCACTGGCCACACTCCTCTCAGAGTACAATGTTGACTTTTTTGCCCCAGATCACACAGCTAGTAAGTGGCAAGTGTCTGAGGCCTGATCTGAACTCAAGTCCTCCTGACTTCAAGGCTGGAGCTCTATCCACTGGGCCACCTAGCTGCCCCCAATGCTGACTTTCTTCACTTTGATGCTACTCCTGCCTCCCTGTTCTCCTCGGGGGGGGGGGGAGCAGAATAGCAGGCAGAAGGGGCTGATCTAGGCAATGGACTGGTTCTGGATGACCTCCAGGTGTTAGAGAGCTTTGGAATTCTTATCTGGAGGTAGCCATAGGGAGATAGAGTCTTTAATGAAGTCCTGATCCTAGGGTGACCAGATAAGGCTGAACACAGACACTGGCAGGCAGGTTTCCCTGGTAGTGAGAGGCTGCAGGTTCAGACCTTCATCAACCATTTTGAATTCTTGTACTAGTACAATGCCTCTGCTCGGGGTACAGGTTCCTGGGTCTGATCAGCCTGCATACCCAATCATACTGCCCCTCAGAGGCCTGCAAACAAAATAAGCTCTCAGTCAATACAGACTGAGAGGGAAAGGGAGAGAAGAGGGAAGAGGAGCATATGATGGCATGTGGCATGTTTCCACCAGTGATTGCCTGACCTGCCACTCAAAGTAACCAGTAGACAGAAACAGCTAGAATAACTGATAAATTCCTAAGAACAGCCTTTGAACACAACACAAAAGCTACCTGTACTTATCCTTATCTAGGCTACTTGTATTTGGTGTACTGAAAGATGCACTGGGTCTGCTTCTCCTAGACTGGTAAAGGGGGCAGCTAGGTGGCACAGTGGACAGAGCAAGAGGCATAGTCTGGAAGATCTGAGTTCAAATTCAGCCTCAGACACTTACTAGTTGTGTGGGCAAGTCATTAAGATGCTATTTGCCCCAGTTTCCTTGTCTGTAAAATGAGCTGGAGAAGGAAATGGCAAACCACTCCAGTATCTCTGACAAGAAAACCCCAAATAGGGTCAGGAAGGGTTGGACACAACTGAAAATACTGAACAACAAAGGCCTCTCAGACTACAGTTCAAGGCAGGCCTTTTCTCCTCTCAGGTCCAGATCCAGACAAACTAAGACCCAGAGGAGAGGAGAGATGGTCACTGTGCATGTAACTGCAATGTCTTTTCCCACCAGATTCATTTGCACACAATCAAAAACCGCACAGTTGGAATGAGTATCAGGCCATCTTGTCTCTGTTCTCTGAAATTCTGGACTGGATCTGCAGTTTCCCCTTTACCTGGCTCTACAGAGAATCCCAGGTTTCTGGACATTTCTAATTAGATCTTGACTCCCCACTACCCCAGTCTCAGGGCCCAGCACTTCACTGAGTTGCCAGGGCCACGTGGCCAGCCTGGAGTCAGTCAGCTCCAAGGGAGGTCACAGAAGACTTCAGAGAGAAGCAGAGGAAAGGGAGAATCCTGGAATGTCCAAGTTCAAAGGGAGCTTGGCAGCCTCCTGATTCAACCTTTATCCCAGAAGAAATTCTCCTGATCTCAGAGGAGGTGAGTGACTGTCTAGCTGGGGCTTGGAGACCTCCAGGGATGGAGGCAGCAGCTCATTCCACTGTGGGGTACCTCCAACTGTTAGAAATGTTTTCCTACAAGCCTCGATTTTCCTCTGTCACTCACTGCTCCTAGTTCTGCCTCTGGGGCCATGCAGAACACATCTGATTTCTCTCCCACCGACAAGCCCTTCAAACAACTGAAGACAGCTCTCACATACCCTAAGCCCTCTCTTCTCCAGGTTAAACATACCCAGTTTTTCTAGTGGATCCTCCAGCGCCATGGAACCAAGACCCCCCCACCATCCCTAGCTGTCTATCCTTGCTGTTGATGAATGCTCAGAATGGAACATAAGTGTCCAGTGATTGTTCCCTCTTTATTCCCAGAAACCACACCTCCTCCTGCAGCTCAGGGTCCAATTAGCTTTAGGGTGCCTCAGGACTCCTACCAAGGGGGCAATCTGCTCTTTTTCAAACAAATGGCTCTTTAACCATGACATCAGGCACCATCTGAGCCCAGGCTTTTTTACCTTCAACAACACTCCCACCTACTCAGCCAGTCAGATCAATGACAGTCCTCCAGGAGGCCCTCATCTGAACTCGATTTGTTCTTGCCATTCTTAATCTTGAGCCTTCTGAGGCTGTGCTCTGTGATGCAAAGGAGAAAAGAAAGATGCCTAGAGGGCAAGGGGTCATGGGCAGATAAGCCTTTGCCATCTCAAGCATTTACATATTTTTCTATTAGATAAGAGAAAAGTGGGAACAAAAGATAAAAAGTGCCTCCTTATTCTCAATTTCTGGTTCACTGGGAGTTTTTCTCCTGTATTTTCTCACCACTCACCCTTATTACATATAAATTGTCCTTGGCCCTGCCCCATCTTTCTCCTTTTTAAGTTGGGAGTGTTAAGTGGCCTAGAATGTTGCTTCTCAAACTCAGATATAATCCAGACCACAGCTGCCCACCCCTTCAACAGCCCTGGGTTCACAGGTCCTAGGGCTGACCCCTAAAGTTTATTTTCTTTTTGGCTCACTGCCTCTACCCAGAGTTTACTTTGGTAAACTCTCTTTTTATCACTTATAAATAGGTCATGCCTAAGTTTCGCAAATGCAGGTAACAAGGGGCCCAGTTCTCATACAAACATGGAAAGCAAGAAGTGCATATCAGGTAGAAGACAGATTTAATTTTATCTAATAAAAAATGCAGAAAGCACAAAGGACTCAAAGGAGCCCACAAAGCCCTAAGAGTAACAGCTCTGACACTCTAAGAAATCTGCAGACCTCTGCCAAGGTCCTACAGACCCCAACCCCACCCCCTCTCCAATCTGCCACATCCCCTGCAGTTCAGACTCTTCCCAGAACATATACTTTGGGGGCATCAGACAATAATTTCCTTTCCATTAGCCCTGTATCACACAGAGTCAGAATGCCAGACCTGAAAGTCAAGTCAGCAAAACCAACAAGAAGTTATTAAGTGCTTACTATGTGCTTGGTACTGTGCTAAGCACTGAGAATGCAAAGAAAGGCAAAGTCATTGCTTTCAAGGAGCTCCCATTCTGCTAGGGTAAATAACTATACAAACAAGAAATATACAGGATTGATCAGAAATAAGCTCAGAGGGAAGGCACTACCATTATGGGGGACCTGGAAAGACATCTTGCAGAAGGTGGGATTTCAGATGAGACCTGAAGAAAGCCAGGGAGGCCAATAGGAGGAGAAAAGGAGGGAGAGAATTCCAAGCTTGAGGGGCAGCCGGTAAAAGCACCCGGAGTCAGGAGATGGAGTGTCCCTAGTGAGAAACATTAGGGAGGCCAGTGGCCATGGGTCCCAAGAGTACTTGGAGGAGACGAAGAAACCTGGACAGGTAGGAAGGGGTCAGGTTATGAACACAAGTCAACAAGCATTTATTAAGCACCTACTACGTGCCACACATTGTGTGAGGCACTGGGGACACAAAGGCAAAAAAAAGAATCCCTACTTTTAAGAAGCTCACAGCCTAATGGAGGAGACAGCATGCCAACAGCTGTGTACAAACGGCATGGATGGAGAGGGTGACTTGAGAGATACTTTCAGAGGAAAGGCACTTAGATTAAAGAAGACTGGGAAAGGCTTCTTGCAGGTTGGATTTCAGCTGAGAAATACAGAAGCCAGGAGGAGAGAGTTCCAGGCATCAGGGATGGCCAGTAAAAATGCTTTTGGGAAATGGAGTGTCTTATGACAGGAACAGCCAAGAAGCCAGTGTCACTGGATAGAAGTGTACCTGGGGGAAGTAAGTTGTAAGAAGACTGGAAAGGTAGGAGGGGACCAGGTTATGGAATGTTTTTTTTTTTTGGTTGTAATCCTATCTCCTTTGCCCTCCGGAATATTATATTCCATGCCCTGTGGTCCTTTAATGTAGAAGCTGCTAAATCTTGTGTTATCCTGATTGTGTTTCCACAGTACTTGAATTGTTTCCTCCTGGCAGCTTGTAATATTTTCTTCTTGACCTGGGAACTCTGGAATTTGGCTGTAATATTCCTAGGAGTTTTCCTTTGGGGATCTCTTTCAGGAGGAGATCTGTGGATTCTTTCAATTTCTATTTTGCCCTCTGGTTCTACTATATCAGGGCAGTTTTCCTTGATAATTTCTTGAAAGATGATGTCTAGGCTCTTTTTTTGATCATGGCTTTCAGATAGTCCAATAATTTTTAAATTCTCTCTCCTGGATCTATTTTCCAGGTCAGTTGTTTTTCCAGTGAGATAGTTCACATTGTTTTCTAACTTTTCATTCTTTTGGATTTGTTTTACAGTGTCTTGATTTCTCATAAAGTCACTAGCTTCCAATTGCTCTATTCTAATTTTTAAGGAAGTATTTTCTTCAGTAATCTTTTGGACTTCCTTTTCCATTTGGCCAATTTTTCTTTTTAGGGCATTTTTCTCCTCATTGGCTTTTTGGACCTCTTTTGCCATTTGGGTTAGGCTGTTTTTTAAGGTGTTATTTTCTTCAGTATTTTTTTGGGTCTCCTTTAGCAAGCTGTTGACTTGTTTTTCATGATTTTCTTGCATCACTTCATTTCTCTTCCAGTTTTTCCTCTACTTCCTTACTTGCTTCTCAAAATCCCTTTTGAGCTCTTCCAGGGCCTGGGACTGATTCATATTTTTCTTGGAGGCTTTGGATGTAGGAGCTTTGACTTTGTTGTCTTCTTCTGGTTGTATATTTTGATCTTCTTTTTCACCAAAGTAAGATAATATAGTCTGACTCTTTTTGCGCTGCTTGCTCATGATCCCAGCCAATTACTTGAGTTTTAAACTCTTTGTTAAGGTAAGAGTCTGCTTCCAATGTGGAGAATGTACTGTCCCAAACTTCGGGGGTTTGTACAGCTGTTTTCAGAGATACTTGTAGGGACCTGTAAATTTTCAGTTCTTCCAAGGTGGTGTGATAAGGAGCGAGGTGTTTAATCCTTTCCTGGGCTGTGACCACAAGTACTCCTTTCTGTCCTGTACCTGTGAGGAGGGGTTCCTCTACACAGCCATTACAAGCTCCACCATGCCAGCACTCCTCTTCACCCCAGCACCGCCGCCCAGAACTGTGACTCAGATCCACACAGGGGCAAAGCAAGAATTCCCTGCAATCCCTCTCTGATCAGCCACTGGATTCCCCCTCAGTCTATGGGCCAAAAGCTCAGGAAGCAGCTGCCCCCGCCTAGGGCCACGCTCTTGGGGAATGGATCTGAGACCCTGCCTTCCTGTCCCACAACTGCAGAAACACACTTTTCCCACTGACCTTCTAAGTTGTCTTTGGCATTAGTGGATTGAGAAGTCTGGAAACCGCCACAGCCGCCCGATTCAGTCCTCTGAGGCCTGTTCCAGGTTCGCTGTGGCCTCGTGGCGCTGTGCTCCCAGCCCGGCACAATACACCTTTCTGATCAATCATCCAGGTTGTCTTGGGCTGGAAATTTGTTTCACTCTGTCTTTTTGTGGGTTCTGCTGCTTTAGAATTTGTTTAGAGCCATTTAATGAGTATTTGGAGGGGTTTGGGGGAGAGCTCAAGCAAGTCACTGCTTTCACTCCACCATCTTGGCTCCACCCCCTGGAATGTTTTAAAAGCCACAATTTATATTTGATTCTGGAGGGCATAAGGAGCCACTGGAGTTGAATGGATGGGGATGAAGGGTGGGTGACAGGGCAGACTTCTACTTGACAGCTAAGTGAAGGATGGACTGCAGGGGAAAGAGATTTGAGGCAGGGAGACCACCCACTCCCCAGGCTAATGCACTGTTTCAGGCATGAGGTGGAGGGTTTGCACCACAAACCCTCCACCAAAGTGGTAGCAGTGTCAAAGGAGGGACGGGAGTACATGAGAAATCACAGGATTTGCCAACAGACCGGATATAGGGTGAGGGAGAGAGAAAGAGTCAAGGATGACACCCAGGCTTTTAGCTTGCATGACTAGGTGTCCTCAACAAGGTAATTTAGGAAGAGGAAGATTTGGACATGTTGAGCTTAAACTATGTAGTGGACATACAGTTCAAGATGACCAAGAGGCAGCTGGATATGAGTCTGAAGGTTAGGAGAGAGGTCAGGGCTGGATAAGGAGATTTGAGAATCATTAGCATAGAGATGAAAACAGAATCCATGGGAATTGATGAGATCACCTGCTAACTATGGGGAAAAAATGGAGATCAGTGCTAACTCTGGAGAAATTCTAACGTCAGAATCAATGCTTCTCGTTCTGCCTTCTGGGGTCCCCCCAAACAAGTCCAATTCTTGTCATGTCCCACCTCGGCCCAGCTCTTCTAACATTCAGGATTCTTTCTGCTGGTGTTAGCATGTTCTCCAATCTTTTCACCAGAAGGAATCTTCCCCAAGACCACCTCAAGGCAACACCAGCAGGGAAGAGAGGCTGGACTCCTAAAAGGAATACGGGGAGAGCAACTGCAGCTCCCATTTCTATTCCTGCACAACTAATCTCATATGTTATTAGCCAACTACCACCTCCACGCCTTTGCCCAAGTTGTGCCCATGACTGGAATGCTCCCCCCACCTCTTAAAAATTTTTGCTTTACTTAAGACTCGGCTCACGAGCCTCCTCCTACACAAGCCCTTTCTCCTTAGTCCGCGCACACAGCAGGCGCTCCATAAATGCCGGTCGGAAGGAAAAGAATTTGACGAAGGAATCCTGAGGGGATCAACAAGGGCCCGAACTGCACACGAAGAGGGAGGACGGAAGGTAGGATAGGGACCCAGGCGCCTACACCCTGCCTCGGACCCTCGTTCGGGCCCAGCACCCACCCAAGCTCTACGCGGACCCAGAAACACCTGGACCTGCCGCCTGTCCGAGCAGTAACTCCCGCGACCAAATAAGAGTCCGGCAGGAAGTGAGTGCGCCACTTCCTGTCCGGAAGGGCGCACCCACAACAAACGGAGGGGACGACGCTGAAGGAATCGAGCCCATGAGCTAGGTCGTGGGCAAAGAAACGGCATTTGGAACATCAAACATTTATTAAAGATCAAAAGAATGCAAGATAATAGGGGGAAAAGGAGTTTTGCGACAAAGAGACCATGTCTGCGGACGTCAGTCTGGCCGACACCTTCATTCAGCATGGACTCCCCCGGCAGCCTGCCAGAATAAAAAATGGCCACAGTCCGGGCTACGAAACTCCTCTGCGCAAGCTTATTGCCCTCCGAAGGGCGGGGAAAGTTAGGAAAAGGAAGATTCGCATGCGCGGAGACTAAAGAGCCGCGCTCTGAAAGGTGCGCACGCGCACATCACTCGACGTGTTTGGTTACCGATCTACAGTCAGCCAATGGAGCCAGAGGCGGGGTTCAGTGACCTTGTCTCTGGGGAGGAGGAGCCCGCAGCGAGGGAGGGCGTACGGCCGCTGCAGCCCAGGCCACGTGGGCTCCTCTACATTTAAAGATACTACCCCGACACCACCACCCTCCAAACCTTTCCCGGTTCCCTTGCGACCTCTCTGACCGCTCCTTCTCTGCCTCCTTTGCTGGATATTCATCCAATCAATTAGTAAACATTTATTAAACGCCTACTGTGTGCCTGCACTGTGCTAAACACTGTCAAACCTTTATTAAGTGCCTGCTGTGTGCCAGGCATTTGTGTTAAGCTGAGGATACAAAAAGAGGCAAAAGACTACCATTGCCCTACAGGAGCTTACAATTTAATGCGGAAGACAGCATACAAATAAATATGTACAAAGCAAATTTTATACAGGGTAAATCAGAAATGGTCAAAAGAGGGAAGACGCTGGAATTAAGAGTGGTTAGGGAAGTTTTCCTGGGGAAGGTGGGATTTTAGTTGAGACTTAAAGGAAGCCAGGAAGGCCAGCAGGTGAAAATGAAGAGGGAGAGTGGTCCAGACATGGAGGACAACCAGAAAGAATGCCTAGGGCACTATCTGAGAGGAAGTGCATGCAGGGGACCCAAAGATCAGTGGAGAGATGCATATGGGGGTCATGAGCAGCTGTAGCAAGTTCCCAGTGATGACAGCCTAAACACAACAAAGGAGTGGTGTCAGTGACAGAGGCAAGTAGCAAGACCCAGGGATGGCAGGTATGCAGGCTGACAATGCGAGACCCAGAGGAAGGTGTAATGCACATCGGCGATTTATGAAAGGACGTGGACAAGACGTGGACAGGCTGGTTCGGTGCCTCTGAATCCCAATAGCACCTTTTTGCTTTTCTCTCGGCACCACATTTTCATTGCAATGTCAAAAATGCTTGAGGACCTAAGTCCTTACAACACTCCCTGCTTTCTTGTTTCAAGCATCAATCAACAGACGATTGCTGAGGCAGCAGGGGACAGTGATGGGAGGGCTTGGTGTCAAGCAGCTGTGCCCCTCTTGGGAAAGGGACCAAGGAGTGAAGAGCCGGACCTGAAATTGGTTTCTATAGCAACCAGAAGATGGTCACTGTGGAAGACAACCAGCTAGCAGAATTATGCTGAGGCTGCATCAGCAGGGCGAATGAGAGACTGTCCTTTTATCTGGGCAGGTGGAAATGTATTTCCCCTCTTATCAGGCCCACTTCAGCTATTTTGAAAGTTGATGAAACCTAGATCTTAGAATTAGCATCTAAGATCATTTCTGTTTGGAATAAATGAATGAAAGATAAGCCCCCATGAAGGGGCAAAGGAGAAAAAAAGAAAAAAGTATAACTCTCTCCGTTGCTGGCAATGAACATCATGACATGTCAGTCTGCCTGAATGAATATGATTTTTCATTTACTAACTCCTGACCATCTAACTTTAGGCTGCCAGCTATTGGCCCACAGCACCTGTAGGATTACTACAGAGCAGCGTTCTCACGGACTGTGGCTTTTGAAAGGTGTCAGTGTCTCCCAATGGTCTATCTCTTCTGTATGGCTGACCATATTTGCCACATGATAGAACACCAGTTTCCTCATCTGAAGTTACCTTCCCAAGTGGGGGACAGAGTTACTTCCCAGAGCTTGGAGTCTACAAATAAGCTTGTGCTTTGCTGCTGAATATTAAAAAATAATTTTTTTGAGGTAGAATGAGACTAGAACTATAATTTCACTGGAATAAGAAGGAAATAAGCATTTATTAAGCACCTACTATATGCCAGGTGCTGTGCTAAGGACCCTACAAATACGTCATTGGAGCCTCACACCAACCCTTGCTATTATTATCATCCCCATTTTACAGTTGAGGAAACTGGAACCATTTCTTTTTGTTGTTGTTGTTTTGTTTTTTTAGGCAATTGGGGTTAAGTGACTTGCCCAGGATCACACAGCTAGTGTCAAGTGTTTAGTCTGAGGCTGGATTTGAACTCAGGTCCTCCTGACCTCAGGGCCAGTGCTGTATCCACTGCGCCCCTGGAACCATTTCATTTTGAGCCTAGCATAGCACTTAGCACACAGAAGGGGCTTAATAAATATTTGTCGAGTTGAATTGAATACATCAAAGGAAAAAGTAGAAGGGGGAAAGGTGGGTATTTGAAACAAGGTACTCATATAGCCCTTCCCCTTAATGGGATCATATTCAGCCTTTTGAAAATAAGTATTTTTGTTTTTTGAAAAAAATGTTTTAAATCCTAGAAAGAGCTACGTAATGTTCAGAATATTTGAATCCTACATCATTAAAGGAGAAGATAAAATTTTGGACTAAATTGGGCAAACATCAAACACAGTTGTTTACACACACAACTACTTTCGTGTTTCAGAAGACAGAAATCAAAGTCCAGTGTTGGGAAAGGGACATGGGGGCAGCCTGTGCAAAGACATGGTGGTGGTAGATGGATTGTTGCGTAGCAATTGCAACAAGCGAGGACAGGAATTCAGAGGGGCAGTTAGAATAGACATGCTCAGCCTTGGGCCTTTACCAGCTTTATTAGTTTTGCTTTCTGGGTGAATTTGGAGATTAGTATAATGCAGGGATTTGTGAAGAATTTTAAAAACAAGTCCCTGAAATTGTTATGGGGCAAATAAAAATGTAAAGACCTGGGTATGAAAGGAGCAATATCCCAACATGCCCCGTGTGGCTATAATGATTCAGAGAAGAACAGGTTCAGAGACTCTCCAAGCTGGAAGGGATCTCAGAAGCCGGCTAATTTAACACATACCTGACCAAGAATCTCCTTTCCCAAATCCCTGGCCAGTGTATTCACCCTCTGCTTGAAGACCTACAGTCTATGCACTCTGCCCTCCTCAAAGAGAGGAGTACCAGTGGAGACTACTATTTGTCTGCTCCCTTAAATATTATTAGCCTAGGGGCTGTCCTTTTTGGGATCGTACTAAACTCCTGATCACTATTCCTTCATGGGGAAAGGGGAACCCCAAGGTTTAGAGAGATGGATAAATACACACAGACATATATGTGAATGTGTGTATGCATATATTCATAAATACATATATGTGTTCATTTATATTTAGAACTTGACTCCCTTCTCACCAAATGCCAGTCCCATAATGAATAAATGTATGTATGTATGTATGTATGTATGTATGTATGTATGTAGCAAATAGCAAAGAAATTAATTTATCCAAGTCAATAGCAAAACAGAAATCAGAGAAAGTATACATAGGATATATACATATATACCAGATAATGCATATTGAAGGAGCTCTCTCATTGGGAGCCATCTAGCTCAGATCAAATAAAAGAGTCTCAGGTCTCACCCAAAGAGAAAATTCCCTGAAATTTTTAGTATAGCAAGCTAGGTAAAGGGATATGATAGAAACTGCCTGTTTGTCTCATACTGACTTTTTCCTAGAGTCTTTCTCTCTTTATCAAGCTGAAGAGACATTGGAATGGTCATCTTCTATCTTGAAGTTAGAAGCCAAAAGAACTAGCATTTCTCTTTCCAGCTCTCACTAACTCTTCCCATCCCTAATTCAGGAGTGGGGCATTGAATAATCAATCAATTAGGAGAGTCTCATACAATTAACCCTCCCTCCCTCCCTCCCTCCCTCCCTTCCTTCCTTCCTTCCTTCCTTCCTTCCTTCCTTCCTTCCTTCCTTCCTTCCTTCCTTCCTTCCTTCCTTCCTTGTCTGTCTTTGTATCCTCAGGGCCAAGCATTATTTGGTATTGATTGAACAAAGCAATATGAAGAGACATAGGAAAAGGTCCCTGACCTCATAGATGTATAGACTGAATCATGGTACAGTGGAAAGCGCATGAAATTTCTGGAATCAGAGAACCTGGGTTCAAATCCCAGCTCTGCCATTTACTGCCTGGGCAATTTTGGGCAAGTCACTTAACCTCTATCCCTGTTTCCTCATCTGTCAAATGGGGAGGTTGGCCTTGATGACTGCTAAAGTCCCTTCTGGCTCTGAATCTATGACTTCATGAGACTGATTGATCTAGATTCTTTTTGCCAGAACTGAGAGGGACTTTAGAGACAGGTTTCTCAAACACCCTCTGTCCCCCAGATGGGAAAGTAAGAATCAAGTTCTGAATGAAAAGCCATTTGTAAATGATTCATGTCTGAAGGCCTCCTTCCCAGGTTTTATTCTATTTTCAGGGCTGTCATTTTATTCATTCCACCTTATGGTCACTTCCAGCTTTAAATCTATGATTCTAGGATTTCAAAAACATATATTAGATTTTTTTTTTCTGGGTGGGAGGGATTAACTTCAGTCTAGAATTTAGTAGTAGGATGAAACCTGGAGATCTCTGGGCCTGATGTCAAGCAGAAGGAAAGACTCTTTTCCTTCATTTCAAACTTAAGTGTGAAACAATGGTGTGTTCTAGGTTTGGACAGATCTAGGGGAGGGATAGGCACAGATCTCCACTTTTTAGTGGAACAGTTAAGTGCACAATGCTCCAAAACATTTCAATCAATTTCAGTTACACCACCTACCTGTGACAGATTTACAAATTCTGCAACTGACAGGCCTTTCTTGCCAGGTTGGACAATGATTATAATGGGTTTGATTCAATTAAAAGAAACTCTCCATCCGGATCTTGAAGAGATGTCTTTTCTTCCCCCAGAATTGATTCCATTCAAATCACTTTGCTTTTATTCTATTGGACAAAAATAGAATTGTGGTTCTTTTACAATTCTCTCAGCCTTTTATAACATATCAATACGTGCAAGGTGAGAAGCAATGTGGCCTTGAAGTCATGAATAACTGGGTTCGGGCAGTTTTATAAGACTCTTGAGTTAAGGTCTAGAACAAAAAATTGTGCCAGGCAGCAAAGTCCCTGACTTCAAGGAGCTTACATTCTGTGGAAGAGGAAGGTGGTGCAGTGAATAGAGTTCTGGAGTTGGGATCAGGAAAACTTTGGTTCAAATCCTGCATTGGGCACTTCTTAGATATATGATCCTAGGAAAGACATTTAACCTCTTTCAGCCTCAATTTCCTAAACTGCAAAATGGGGATAATAATAGCATCTACTTTACCAGGGTTATTGTGAAGATCAAATAAGAGAATTTTGTAAACTGTAGTACAATTTAAATGTCAGCTATTTGCAGTGCTAAAACATTTCCAAGGTTACATAAATACAAAGTATATGAAGAGAGACAACAGTTCTGGGCTGGGAAGTGGTAAACAAAATTGGGTTAAGCTTTGTTGCTGTTAAATAGTCCTAATAAGTGCAGGAATGTGAATCAAGGGTAGAGGTTGATGGCCATAGCCTCTTCACTTAGCTTTTGTTTTTACCCTAAATTAACTTGTTTGCCAAATTAAGAAGCATCTTGGGAGAGAGGATCATTCAATGTCTTAGCCTCCGTAGAGATCTCATGATAGGGAAGTGAGGATAGAGTCCTGCATGTACATGCATATACATACGTGTGTATGTATATGTGTATATACATATATGGGAGTAGAGCAATATATATAGTATATATGGTGTATATATGGTATATGTGTGTGTATATGTGTATGTATATATGTATATGTATATACCCATGCACGCAGTAGTAGAGGGCAGCAGCTGGCCCTGAGAAGGGTAGACAGCTGAAGGCCAGCAGATGGCAGCAACGAGCAGCAGTTCAATAATCGTAAGGCCAGCCTGAGTGCTGAGCAGAGACCAGACAATAGATTTTGTATCTGGGGTCCCACTCATGGAATGCTGTCCCTCCTCATTTCTGCTTCCTGACTGCCCTGGCTTCCTTTAAGGCCCAACTAAAATCCCATCTTCTACAGGAAGCTTTTCCCAATCCCTCTTAATTCTAGTAACTTCCTCTCTATAGCTTTAACTATGTGTGTGTGTGTGTGTATGTGTGTGTGTATGTTGTCTCTCACATGAGATTGTGAATTCCTTGAAAGGCACACACTGTCTTATGCCTCTTTTTATATTTCCAGCACTTAGCACAGCACCTAGAACATAGTAGGTGTGTAATAAATACATGTTTGTGTACATATATGTGTATATGCACATACATAGATATATGTATATATGCAGCTAGGTGGCACAGTAGATTAGAGTGCCAGGCCTGGAGTCAGGAAGACCTGAGTTCAAATCTGGCCTCAGACACTAGCTGTGTCACCCTGGGCAAGTCACTTAACCCTGTTTGCCTCAGTTTCCTCATCTGAAGAAGGAATTGACAAACCACTCCAGTATCCTTGCCAAGAAAGCCGCAAATGGGTTCACAGAGAGTCAGACACGGCTGAAAATGACTGAACAACAGCTACGTATATCCATGTGTGTATATATATATGTATATGCGTGTATACACACGCATATTTGTATATATAAATGCTTATATATACATGTATATATGTACACATATGTATACACACACAATAAATATAAGATAACTTCAAGTGGGAAGGGAAGGGGAGAGCTGAGGGGTTCAGGAAAGGTCTCGTGTGGCATCTTGAATGGTCCCTAAAGGACGTTAAGGATTCCAAGAAGTATAGATGAAGAGGTTGAGTGGTTCAGGCATGTACAGAAGCTAACACAAAAGCCTGGAGTCAGGAGATGGGGACATCATCCATAAGGAAGGACGAGAAGCCTAGTTTTGATAGACCATGGAGTACATGGGGAAATGATGTAAAACTTCTGGGAAAGAAAGGCTGGAGCCAGAGAAGAAGGGTTTTAAATGCCAGATGATTTTATCTGGGTAGCAATAGTGAGCCATTGTGCCCTCCTGAGCAGGGAACTACAGGGCACTTTAGCAAAATCTATTTTAGCTGCTCTGTGGAAGGTGGATCAGAGGGGCCAGAGACTCAGGGTAACAAAATCAGTGAAAAGGTCAGTTCAATAGGTGATGGGGGCCTGAACTAGGGGCATGGCTGTGTAAATGCAGAGAAAGGAAGGGACGTCAGACATTGAGGAGGCAGAATTGACAAAACTTGGCAGCCCCTAATTGGTGATGGACAGGAGCAGGGAGAGGCCAGGAAGAGCAAAGAAGAGCTGGACATACCCCATGGAGAGATGACTGCATGGGAAGTTGTTCCATCAGCAGAAACAGGGGCATCAGGACAAGAGCTGGATTTGGGGGGTTAAGATAATAACCAGGGGAAGTATCAAGTCTGAAATACTTACGGGACATCCAGGAGAAAATGTCAAGTGGGCAGCTGGTGAACTAGATTTTTCATGTAGGAGTGGTCTGTATATGAGTGGTAATTAAACCCATGGAGGCTGATGAAACCAATGAGAGAAAAAGAAGAGAAGATGGTTCAGGACAGAGCTCTGGGATGCACTCATTCTTTGGGTGCAGAACATCATCATGGTCCTCAAAAGGAGACTGAGGAGAAACAGTCAGAGAGGTAGGAAGAGAATAGGAAACAGCAGGATTATAAAATCAGAGGTGGAGGGAAAAGAGTTTTTAGGAGTTAGGGGTAGCCAACAAGGTGAAAAAAAAAACTTCAGAGAAGTGAGGAAAGAAACAAAATCTTATTAAGCACAAAGTCACCGGTGACTTTGTAGGAGTAGTTTCAGTCAAGTCTTAGGGTTGGAAGCAAGACGTCAAGACGTTTAAAAGTGAGTGGAAAGTGAGCAACTGGAGACAATGGTGCATGGCTTTTCCTGGGAGTACAATTCTGGAAAGGAGCCATGATACAGCACGATAACTTGAGAGCTTGGGGTGGTCAAGTGAAGGTTCTGTCATTGACAATAGGAACAGGTTTGCAGGCTGGAAGGGAGGAACCAGCAGAAAAAAGCTGAAATCAGAGAGGCGGGGTAGTGGCTAGTGGCTCAAGTTCCCAGAGGAAATTGGGATGGATAAAACCAAAGACGTTAGTAGTGGGGTTGTCATTTTAATCAGAGACTAGAGTAAAGGGGGAGAAAATGAGAGATGAGGTCTAGGGTCTGGAGATACAGACTCGGGTGGAAAGACCATGGGATGAATATTCTTTATTCTCTTGACAAAGCAGGAGGTGGGCTCCTTCCCTGAGAGGCAGGGAAGGTGGAGGAGACAGTGGAGATGGCTCTGGGAGAGAAGAAAAGATTTACCGCTGTGGGAAGTGTTTTCAGAGAGGCAATCAGGGAAGAATAAAAGGATTTTCAGGAAGCCGGGGGAGCCCAGTAGACCAAGATTTTAGTGGATTCTTTTGGAAGAGCTGCTGGCTTCCTGTTGCAGTTACCAGGGCATGAGCAGAAGCAGAGAGGGCACATGGTCTGGGTTCTTTACCCATTAATAGCTAATCAATATTTTGCCTTCATGTTGACTCTGCAAATTAAGACTTTGTCTGGAAAGGCCACAGAGTAATTTAGAACAAGATGACTGTTGCTGAGTACAAGGTGACCTGGAGATTTCTGGGTTTCAGAAATATTGGCTCTGTTTTCTTTCAACAGAATTTTGATTGATACTTAAACATTTTTTAGCCTATGAGTGTAATACAATGGGTAGCAATATTGAAACAGAGCATGCACCTTGAAGAGTCAAAGGGGAAATGGCTTAGGCCTGAGACCAAAATCTGGCCTTTGTCAGCTGTGGAGTCCCGGGCAGCTCTCTTAACCTCAGTCTGCCTCAGTTGCCTCTTTTGTAAAATGGGGGTAATAATAACTAGCACCTACTTTATGAGATAAAAAATTTAAAGCAGTTTGCTAACCATAAAGCACTATATAAGTGTTACCTATTGTTGTTCTTGTTATTATGGTTATTAACTACAATATAATCTGCGCATGAAGAGTCCATTAACAACTAGAAGAATCAGGAAAAGGAAAGGCTCCCGAGGAGATGGTGCCTAAGCTGAGCCTTGCAGAGATTCGTAAGGTCTGGAAGTGAGGAAGCATATTTCAGGCATGAGGCTGGGCAGGGTGGAGGTGAGGGGCGGGAGGTATCAGTCATGCAAAAGCATCCAAGAGAGAGACACAAGGCCAAGTGTGGCTCTAACATGACTGTGCGAAGAGGGATGATGCCAAATACGCCAATGATATATTTGTTTTAAGTTAAAGTACAGGATAACATCTGGCTTGTCTCTGTCCTTTCAGGGATATATTCACCTGTCTCTTTAGGTGAAAACTTTCTTACAGAACCACATTTATGATTTTTAAACTGGTTCTAAAACCAAAACACAGGAAGCAGCTTTATTCAACTGTGGAATTGCTATTTTTTCAAGGTACAAAAGAGAATGGGAATTCCATTAATAGCAGCCAGCTCTAGAGGGCACTGCCCTGATAGCTTGGGTATTTTTTTGTAGTACAGTACTCATCCTTTTCTGATGGCTCATCTGAGGATCAGCTCAGCTTAGTACGGAGAAGCCTCATATCATTGGGTTGGCTGCAGAATAATAAGATTTTCAGCCACTGCAAGCAGAGATGTAATTAGGTTTTTTTTAACTCTAGGGCTAAACCAGTCGCAGGGTGTGGTCACAACTGCTAGGCAGAGAGGGTGGCTAGACTTTGGGAGATGAGACAGCCAGCCCATCCTCCAGATCTCATTTTCATGGGCCTCAGGGGAAGGACAGGACCCTAGGGTGGCCAACAGGAGTGCTTGGGGCTAAGAGTGTCACAGACCAATGGAAGAAGGTGCTTGAGAAGAGATACAGATGGTGGCCTTCACAAAAAGGAAGCCTGCCCTTCCAAATATGAAATGTATGCCTGTGGATGCCTGGAACAAAGGCCTATTTGCCTCAAATCTGGCCTCAGACATGTGGCTAGCTGTGTGACCCTCGGCAAGTCACTAGACCTTATTTGCCTCAGTTTCCTCATCTGTAAAATGAGCTGGAGAAGGAAACAGCAAACCTCTCCAATATGAACAACAAGAAAAGTCAGTCAATAAGCGTAAAAGTACAGTGATAATCTCTGAGGATACAAAGAAAAGCAAAAACAATTCCTGCCCTTGGGGCATTCACATTCTAATGTTAGTGACTCTCCTGACAGCCAGTCTCTGGGACAAGCTTCTAAGTCAGAAAGAGGACCTGGTCTAGGTTGGTAGAGGGAGTGTCCAGACTCGAAAACATCACAGGTTGTTGAAGTAATAAAATGGATTCTTACAGTGTGAGCCAGCATTTTTACAGAAAGCCCTTTTAATTCAGTTATTCATTACCCTATTGTTAGGAGGAATGATGACTTAGACTGAAGCTCAGAAAGGCAACCCAAGCCAGTGGTGGAGCAGAAAATTCAGGTCTTCCACCCCCCCACCCCCCATCGTTGGAAGACTATAACCAGCAAGCCTGCAGGCTCCCAGAGGCTGGGGCCTTCAGCTGTTCTGTTAAAAGTTTTTTTTTTTTATATCATAGCATATGAGTGACTGAATAAACCAGAGTATGTCAGCGTGATGCAATACTGCATTGTCATTAACAGTAAGCAAGGCCATTCCAAAGAATATTGGAAAGACCTATTCAATCCAATCCAACAAACGCTTATGAAGAACCTACTGTGTGCAACAAGCATGTACTCCTCACGGTGTGGATGGCACTGTTTTAACATGAGGGACACAAAAACAAAATAGCAAATAGCCCTCATTCTCAAGGAGTTTCCCTTCTTTGAGCTGGCCAAAATCAAGATCAGTAGAATGGTGTCCTGTAGTATAACACACTGAAGACTGCTCTATGAGATGGAAACTCATACACAAAAATGGGTGAATTGACAACACAAAAGAGGGGGCGTGAAGATGACCAACTCTCGACCTTGACCCATCCTTCACCTAGAAAACTGAGGCCGATCCCCCAGCGATCCCTCCTCTTCTCCTCTCAGAATCCCTTGACATCATCCCCCACCTTTATTGCCATCTCTGGTGAGAAAGCGGCTGGCCAAGGGCAAATTCCTTTCCCTCTGCAGTAGATTTTCCCCACAATTACCTCGGCTGTCTTTCTAATCATCAAATGCTTATCTATAGATTCCTTCCCAGCTGCCCACAAGTGCAGCTAAATATCTCCCATTCTTTTAAAAAAAATTACTAAAACCTATCATCTCATCCCCTCAAGTTGTGTGTGGCCTTAGATCTTTCCTCCCTGTCTCAGCTACACTCCTTGAAAAAGCTGTCTACCCTCTATGCAAGGTGGATTTGGAATCAGAGGACTCACTCCTGCTGTTTACTTATAGAGGTCATTTTGGGTAAGCCATTTGCTCTCTCCAGGACTCAGTTTACCCATTTGTAAAATGAGAGGGCTGAACCCTTCTAGCTCTAAATCTATAATCCTCTGATTTTCCATTTCCTCTCTTCTCACTTTCTTCTGAATCTTCTACATTCTGGTTTCCTACTTCATCGCTTTGTTAAAACTCTCTCCAAAGCTCCCGGTGATCTCTTACTAGCTAAATCAAATGACCTTTGCTCAATCCTCTTCCTTCCTGATCCCTTTGTAGCATTTGACAGCATGGACCAGCTTCTCCTGCTGGATAGTCTCTTCTCTTTGGATTTGCATGACACTACTCTCTCTTGGGCATTCTTGGTGTCATTGATTCTTCCTTCTCACTCGTCCTTCTCATCCGATTGATTGCCAAATTGTGTTTCCACATCTCCAGCCTCTCTCTCTGTCTCTGTCTCTCTGTCTCTGTCTCTCTCCAACATCTATCCTTCTCTTTTCATTTAGAACTACTGAAATTCTTGCCTGACTATTGTACTAGCTTTCTGATTGATCCTCTTGCCTTCAGTCATTTGAGGACTGGGGAAAGGAATCAGACTTGTATAGTTTACAGAAGATGTCCTCAAACATTTGAAGGGCTGTCATGGAGACGAGCCATTCCACATGTTCTGTTTGGCCCAAAAGAGCAGAATCAGGAGCAGTGAGTAGAAGTTCCAAAGAAGTCAATTTAGGTTTGGAGTCAGGAAAAACTTCTTAATTAGAATTACCCACAAGTGAAGTGACTCCTCCTCCTTGGAGTTCTTAAAGCAGAGCATGGATAACCACGCATTGGGTATATTACAGTGATGATTCCTTTCATGGATGGACAGGACTAGGTGGTCATGGTGGTCCCTTCCAACTCAGCTTCTGTGAGTCTGTGAAGCCTTTCCCCACCACGCCAGTCCATCCGACACATAGCTCTCAAGGTGGGCGGGTGACCTGTCATCCCTCTACTCAATAAACAACATGGCTCCCAAGGATCTCTAGCATCAAGTAGAAACTCATTTAAAGCTCTTTACAACCTGGCTCCAACCCACCTTTCCGGTCTTCTTGCCTTTACGCTGGCTGTTTCCCATGTCTAGAACACACTCTTTTCATATGCCTGTCATTTACATTTCCTGGCTTCCTTCATTGCTCTACTCAAGCACTACCTTTCACATGAGGCTTTCCTGGTCCTCTCAGCTTTTAGTGCCTTTGTCCCCCTTCTATTGTGTGTATTTGGCTGTATTTAGCATACGCTTCTTGTTTCCTCTGATAAACTCCTTAGGAGGAAAGCCTATTTAATTTATGTATTTGTAGCCTGAATGCCTTAGGGCAGTAGATGGGGAAGGGGGCTTAGAGTCAGGAAGGATCATTTTTGTGGGTTTAAATCTGGCCTCAGACCCTGGGCAAGTCACTTCACCCTGTTTGCCTCAGTTTTCTCTTCTATAAAATGAGCTGGAGAAGGAAAAGGCAAACCACTCCAGCAACTCTGCCAAGAAAACCCCAAATAGAGTCAGGAAGAGTCGGACCCAACTGCGCAACAACTTCACTGAGCCCCAGTGCCTAATATAGTGCCTGGCACATAGTAGAAACTTAATACGTGTCTTCTGATTGGTTGATTAAATTATTATGAACATTATTACCTAGAAATTAATTTTAAGTGAAATAATTGCAAATAAATGTTTATTTATGGTTGTTTAAAGTGGAGGGCATCATAAATAATTCAATAAGTTAAATAAAATACTCTGAGGAAAAGCTCCTGCGACGGGTGTCATATCCCACAGCGATTTAACGCATGCCAGAAGAGAGTGCAGCTAAAGCCTTCTGAGGGAACATCTGGGACCATCAGCTGCAAGTCTCAGCCATGGCTCAGAAATCTCAGGGTGGTCCAGCCCAGCCTCACAGGAAGAGTCCTGCGTCTCAGCTATTCCCACTGTGCCCAGCGTGTGGGGCTCCTGGGTTTGCTAGAGAGCTTCAACGTTCTGGAGCGCCCTGGCCCTGCCAGACAGCTTTGCGAGGCACCATGGGCTCTCCCACTTGACCTCTTCCGCCCAGGCTTGGGTGCTTCTGCCCACGGTTCCCTTGGGACTCAGTCCTGTTGCATGTCTGGTAGCCCCCAAACTGACCAGAGCCCTGGACGGCACTCCCCCTAGGAGGGGCTGGGGGCCCAGCTTGAGCTGCAAAGAAAGAGGGGAAAAAAACATCAGGGTTCCTGGCACCTGCTAAGTAAACATTTATGAAATGCTTGTTGACTGAACAAATCAACTGACCAATAAACTATATAGTATCATGCATGTAGATACACACACAAGAAGTCCGCACATACGTGCTCTCTGAGTGATCAGAAGGGGGCTGTGTGCCTGTGAACACATATTATGTGCATACACATACCATATACATCAGCAAATTTTTTGTAACCTGTGTATGTGGTATTTTTGTATATACGTGTATACACACACCACAAAACACCTATGCTTTCTTTGTGTGATATGTGTGGTCAGAATGTGAGAGGGTTCATTTACATATGTGCATATGCATACATACTGTGATATGCACATCGCATATACTGTACTGTGCATGTGATTATTTGCGTTTGATATGTGTAATAAGGTGGGGGAATAGTTGTATCTATGTGTGTGTAAAGGCACACACACACTGTGCATACACCCACATAGGCTCTCTCTGATGGACGTGCATGCAGAGGAGTTAGGCGTGAGATAGGCGGTGGGGGAAGGGAATTTTTATATCCAGATAGGCACCACATTTCTAGGTATGAGTAGTGTGTGTGTGTTCACAAGGGGCTTGTGTGGCACACAGATACACACAACACATCTACCTAGATCTTCTCTCTGTGTGATATGTGTGTTCACGGAGTTTATGTGAGTATGAGTACGGACAAACTCAAATACACGCAGCACACATCCATGCACGATTGGTGTGTGTATGTGTGTGTAGCTGTGAGGCTTGCATGTCTACTTGTGCATTGATTCACACAAGAAACGTACAGTATACATACATACATACACACAAGTTTCTCACAGGGTGATCACGTGTGCCGTGGCAGCGCGGGGGCTTGTATGGGTATAGACTGACAGCACCTCTCGAAGGAAATCCAGACTGGCATCTGGAGCGGGCGCCCCCAGCCGTGCGAGGAGCTAGTGGGCGAGGGTCCTTTGGACCCAGGCTTACCCCCTTTCCCAGCCCCTCTCCTAAAGGTGCCCGGGACTGGGGTTCAGTTGAGAGGAGGGGACTCCCTAAAGCCGAGCCAAGTCCCCTTCCGTTGGAGGTAAGCTCCCCAGTCACCCTCCCTTCCCCCTCCACCTTAACCCCCTCCCCGCAGCAGTTCCTCTGCAGGAACTGGGGCGGGGACGGGAGACAGAGGAAGAAGGGGGAGGGAGGATGTCGGGCAGCCGGCTTCGCAGCCCCTCCCCACGCCTTAGCCCCAGCCTTGGCACGCCTTCCCCCGCCTCCCGCCCCTATACTCCAGCCGGACATCGAGTGCCCACGCCGTGAGCTCCGGCCTCGGGGGCGCTGGGGGAAGGAAGGGGAGATTGTCTCCCCGGAGAGACGCGTGCCAGGGGGGACCCAGCTTCCCCGGTGTGAGAGGAGGGAGAAGGAGCTTGGGAACGGAGAGCATCTCCCCAGAAAGCCCCAGCATCCCCACCTCCGGCCTCCTCCGCCCAGCCCCAGGCCCCACCCCTTTGCCCAGCCCAGCCTGGTGCGGGCTTCTAGGGGAGGCACCAGGCAAGAGCTCAGGCTGGGCCGGAATGGGCTGGGCTGCGAGATGAAGAGGCCGCCAGCTGCCCATCAGGAGGCCTCCTGGCTGCCTCCCCCGCCCACCCGCTCCAATCCCCTTTTCGGCCCTGGCTCGGGGGTTGTTCCTGCTCTCTGCACACTCAGAGCATCCTGCATCCCCAGCGTCCCTGGAGGCAGGTGCCTGCCATCAGATCCGGCTCCTGCAGCCTGGCCCCTGGCTGGCTTGAGGACTACAAATTAACAAGAGCTCCCCAGGAGGAAGGGGAGAAATATGCGCTGCTAACTCAGAACTAGCGGGTGGTTCTGTCCTTCATTTTCCCGAAGACCTGCGCTGTGTGTGTGCGTGTGCGTGCGTGTGTATGCGTATGTGTGTGTGTGTAACCTCGGACAGCCCACTTCACCAAGCTGCTGTTGGGCATTTTGCTCTCTCGCTTTTCTTTTTTGGGGGGTAATAATCCCATGCAATGGCTTTCATCGCCCGGCTGTGAATGAGAGGCTGGGGGAGAGCAGAGCTCTCATTCTCAGCTGGGAGTGGTTCTCTCTTTGTGCCCGAATGAGTGAGTGAGTGAGCGTGCGTCCTCAGCATCCCCAGCGGTGGACACCTTTAAAACACGCACCGTCGTTGTCATTAGTTAATGTTCGAGAGGATCATTGGGCAGGGCTTCTGTGAAATGCTATTTTGGTTAAAAGAAGACGAAATGTCCCATCAGGAGCTCACCCAGAGGCTGGCCACAGTGATCACTCATGTCGGTGAGTAAAGCCTTTGGGCTCGAGGTGGGGAAGGTGTTGTAGAGGGCGTGTTCGGAGGGGGGTAAGATGGTCTTAGCCCTTTCTCATGTCCCAGGTGTCACTACTTTCCTGGCATACTCAGTCCCTGGGGGCAGGGAGCGCTGATCATCCCCTCACTAAGGACATGGTTCTTTGTGTGTTACTATCTTACTTAGCCTTTCCTCCAGAATCTGCTACAGGGATCTGGGGGCATCTCTGGCAAAGCTGCTTGGTTCCCCCTCCCTATTCTGGTTCCTATGAGATCCTCTTGGGGAGCTGTCTGCTGTGGTTCTGGGTTATCTGTTCTGGGTCAGACTGGCGTATGTTTCTGATCCCCTTTGTATGAGGGCTGCTTTGCTGGGGTTGGGGCTCCTGAGACAGGGTTAGCTTCAAGATGATGGCGACAAAGCTGCTTTGCTCAGACCATACCTGATTGGCCTGGGCAGTGCCTATTCTGGACATGGCTGGCAAAACTAACCCTAAAGCAAAGTGGTTGATATAGCCGGATGATGGGTGAATCAGCACATGGATGCTAGCTTCTGCCTCTCAAATATTCCCCCGGTTTTTTTTTTCGTGGTCTAGCTGGGTAGTTGGTGTGGCCATTCAACTGGAAAATGAGAAATGAATGCGGGGGCTTTTCTGGTATGGGTTGGACTAGATGGCTGCTGTGGTCCCTTCCAACTCTGAAATTCTGTGATGCTACTGAAATGAAACAGCCCAGGGACAGGAGCTATGGGCTGAAGGCGGCTCCCTGGAAAAATCCAGACCCATTGATGGGGAAGCCAAGTCCAGACAATTTCACCTGGCAGAATATCCAACTGAGAAGTGCAGAGATTGGCTCCAGGCTTCTTTATCCCCAGAGCTTTGGGAGATTATAGAAGTGGCCACATTCCTCTTGGCTTTTTTTTCTAAACAGAGAGGCTTTCCCCACAATAACCCATTAGTCTCTAGTGTGATTATTTTCATGTCCATTGCATGGGTGAGGAAACTGAGGTTCAGAGAGCAATTTACCCATGCTCACAGAGCACTAAGAAGCATTGAATCCCAAGTGTCCCTTTCCTACCCCACCTTCCACCTTCATCCAGAGCTCTTTCCACTTCATTTGGGGATAGGATATGAAGGTAAATCTCATAATGACCTTTACGGTTTTTTTTTTTGTTCCCCCTCCTCCAGTTATTAATGCTATTCAGTCAGTCAACCAGCAAGCACTTAAGTGCTTATTATATGCCAGGCGCTGTATACTCTTAACACCTACAACAATTTAGTATTCATTTTATTTATTTATGTACATGTTATTTTTTCATTCATTTATTTATATACATTTTCCCCCCTTTTAGAATGTAAGCTTCCAGGGCAGCTAGGTGGTGCCAGTGGATAGAGCATCGGCCCTAGAGTCAGGAGGACCTGAGTTCAAATCTGGATTCAGACACTTGACACTTACTAGCTATGTGACCCTGGACAAGTTACTTAACCCCATGGCCTACCAAAAAAAAAAAAAGAAGAAGAAGAAGAATGTAAGCTGCCTGAGGACAGGGACTCTCTCATTTTTGTCTTAGTAACCTTGGTGAGTAGAATAGTATCTGGCATCTGGTAGGTGCTTAAACAATTCTTGTTCATAGGATCATCAATATATAGGGGACTCCAAAGATCATCTGGTCCGACCCCCCATTTTACAAATGGGGAAACTGAAGCCCATGGAGATTAAGTGACTTGCCCTGGGTCACACAACCAGGACGTGAATCCAGAACCATCACTTTTTGTAGTGTCACCAGGCATTTCGACTGAATTGGCATTCTGAGCTGTAGGAAGCACACCCCAGCTTACAGAAAGCTGAGAGTGGCCTATGCCGAATGTAACTTAGAGCCCCTGAAAACTTAACTGGTCAGAATTCTTATAATTCTTGGTTTAAAAACCAAACCAAACCAAAGGCAGTTCAATTCAACCAATATCGATGATGTCATGCCCCTGATCCCCACCCTGATCTTGTCTAGATCCACACCGGGGTTAAAACACCAAGGGTCATGGAATGGTGAAGAGAGCACTGGCTTAGGAGTCAGAGGCTCTGTGTCCCAGTCCTGGCTCTGTCATTACCACCTGTGTGACTGTGGGCAAGTCACTTGACCACTGAGACCTCCCTGTAAAATGAGAGGGTTGAGCGAGATGATCCCAACTAGTAACATTTCAAATATGGCAGGTGCGTCTTCAATAGCAACGTCTCCCCAGCCACTCACCGATGACTCAATATAAGGAAAACCTTCTTGACAAAGAGAGCTGGGCCAGCTAGGTGGCACTGGAGGTGCTCAGGAGGACCTGAGTTCAAATCCAGCCTCAGACACTTACTAGCTGTGTGACCCTGAGCAAGTCACTTAACCTTGATTGCCTAAAAAAGGAAAAAAAAGCTGTCCAAAAGTAGAATGGACTGCCTCTGGCGGTCTTCAAGTAAAGGCTGGGTGAGGGTTTGTAGAGTATTTTATGGACGGATTTCTTGTTCAGGTTTGGGTTGGGCCCCTAACTCTGAGATCCTATAATTCTCTTGTAAGATCATGAAAACCAGTTTGACTGGTACAGTTCTAGCCCTTAGGAGGCATGAGCGCTGAGGCTCGCCTGAGCCCCCAAGTCCAGGCACTGCCCAGATTGCCATTTCCCCAGTTCCTTTCTTTGGCACAGTTAGAATTAAGTTTCCTGGGGTCTTGCCCCTCATTCCTCATTCCTTATCAGGCAACCCAGAAAATACCCTGAGTTCAGCAGTCCAGACTGCCCCACTGTCTTGCCAAGGGGGACGTAGCAGTTTCCTATTAATGTCATGTTGACTCTGTTTAAAATCCTATATTTGTCTGAGCCCAGGGTGATTCAAGGGCCTTGGATCAAGCATGTCTTGTTGCATATCTGAGCCACTCGCTTGTCCATTGGAGGGGGGAGGGGAACCTCCATATCTATTCCCCTTTGGAATATGGTACTGCTGTCCACGTATGACACCATCACTCTTTGGGTGTGGCTTCCTTCCCTTTGCCCTGAACCTGGATCCCCAAGAAGCTCAGTCCTGTAATCTTGGTATTTTAAGTACTAGAGTAACCTAAAATGTCATTTCCCTTCTCTGAGACTCAGTTTCCTCATCTGTAAAATAAGGACATTAAACTAGATGGCCCAGAGCCAAATCCATGAAGATACGTTGCTAAAAATCATCTGAATTCCCCACATCTTTGCTAGTGCAGACTTGGCCTAGACATGAAACTGTTTTCCAGTTGTTTATACCTTTCTGACACTTTGCCCTGATCCTTAGAGCTGATGCCATGCCCCTGAATGACCACAGTGCCACTGACCACTCCATTTCCTTGTGCTCACCATGGCAGGGAAGACTCACACTTGGAGAGGTCTCCTGCGCTCCCTGCAGGAATACTGGCATGCACCATTAGTGATAGGGAGGCCCAATTCTGATCAACAAATTCATTTGAAAACATGTTTCGAGTGCCAGAATTATGGCTACAGAGACTGGAATTCTCCATGTAAATGGTCAGCAGCCTTTTCTGGAGAGGGTGTGATAAGAATATAAGATTCTCGAGGGCTGGGCCCGTCTGTGTCTTACTGCTGTTTCTCCAGTGCCAAGCACAGAGCTTGGACCTTGGTAGGTGCTTAATAAGCTGTTTCTGAGTGAGCATGTTAAGTCCGAGGTAGAGTGAGCAAAAGAACAGACCTCTGTTCAAACCCTGGCTTGGCCACTTACGGCTGTGTGACTGGGAGCAGGCTACTTTTCCTCTCTGGGGCTGTTTCCTTTTCTGTAAAATGAGGGAAATCAGATTAGATAATCTCCACGGTTCCTTCCAGCTCCAAGTCTGTGTTTTCTGGGGTCTCCCTCCCTCCTTGCACTAACGTTCTGTGTTCTTCCATTTGCTCAACAGACGTTTGCTAAGCACCTGCTATGTGCCAGATGCTGGCCTGAGCCCCAGGCATACAAAGAAAAGCAAAAACAGAGCCCCTGCCTTGGAGGAGCTCTCGTTCTAATATAGGAGACAGCATGCAGACAACCACATACGTGAAAGATGTATATGAAGTTGATGGAGGGTTAGCACCCGGGTGAGGGTAAGCTGGGGAGCCCAGGGGAGGCCTCCTGCAGAAGATGGGATCAGAGCTGAATCATGAAGTGTTTGATATCCTGAGGTCCCTTCCGGCTCCAAAACCTGAGGTCTGGTTAATGTGACAGCTCTCAGCTCACTGGCAGAACATCTAATCAAGAAAACCTGGAGCTTGAAATAATCTGTATGCTAAATGCCAGCATTTGAGAGAGACCTCTTGGCCTAGGGGAAAGAGCACCATTGGTCTGGTCCTAGCTTTGCCTCTGGGGAGCTGTGTGACCTTGGGACACTCACCTCCCCTCTCCAGTTTCTTTCTAGGCAAAATGAGGGGGTTAGACTAGACCATTAGGTCTCTTTACAACTCTAACATTGTAGGACCCAGTGAGAACTGGGACTGGATGTGAGAGCAGGAGTCTTAGCAGAGAGGAATAAGATTATAGAAGATAATAAGACATAATATTATATTGATATTAATTAAATATTATAATAATAAGAGTAAAGGAGCAAGAGTCAGTTTACTCTGGTTGTGTCCCTCCCTCATTTTACAGGTAAAGAAACTGAGGCCCAAAGAACTGGGCCAGGCTCACGTATGCAGTAAGGTGCAGAGCTGGAAGTCAGTGGCTGGTCCTGAATGGGACCTCAGAGCTGTGCATACACCGAGGCGGGAGAGTCCCCAGAAAACATTCTCTGGCTCCCTGTTTTCTGTTGTATTTCGCTGGATTAACTGACTCACAGTGCAGTGGTCATCATTGTTGAAGGTCAGCCATAAGAGAATTGATTAATGACAGTGATGGTGATGGTGGCTAGCATCTTTATAGCACTTTAAGATTTGAAAATTGCTTAACGAATAGTATCTCATTTTATCCTCACAACAACACTGGGATGTCACTGAGACAGATGGAGGAAACTGAGGCATGCAGAGGTTAAGTGATTTGCCCAGGGTCACACAGCAAGTATCTAAGGTCAGTTGCTAATCGATCAAAGGAATTAGACATAGTTAGCCTAAAGAAGAGAGAACCTGGGTGGGGAGGGGGAGTCATGATAGGTGGGATGCCATAGGGAAGAGGGATTTGATCTTCTGGGCCTCAGAGGACAGAAATGGGGAGCAATGAAGCTGAAGGTTGAAGATGTGTGTGTGTGTGTGTGTGTGTGTGTGTGTGTGTGTGTGTGTGTGTGTAAGGGTTAGTGTGGATTGGAGGGGCCCTTCCTCACAATTAGAGCTGTCCATCAGTGGAAAGGGATGCCTTGGGAGCCCGTGGGTCCCACCTCCCTAGAAATCTTTAAGCCAAGGCCAGGTGACCACTTGTTGGGTTCGCTCTAGATGGGGTTCTTGTTCGTATGTGGGTTGGGCTAGGTGACCCCTGAGGTCCCTTTCCGACTCAGATTTGTCCTGTGATCCAAATTCCTTGGTCTGATATTTACGGCCCTCTATACTTTGGCTCTGATTTATAGGATCACAGATTTAGAGCTGGAAATGACCTTAGAGGCCATGGAGCCCAAGCCCTCTTTTTACAGATAAGTAAACTGAGAGCTGAGATAACTTATGTGACTTGTCCATTGCTAGGATCTGAGGTAGGATTTGAACCCAGGTCTTATGGATTCCAAGTCTAGTGCCCTATCCAGCGCCACCGTGTTGCCTCTTGGACTAGATGATCTTGGAAGTTCCTTCCAGGTCTGGCTTTCTCTATGACTCTATATGACATCAGTGTGCACAGTCAAGGACACAAGGAAACTGGGGTGCTCCAACCTGGGCCAGGAGCTCGGCTGTGGTTTTTCAGCTGTGTCCAGCTCTTTGTGACCCCATTTGATTTTATTGCTGTTGTTGTTGTTTTGGGAAGGCTCCTGGAGTGGTTTAGCATTTCCTTCTCCAGTTCATTTTTACAGATGAGGAAACTGAGGCAAACAGAGTTAAGTGATTTTCCTTTTTTTTTCTAGGCAATTGGGTTTCAGTGACTTGCCCAGGGTCACACAGCTAGTAAGTGTTAAGTGTTTGGTCTGAGACCAAATTTGAACTCCGGTCCTCCTGACTTCAGGGCCAGTGCTCTATCCACTGCACCACCTAGCTGCCCCTCTTAAGTGACTTTCCCAATGTCGCACAGCTAGTAAGTGTCTGGGGCCAGATTTGAACTCAGGAAGAGGAGTCTTCCTGACTCCAGGTTCAGCCCTCTATCCCCTGAGCCACCTAGCTTGGTGAGTGGCTCCTTACTTTGCAGCATTCCTCTTTGATGACCTCCACATTTTCCTTCTGTGCTCTGAAGGGCCCCACACCTGGGAGAGATGAAATCCAGGCCCTTGGCTCCCTGGTCTCTTCTGGGAGTGAAGAATTAAAGCTGGGGCAGGACAGATGGCAAATGTAGCCAAGGAGGTGAAGAGGGCCTTTGGCCCGGATCCTCAGGAACGATTCCTGGGTGCTAGGTCTCTTTCCAAAGGGCCTGGGGATAAGTAATCTGGGCTTATGGCAGTGGGGATATCCTTGACGTTTCACAGAATTGTTGACAAATCCTTGCAGCGACTATGCATTTTTAAATATCTGTTACTTCTGGTTCCAACCAACCAGAAGTCATTTTTGGCAGTCTAAAAAACAAATGGGGTGCTGGGCTGCATTAAGAGGCATATAACATCCAGGATAAGGAGGTAATAGTCTAGGTGTCTGTGCCCTGGTCCAACCACATCTGCTCCTGGGAGCCCTGTTTTAGGAAGGGCCCCCGATGACCTGGAGAATATCCAGAGAAGGGCCATTGATAAACATTTATTGAATGCCTACCATGTGCCAGGCACAGGCTGAGTGCTGGCAGGGGATGGGGAAGGAGGGACAACCAGGATGTTAAAGGGCCTTGAGCCCAGGCCACATGAGGATCAGAACTGGGGATATGAGAAGAGAGTCAGGAGAAGAGATGATGGGGAGGTATGATGGCTGACTTTTAGTATATTGCATGGAAGAGGGAACAGAGTTATTCTCGTTGGCCGCCAAAGGCAGAACTGAGAGCAGAGAGGGAAGTTTCAATGAAGGTAATTTAGGTCTGAGGTGAAAAAAAACCTCCTAATGATTAGAGCCGTCCTCAAGTGGAATGGACTGCCTTGGTAAGTAGTGAGATCCCTGGTCCCTGAGGTGTTCAAGGACAGGTTCGATGACCATTTGTCAGGGATGTCATAGTGGGGATTCTTGCCCAGCTTCATGTGTCAGAGGTCATAGGATCACAGACCTAGAGCTGACAAGGACCTTGGAGGCCACAAAGCCCAAAACCCTCCTTTGGTTGGGCCAGACAGCCCGCCCCCACCCAGGTCCTTTCCAACGCTGAGATCCTGGAAATCTAACAGCAAGCTGGCTTGGAAAAAAAATTCTATTTTCTAACCATACTATAAGCAGCTTACTTAGAGATTATCTGTTAGCCACAAACTTACCTCATGTGCAGGTCTCAGCAGTTTTCCTTTCCCCTTTACTGACACGAGCCACATCTTGGGGGATTGTTTCAATTCATCCCATTTTGCTTTTACAAATGGAAAGTTTTATTTTCAATCTTGCTGTTTGTGGCTTGTGATTTGGTAAGTTTGCTGGAACCGTGGAACCATTTTTAAAGACAATTGGTAACCCCGCCAGGAGAGAGGCATCGCAGTGCGGTCAATAGAAAATGAACTTTGGAAGTCCTACAGACCTGTCTGCTGGTCCAGCCACTGACACATTCTGGCTGTATGACCACACGAAGATCATTGAACCCCTCGTGCCTTAGGTAATTCTCTAAGACTAGAAATTGTCAGTCTGAAGCAGGGAGGGGTATTTCCATACCAGGAGTTCCTTACACATCAATTCTCACATCAGAACCCCAACAAAATCTAACAAAACAAGTAAAAAAAAACCTAACCAGGATAACAGAAATAAAAGCCAAACTGGAGAGAGTCTTTTCACTGGATGTCCCATCGTAGGGAGGAATGTGCTTTCTCTTTCTTTACCTCTGCCTCATTGCTTCCCTAGCTACCTTCTGAAAGAGCCTTTTTTCAGTTCTTCCCTTCCCCCAGCCCTTAGTATCTTTCCTATGAAATTCTTTCATTTGTGCTGTATATATCTAGTATGTACATAGTTGCTTACATGCTATCTCCCCCATTAGAATTTCAGCTCTTTGAAGGCAGGGGTTGTGTATTTACCTTAGCCTTTGGATTCCTACAGCTTGGCACAATGCCTAGCCCACAGTAAACATTTAATAAATGGTGGCTGACCGCCATGATTAGTCTTCCTTCTGTGCTTGGGAAGGGATGTATTGGTGACCTGGAGCTGAGAGAGGAGTCAGGATCAGTCTCTAGATTGCCCTGTGTACAAATTGGAGGTTTCATTTAACGCAAGGTCAGAGGCCACTTTTGTGTTGAGACTTTGGACACCTGTCGTTGACCCAAGAATGAGGCCACTGTTGTCAGGACCACATTGTCACCCCTCATCTGCTGGGAGAAATCCCAGAGGACCCAGCAGGGTGACATGCAGGAAGGGATCTCATTATCATTTCGGAGAGCAGTTGATGGAATATCCTCGAGGCACTGACAGGCCGCGGGTGCTTCTGGGGCCTCATTAATGAAGGCGTCTGGGGCTGCAGTGTCTCAGTGTCTGAGCTGGGATCGGCTGCCTCCCTAAGCATTGGGGTTTGCTGCATGATTAAATCAAGAAAAAGCCAATTTTCCACCAGTGAATTCACCTCCAGCTTCTTTTCAAATCAGTCTTGGGGTTAATGACATCTTAGTTTTACAGCTGGAAGTTCAACTACCCAGAAGTTGGTGACTCGCCCCATGTCACAAAATAATTCTTTCATGCTGGACCTTCATGTTGCTAGAGCATCTTGGCAGAGCCGGCCTAATTAGGTGAGAAAGGCACAGGTGATTTCTGTGCATCCCTCTAGGGCAATGAAATGGCGAAGTAGATAGAAGATTGGGAGTCAGGAAGAACTGAATTGGAATTCTGCCTCAGACATTTATCAGGCAAGTCACTTAACCTCTGTTTGTCTCAGTTTCCACATCTGTAAAATGAGGATAATAGTAACACCTACCCCTTAGGGTTGTTGTGAGGATCACATAAGAAGACATACTTAAAGCACTTTTTGTAAACTCTGAAGCCCTGTGTAAATGTTAGATGTTATTATTATTGTATCTGTGAGCTAAGCTTTCTTAGCAAGTGGGAGCAGAGCCATAACTAGGGAGTTTTGTGCATGGCAGCCAAGTCTGCAAGTGAAGGGGAAGGTGGAATGGACGCTACGCCGTGATGGGGAGATAGAGAACCCGATGAAGGGTGTATGCTGGGGGAGTAGAAGCTTGGGGAGGAAGGGGGGGGAGAAAGGAAGACAAGGCAGGGTGATTGCAAGTGCTTTCAGTGACTCCCAAATATGGCACCCTGAGACAAAGCTCCAGTTGTCCCAAGCTAGTTAAGGTTCTGAAACCGAATCAAGTTGGATGCTTTTCTTTTTGATCAGATCTGTGATTTTCCTTACTTCTAGTAAGAAAATTCCCTCTACCAGTGGAGATGTCTAAGTAACCAACTCAGTGTCCCTCAGCCAGTGTGGGTCAGAGGCAGTGGAAAGAACAAAAGATTTGGAATCAGAGGACCTGGGTTCCAATCATCCTTCTTCCATCTGTGTGACCTCCACTTCACTCCTCTGGGCCTCAGTTTACTCATCTGTAGAGTGAAGGAGTTGGACTAGAACCAGACCCCTTGGGGTCCCTTCCATTGAAGGAAGGACAGACAACAAGATCTAAGGTCCCATGATCCTATGAACTGTCCTCTGGGCTGCTCAACCCGGGCTGCACATTTCGGGGTACTCTCCCAGACTTACTTTGCCCTAGGGATCATGCCACCTTTCCTTCTGACTTGCAGCTGAAACCTTCCATAGGATGTGAACTACTTGAGGGCAGGACTATCTGACTCTTCCATTTGTATCCCCAGGGCTTAGCAAGTGCTTTGCACTTAGTAAGAGCTTAATAAATGTTTCCTTCCTTCCCTCCCTCCCTCCCACTCCCTCCCCCCTTCCTTCCTTCCTTCCTTCCTTCCTTCCTTCCTTCCTTCCTTCCTTCCTTCCTTCCTTCCTTCCTTCCTTCCTTTCTTCCTTCCTTCCTTCCTTCCTCTATCCATTTGCCTGATGACCTAACTGGTCAGGCACAGTTTGGACTAGCTAGCTTCTGAGAGCTTTTAACTCTTATATTCTGAGATTCTATAATAGCTCCAAGTCAAGTCACAATCCATTAGCTAAAGAAACAAACTCTACAGCTTTTCCCTTTGGAACGTGGACAGAGGCTGCTCTGGGAATCGATTCCCTGGGTAACTGGGACTGATCCAAATCTACCCCAATCCTATGTCTCCTACGTATTTGACAACCAAATACAAAGACTAACATCCAGAAAAGGTAGACTGCACCTCCCAGTGACAGGTTTAATACAAATGTCGCTGCAACCCCTACAATGTAGCTGGGCAGGCAGGAAGATACCAATAACTTTGGGATGGATGGACTCATTTGGTAACTGGGAGCTTTGCCAGCGGTGACTAAGCATCCTTTGATCCTGAGTCACTGCGGATGGTAGCATGACAATATGTAAAGAGATCCGTTGGGTATATTACTGGATGGAAGGAAGGCATCTTCTCTTTTAAGCCCAGAACCTACTCTCCCTCCCTAACTCTTGTGTTCTCATCTTCCTTCTTTCTGCTGATGGCACAAAGTATGAGGTGTAGCAGAGAGGACCTGCATTAAAATCCAAGCATGACCTTGGGCAAGGCACTTAACTCCTTGTGCCTCAGTTTACTTATCTGTAAAATGAAAGGTTTGTACTCAATGTTTTCTGAAGTCCCTCTTTAGCTCCAAATCTATAATCCAGTTTCCTGGGCTTTGAGTCCTCTTTGACACTTTCTTTTCTCTCATTCCCCACAGACAATCACCTAGGCTTCTGACTGTGTAAGAGTTCTCCACACCCAACCTGGCCCAGATCACCGGCAGTGTTCTTAGGCCTTCTATATGTCATGCCGCCACCCTGACCACACTATTTCTGACAATCCTTTAATTTCCACCCTGTGCTCTGGGCATAATAAGTCCTCAAATCCACGTTACCATTCCTGAAAAGGACTTGTCAATCAATTACCCTTTGGCTCCACTTGCCATCCTGGTGGCTTTCCAAGCCTACATGTGCTGTCTTCCCCTAGTGGAACATAAGCCCCTTGAGGGCAGGGTCTCGGTTTTGGTTTTTTGTATTTGTACCTCCGATAGTTAGCATGTGCTGTCTTCCCCTAGTGGAACATAAGCCCCTTGAGGGCGGGGTCTCGGTTTTGTTTTCTTTGTATTTGTACCTCCGATAGTTAGCATGTGCTGTCTTCCCCTAGTGGAACATAAGCCCCTTGAGGGCGGGGTCTCGGTTTTGTTTTCTTTGTATTTGTATAACCGATAGTTAGCATGTGCCCGGCACAAGTAAGCACTTGAGTAATATTTTTTTCAGTCATTCCTTACCCGTCAAGTCTTATCAGTTCTACTCTCACAGTTATCTCCAGATCTGCTCTTTCCCTTTATTCCACTCTGTGGCCAGCACTCAAGAGGTGGAAAGAGTGAAGGCGGGTGGCTACAGCTGGAGTCAAGAGAGACCTCGGTTATTAGACCGACTTTGACGCTGACAGTTTTCGTCCTCCACAAATCAATTCATCTTTGCTGGCCTCAGCTTCCCTTCTCTTCACTTGTAATTCCATGAGTTTGGATTTGGTCAAAGGGCCGCACTTGAGGACCTACAGGGCCACACGTGGCCTCGAGGCCACAGATTTCCCACCAGGGGCTAGGTCGATCCCCTCATTTTATATAGGACGGAACAAAAGGGCAGAGAAGTGAACCAATTGGTCCAAAGTCACAGAGGCAGGGGCAGCTAGGCGGTGCAGTGATAGAGCCCTGGCCTTAGAGTCAGGAGGACCTGAGTTCAAATCCGGCTTCAGACACTTGACACATACTAGCTGTGTGACCCTGGGCAAGTCACTTAACCCCGATTGCCTCGCCAAAAAGGAAGAAAAAAAAACAAACACCAAAGTCACAGAGGCAGTAAGTATCAGAGGTGGGTTTCAAACCTCTCTATACTACACTGCTCTGCCAGGATAAACTCCAAATGGTACACGACTGAACAATAATTGAGTAGATCATAGAAGATAAAGTGGACAGTTTTGATTAAATAAAATTCAAAAATTTTGGCACAAACAAAAATCTGATGCAGGTGAAATGAGAAGGGACATAGGCTCCTGGGGAAAAAATCTTTGCAACAGTTTTCTTGGATCAAGGTCTCATGGGGAGTGATTTGAGGATTTATTTCAAATTTATATGACTAAGAGACATTCACCAACAGATAAATGGCCAAAGGATTTCTTCCTTTGAAATCTACTGTGTTGTGCTGCCCAAAAGTCGTCCTCCAATCTACTTTCTCACTGACCCTCCTGCAAGAAAGAAACCTGCTGCTACTACTGCCACTATTAACTGGGGGAATGACAAGGGTGTGGTAGTGAATGAGAAAAGCTCACCTGGAGTGTGGTTTCTGGAAGAGGGTAGAGGAAAGTAAACCGTCTAGTACAGGGGTGGGGAACCCGAGGTTCCACACTTCTGATCTCGTAGCTTCCTACTAGAAGAGGCAGCTAGGTGGTACAGTGGATAGAGTGCTGGGCCTGGAGTCAGGAAGACTCATCTTTGTGAGTATAAATCTGGCCTCAGATACTTACTAGCTGTATGTCCCTGGGCACGTCACTTAACTGTTTGCCTCAGTTTCCTCATCTGTAAAATGAGCTGGAGAAGAAAATGGCAAGCCGTTCCAATATCTTTGCCAAGAAAATCCCAAATGGGGTCTGGAGTGGAACAATAAAGCTTCCTATTGTGCCTAATTATTCTTGCTAATTAGCTGTTAAGTTCAAATGTTTCTACCTGTTGATCAATGCAATTAAATTTCAGAGCTCTGGAACAAAGCCCCTTTTGTCCTACCCTAGGTATACCTCTGGCAGGCATTATAGTTCTTACAGGTAAGCGAATTAAGATGCAAAGAAGTGACTTACACATGGTAACAGAATTGACACAATCGAAGAGTTGGAAGGGACCTCAGAGGCCATGTAGTCCAATCCACACCCCAAAAGGAATCCTGTTTACAATAGCCCCGTCACCTGGTCATCCATCCTTTGCATGAAGATCTGCAGGTTGAGGTCATCTTCCGCATTCCAAGGTAACCCATTCCACAGCTCTAACAATTAGGAAGTTTTCCCTTACTAGGAGGCCACATCTGTCCTCCTGTACCTTTTACCCATTACTCCTACAGGTCATTAATAAATGAGAATGATTTTGATGTCACGTATCATGATCTCTTTCCTAGACACCAAGCTTAGTCAAGGTTTTGATGGGCCAAGATCTGAGGTCGGGAGATAAAACACTGATCACAGTAACAAATGTTTAGGTTTTGAAGGATAGTTGGTGAGTATGCTAATGTTCCTTCCCCACTGAGGTCATTAGCCTTACATCCATCTTCTACCATGACAGATATAGCTACACCATAATTTAATATTAAATTATCTGAGGCTTTCACAGCCCTTTAAGAATTCTCTGCTAGTGCACTACCCAAGGGCAGAAATGTAATGTTCTGAGTTTGAGACTACAACTGCCTCGGACCCTATATGGTCAAATAATTGAACCTGTCCGAACTTTCTTTTTCTGCAAAATAGAGATAATCAGTACGTACTTTTATGGTTTATAGTAAGGATTAAATAAGATTATCTATGTCAATATCTCTATATCTAATAGATATCTATATTGATTGATGGTGACATTAATATCAATTATAGATATAGATGGTGTAGCAATATATATATAGATATAGTTAAAGATATTATTGATATAGCTACAGATATAAATGATATAGATACATTTAGATGTAGATATGGATGATATAGATTCTAGATATAGATGATACAATAAATGTAGAAATAGATGACATAGGTAGAGATAGAGATGATATAGATAAACATATAGATTATATAGATAAATTTAGATGTGATATATAGATTACATAGATAGCTGTAGATACAGGTAGTAGTTTGTAGACTTTCAGCTATCACATTGGATATCCTGGCCTTTCAATTTTCCTCAAGTCTCTTCGCTTCTGCTTTTCCTCATTGCAGTCTCCTCCCATCCTTTCATCCCTCTCTGTTCTCCCTGTCTATCACATCCATTCTGGCTTCACTTTCTTCCCTTCAAAGTCTTACCCCCATAGTTAAGTTGTCCTTTACCTTGGGATTCCTTGGCCCTTTGTCCAGCTCATGCCCTGATCTTCAACTCTGGGCATGCCCTCCATATGCCTTCTTCTCCTAAGCTGCCAAACACTGTGATAGGCAGTCACACGACCATGTTGACAACTTCATCTGCTACAAAGTTGTGCTACCTAACCTCAACTGGGCCCTCACTTCTGCATGGCAATGCTTTTTTTCTTCCCTATTAGGCCCTCCATTATCCTCCCTGTAGGAGCTATTTACTTTTAGCCTTCATTGCTTAATACCCCAAGACTTTTCTGCTTCATCATTAGTCCTTTTCTGCTTTGCTCTACTGCCTGAGCATTGGTATTTGGTCTTCCAGCTTGCTGAGGTCCACCCCTCTCTTTGTACCCTCTTGCCATCCCCTCTTTGGGAACTTTCCAAACTGATCATTCTCCATCTCCCTCTCTCACCTCTTCAATCTCTTGTCATTTACTTGGTCTTTTCCTCTTCTGCCTAGAAATGTGCACTAGACATCATGGTCTGGTGAAGAGTATTGAATTTGGAGTTCTGAAATCCTTCTTGGCCACTTTGTACTTGTGCGTTTTTATTTTGTTGGGGTTTTTTTTTTTGTGAGGCAATTGGGGTTAAGTGACTTGCCCAGGGTCACACAGCTAGTCAGTGTCAAATGCACTTTGTACTTGTGCAACTGAACAAGTCCCTTACCTACTCTGGGCCTCAGTTTTCCCATCTGTAATATGGTGGCATTATAGTAGATAACTTTTAAGGTTCTTTCCAGCTGCATATCGGTGACCAGTGCTATAACGATTGTTGTAGTCTCATTCTTTTCATCACAGTTGAATGGAGATCAGACAGAAATAATGCTAGAGCAGATTGCTCTCCTGTTCTTCAATTTTTATGGCTCAGTGTTGTTATCTGGGCAATCAGAGACAACAGTCTTATCTGCGATAATGATCTGGTTGTAAAAAGTTTATTTGTTGAATTCTCAAGGGTATTTTGACATCTGTATTTGTAGTACAGGGATTTGTTAGTTTATGAAGGAGAGCCAGCTTTTGTTGTATAATTCTAGCTATCAGCTTATGTCAAGCTAGGTATTTGATTGGTTCAAAGTTTTTGCAGCCAACAGTAATAAGTTTTCCAGTCTCTACAGGTTTCTTTTTTTTGCACAATCTGTGTTGACCAATGTCTGGGTTCCTTAAGGAGACTTTTTTCTGTAATTTCTAGCGGCAAAGACCTGGTCTTGAATTGCTGTTATAAGCCCTTCCATTTGAACCCCAAAATCCATAGGACTCAGCCATTTGCTTGATTTTTTTTGGGGGGGATATATTATCAATTGAGTTCATGTGATTGTTGCCCATGGTGGGACTTTTGATTCCACTCTAGGATCTTAGCTATTTCATGGACACCATCCATGTTAAACTACTTTTGGTTACATTCAACAAATCCATTGGCATGTACCTATTATCAATTTTTATTATTTCTTAGTAGCGTGATATCCTCTTGTCCAAAAGTATATTTCTAAGTTATGAACTTATATTTAATGAGGGAGCATTAATTTTTCCACAGTTACCTTAAGGTAATGTTTCTTGTGTTTGGTTAATATTGTATGGGCTTTTGCTAGTATTCTTTTAAAATCTGTTATAGTCCATTTTACAGTCTGAAAGTGTATATTGACTAGTCTTTTGTAGATGGTGGTTTCTTTAAATGTATTCTTGCCATTGAGCTTTGATTTAAGGATGCCAACAAGTCTCTTGACATATACAGACTCACCTTTTGCCTTGATTGCCTTAAGTCTGATATGTCTTACCTGGAAGAGACCAAGGTATTTGGTTATCAGCTTTGTCCTTTGTTTCTATTTAGCATCTGAATTCAAATTTGAAACTTTTGGTCTCTATCTTTCCTTGGTATATGTTAAAAAAAAAAGTACATTTGTTGACTCCAAATGACATTTCCATAAGAGAAGCTATTTAATGAGTTTTTCATTTGGGTCATATATATCAAGTGATTAATAGGATATTTTGATATGACTACCTCTTTATTTTAGAGGCTGTACTCAGTTCTATTTAGTAGCAATTGTAATGGGTTTAAGGTTAGACAGAATTAATTACCAATGACTTAAACTGTGTCCCTAAAAGATGCTACATTTTATGTAAATGGTTTTGGATAAAATGTTGGTAGCTTGTTTTAAATAGACAATGGTTTTCCATGAAAAAATTAAATACTCCAGCATTCTCACTATACTTGGATTTATTTTATTTATTTGTTTTATGTATTTGTAGAATATGAATAAACTATGAGTGCACACCTGAGTCAGAGGCTTTTTGGTAATCAGTAAAGCTAATAGAAATGTTATGGTACTTTAAGGCATGTTGTTCAATAATGATCAGGTAAATAATAAGTTATTCTTTATATTCCTGGGACTTTTAGGGAAGGTGGTTTTGTTCCTCAGCCAGTATCTTAATTTTAGGGATTTTTTTAGCAGTACAGCTATGAATACTTTGTATAAAGTACACAAACAGGTAACTACCCTTATTCAGAGAAATCACTAATGTGCTTGTCTTTTTAGTAAATAGATGTGGGATCCAAGATGGTGGAGTAAAAGCAGTGACTTGCTTGAGCTCTCCCCCAAACCTCCACATACCTGTAAAAAAAAATGGCTCTAAACAAATTCTAAAGTAAATAGATATGGGATGCCTTCTGTTAAGAAAGGTGAGAGGTCAGGCTTGTGTTCTTGTGCAGGTGAAATGTTTTGCTAGTAATCATGTACCACTGTGAAGTATTTGAATGAATAATCTGGCTCTTATCCAGGATGCATCCCTTTACACTTTTGCAGAGAAGCCACAGTGTCAGTTCCCTCCCCATCAAACTGTTCCGGTATTTGTTATATTAATGGTGTGCACACTTTCTGCCTCTCACCTGGTTGGACTTGTGTTCTCTTTGTGTTGAATTTTTTGGGTCCATAAAGATGACCAGACATTTTTTTAAATCCTCCCTCCTTTGGGGACTCTCTCTTTCCTCTGATTTCTTCGTTTCTGTGAATTTTTGATCGATACTGATTTGTTTACTTCGTTCTTTGTGCTACTTTGGCTCCTATGCCCAAACCTTTTGATTTTTGTTTTCAGTTGCTAATTAGGTACACCTAGAATTTCTAGCCTGCTTTTGTTCTCACCTTTCAATTCTATATGCTTCTTTTTTTTTTGCCACCTTTAATTGAGTGATAAAGCATTCCTGTTCTCTACTGAACATACCACAGAGGTATTGACCAGATTCTTCAGCACTTTTCTGCAGATCTTCAAAAGCATTCCTGTCACTTCTGCCGTGATAGCATTTAACACTTGTCCTTAGAAATATTCCTAGATAGTTCCATCTTTCCTCCTTTAGGTCTTTCTGTAGTGGCGATCAAGTCAAGTCAAGGCAACAAGCATTTACTAATTATTGCCTCACTTGGGGGCACTAGGCTAGGAGCTGTGGATACAAATATAAGAACAAAAGAAATACAGCCCCTGTCCTCAAGGAGCTTACATTCTAATCAAAGAAGACAACCCATAAAAGGGAGTTGAAAAACTGAGGGTAATAAGGGGGAGGTAACCCAAGTCCAGAGCGTCAGAAGCAGGAGAGGAATGAAGGATGACTGGCCTGGGCCCTTCCTCCAAATGGAGATTCTAGGAGGAACTCAGCAATGGGAGGAGGCAAGAGGGACAGAAGGGTGCTTCATGGGGAAAAGAAGGCCACAGCACCTGAGGTAACATCCAGGGTGGAGGCAGGAATAAACCTTCAAACGAAATGACTACTGCATATATTATTGTGTATAAGTCCTGAAATGTTTGAACACATCACCAGAGAGAATTTCTGGATTTTGCCTTAATTTCTTTCAATGGCTGTAGGTTCTCCAACCTTTCCCTTTCCAAATTTTAGTAACCTCCTGATTCTAGCTCTTTTCTTTTTTTCTGGGCTTAGCAATGAAGTTATTTCTTTTTAAAATTAAAATCATATCCCCAGGTAACAAAAATCAATTTTCTCTCCTTTTCGTTCCCTCATTGGAAATCGTCATCTTAGAGGGGAGGCATTAGCAGTGGGTGGTGGGAGAGATGGGGGTGGGACAGGAAAGAGCCTCTTGCAGAAGGTGGAACTTGAGCTGGATTGCTGCCTCTCAGTCATATGATGTTGGACAGGTCTGTTGTCTCAGCCTCACTAGATGTCAGCTTCTTCATTTGTAAAATAATGCTAAATAGTTCCTGCCTTGACATTATTATGTCATGGGGTCAGATGAGACAGTTGGTGTGAATCACTTTAAAAACTATAAAATACAGTACAAAAATAATATTCTTTTTTTCCATTCTTTCTGTGCTTCTTACATTCCCCCTTTCTATCTCTTCCATCTCTTTTCTTTTCTTTCCTTCTTTCTCTTCATATATTTGTTCCTTCATTCATGTATCTATTTGTCTATGTATTTATTCATTCATCCCTTTATTTTTTATTCATTCAACAATTCATCTGTCTGTCTGTCCATCCACCCATCTGTCCCTCCTGCTGTCTGTCCATCCATCCATCCATCCATCCATCCATCCATCCATCCATCCATCCATCCATCCATCCATCCATCCATCCATCCATCTATCTATCTATCCATCTATCTATCTATCTATCTATCTATCTATCTATCTATCTATCTATCTATCTATCTATCTACCAATCTATCTGGTCTTGCCAAGGTCGGAAGGGCAGGGACCATTCATACACCCCATCCCAATTGTTTTTGGTATAGAAATTTTCATCTGCTTCATGTTGTCTGACTTGTCCCTCTTCCTCCTTAGACAGCCTGGTAGCCCTCTGTTCCTGGAATGCTCACCCCCTTAGTGCCAGACTTAATGTAGACACAATTGGCTGCAGCTCAAAACTTTGGAATTCAAGCAAACCGCCAGCCTTGGCCTCGCCAGCAGTGGGGACCTTACGCATGGTTTACCACTCCCTGTCCATCCCCTCTTCCCTTGCCTGGTGCAGCTCATTCTGGTCCCAGGGAGCAGCCACAGAGTTCCCTGTGATGGTGCTGCATCTCCATAGTGACGTTAATTCCTGCCTCGGAATAATTACTGTCATTTATGCAGCACTTTGAAGTCTGCAAAGTGCTTTTCTCTCTCATTTCAGCCTCATAACATCCCTATTTTACAGGTAAAGAAAATGAAGCTCAGAGGTTGTTAATAACTTGCTCAGGATCACGCAGCCCATGAGTTTTGTTTTTGTTTTTAATGGGAGGCAGTTGGGGTTAAGAGACTTGTACAGGATCACACAGCTAGTGAGTGTTATGTGCCTGAGGCCATATTCAAGCTCAGGTCCTCCTGACCCCAGGGCCGGTGCTCTATCCTAGCTTCCCCAGCCCTTAAGTTTTGAAGGAGGCATTTGGACCCAGCTCTGCCCTTCGACAGCGTGGCTCTCATTAGAGCCAGAGAATCTAGAACCGATTCTTAGATTCACCACTTACAACTTCAGCCACTTATTTCCTTCTCCGAGTCTTAGTTTCCTTATCTGTAAAATGAGGGGGAGGTGGTATGGTGTACACCACGCATTGGAAAAGGCTTTGGGTTTGGAGTTGGTGCTGGATGTTGGTGGTGTTGTTCGGTCATTTTCAGTAGTGTCTGACTCTCCATGACCCCTTTGGGGTTTTGGTATTTTTTTGGTAGAGATACTGGAGTGGTTTGCCATTTCTTTCTCCAACTCATTTTTACAGTTGAGGAAACTGAGGCAAATAGGGTTAAGTGACTTGCCCAGGGTCACACACCTAGTAAGTGTCTGAGGCCAGATTTGAACTCAGGAAGATGGGTCTTCCTGACTCCAGGTCCAGTGTACCATTTATGTACAAATTCCGTACAAATCCATTGTACTGCCTAGCTAGTGAACCTGAGTTCAAATCCCAGATCTGCCATTTAAAATGGATATGAACTTGTGAAATCTCTTTTTCTCTGGGACTTGATTTTCTCATCTGTAAAATGGAAGGGGACTAGATGACTGCCACGATCACTTCCTTCTTTTTCAGAAGCGGAAACTCAGATTCCAGGAGGTGAAGTCATTTAGGGTCATAGCTCTGAATCTGTGGTCCTCTTCCCACTATCTTGCCCCTGTGGAAGGGAGTTTTGGGTCTTTTTGCCTGGGGAGACACGGATGTTTTTTCTTTGCAACACCTGAAGAAAGCAGTTTGGCTCTCCCACCCCACCCCCCACATTCCAGGCAGACCACAGCTGCCCTCAATACCAAGGGGTAGTTTTATGTTGACTTAGAAGCCTGGTGGTCTCACCCCCAGCTGAGAGCCCCTTTCAGATTTTAGCTCCCAGGAGGGCAAATTCCATGAATGGTTTCAAACATCATGTGTGTTCACATGTGTGTGTTGTATCTAAGCCTATTAGCCCAGGGGATTTGATTTTCTTTCAACTAATTTATTATTAATACTCTAATCCTAGCCCTCTCCACATGAGTTTACTCAGCCGATCTGGGCCTGGCTGCCCTTGACAATGCACGTGGGGGAGAGCTGTCTGTTTAAGCCCAGCACAAATTCCCAGCAAGAAGCTTCCAGCTGCGGGCCTGGTCAATGTAAAACATTGACAAGCATCAGCTCCAAATGCCAGTGGGGAAGTGTGAGGGTGTCCTTACTTTCAGCACTCTTTTCTTTAAAATTTTTTTGTTGCTAGATTTTGTTTCAACATAATATTGGCACTTCTTAATAAATACCCTAGCAGCCCACCCTTACAAAATCCATCTCCTCCCACCCTAACATTTATTGATTGGTAGCTGAAGGGAGGGAGATGTCCTTTAATTTTAACAGCATTAAACTAACGTAAGATCACAAATGGCACTTGGAAGGGACTTTACTGTTCAAATTAGTCCAATTCTCCTAATTTTACAAATAAGGAAACTGAGGCCAGGAAGGGAAAGTGCCCTGCCCAGGTTCATACAGTTAATAAATATCTGAGGTAGGATTTGGATCCTCATTTGATGCCTCTTCGTGGCAGGGAGGTGTCCTTCAATGCTATGCCAGTGAACTATAAGCTAAGGGAAGGTAAGTCTTCCCAAGCTAGAAAGAGCTTAAGGACAGGCCTAAGGAACATGCTTTATGTCTGTCATCTGAGGGCCAGCCTGGCTAGGTCTGGAGAATTCGTCCCCAGCTGGCTGTGGGGGGATAGACTTTTAGACCGCACCAGCTCTCAAAGGCTGTGTCCTTACTTGATGGATGTCTGCATTGGTGAAGGGAGGGTCCCAACTTGTGAAAATCATGGGGGCTCTGAGCTATGGAAATGGGAGTGTAAGATTCCCAACTTTGAGATTGCTTGAGGGGACCACCCTCCTTCAACTTTGTGTCTCCCTGTAGCATCCCTTTGTAGCTGGTGCTTAATAAAGGAATGAATGAGTCAACAATAAGCATTTATTAAGCACCAACTATGTGCTAGGCATTTTGTTAAATACCGAGAAACAAGTACAGGGAACGAAACAATCCCTACCCTCTAGGATTTTACATTCTGTCAGGGGAGATGGTAATAGAGAATACGTAGAAAACCTATCCAAACAAATGCAAAGTTATGGTGATGCAGGGTGGGCTGGTCCAGCAGCTGCGGGGAACAGAGAAGGCTTCGTGTAGAAGACAGTGTTTGAGCTGAGTTTTGGAAGAAACACAGGATGTTGCACGGCAGGAGTGAGAAGGGAGGGCATCCCAGGTATGGATGGACGACGGTCAGTGCAAACACATGGAGGTAGGAGATGTGTTCATGCTTTATGAATGGCCAGAAGTCCAGTTTGCGTGTGAGGAGAGGAGTGACATGTAATTAATCTGGAAAGGCACAGGTTGGGGTCAGGTTGTAAAATGTCTTATTTAACTGCCAAATGGAAGTGTTTCTGTTAGATTCTATAAATAGTAGGGGGGCTAGTGGAGTTTAATGAGTAGGATAGTGATATGGTCAGACCTGGACTTTAGGAAAAGGTCTTTAGGGGCAGCTAGGTGGTACAATGGATAGAACACTGAGCCTGGAGTCAGGAGGACCTGAGTTCAAATCCAGGTTCATATACTTACTAGCTACATGACCCTAGACAAGTCACTTAACCTTGATAGCCTAAAAAAAAGGAAAAGGACTTTACTAGCCATGTGGAGGATGGATCTCAGAGGAGAAACACAGGGAGAACAATTAGAAGACTACTGCAAGACAGAATGAGGGTCTGCACTAGGGTGGTGGCTATGTGAACAGAAGGAGAGGTTGGATGTGAGAGATGTGGTGGAGGCAGCAGAGGCAAGATTTGACCGCTACCCCAGGTGAGAGTGAGAGGACAAAAATGATGCCGATGGTGGGAGCCTAAGTGATTGCTCCTCATTTTACAGATGGGGGAATTGGAGGTAGCAAGCGTCTGGGTCAGTTTGAACCCACGTTTGCAGTTGAAAGGAATGCTACTCCAGGCTCGGTCTGGGCTGTTGGCACCTGTTAGACATTGCAGTTGTGACTTTGGACGGAAGGGCGAAGGCTGAAGCCTGGGCAACTTCAGCACCTTTTTGTCCTTGGCCTGCCAGGAGGCAAGAAAGCTCACACCCATGTAGTGAGAAGGTGAGCATCCGTGCCAAGGGCCTCAGGTCTTGGACCTGAGCCAGGCAGCCTCGTTTAGGCGCCCGGGGAGGGGGCTGCAATGACCCACACTCTCAGCTCAGGGACAGACGGACAGACAGATCCCCTGCATCCTCGTACTTTCTTTGGAATAAAATAGCTGGGGCACGTCCAGAGTATAATAATTCCAGCACTCCAGAGGACGTGCCTCTCTCCCACACTGGATTTGGTTATTCATGTGGCAGGCCCAGTAGCTGGGGGCAGAAGGGGGGCAGGCCTTCTACGGATGTTATCAGTAGTAGCCAGCTAAACTCAGGGGAAACCGACTTCTTGGCATTCATGGTTGCTTGGAAATAATTTGGATCTGAGCACTAAGATTTTTTTCTTTACAGAATAGTGTTTGTTTTTTTTTAATTTTGTTTTTTCCTTGATCCTGGCTGGATCATTTTCTCCCAGGACGACGTGCTCAGTGCTAGGGAAAAGGGCTGAGCTTGCAGGAGAGTGAGCCTGGACAATTGTTGAATCCCTTCTGTCAGTACCAGCCATGGGGAATTCCATCAGGGGGCTGGTCTCCAAATTTGCCAGCTGTGTGGAGGCTTTGGCAGCAGGGGCCAGGACAGGTGGTAAGTGCCCAGCCTGCTGGTGGGGCGGCTGCTCTTGTCTGTTCCTTTCTCTGCCCACCCTGGAGCTGGGTAATTGCCCTTGCTTAGAGCAGAGGGCGAAACATCCTGGAGGGTTTTTCAGCCGCTCAGGCTGTTCATCAAGGCTGGGCATGGGAGGGGGGGTGGTCTGCCAGCATAGGTCCCCTGTCTGTCGATGTTCTTCTGGAATTGTTTCTATTTCACAGGGGAAATATACTGCCCCCACCCCACTCCCCAACACACACCTACTTCCTTCATCCAAGCATTGTTCTAAAGAAAATAGTGGGTGCCTCAAGTGCCAAGAGACTTTTTATTCCCCTTCTAAACCTTTTCTTAAAAAGATTTCCTTTCTCTGTGTGGTACCCGGAGCCCTGAAATATGGAATAGCTTTGATTCATTTCAAAAGGCCCTAAGCTTGGAAAAATGCTCCCTCCACCCATGACTAAGGACCTCATGTCTGGGCAGGCTGTGAATGTTAGCGTCTCACTTAGTGACACACGATGCAATGTACCTTGTACCTGGATGATTTGTTCCCTTCACAGGGCTAATAACTGTAGTAATAACTCACAATTCTATAGCTTCAGAAAGCTTTTAAGTCAGGCAGGTAGTGTGGCATCATGATCAGAGGAAGATCTGAGTTCAAATCATACCTCAGATACTTGGAAGCTGCTATATGACCCTGGGCCTCTGCTTTCTCAACTTTAAAATGAGAAGGAAGATTCGATCACCTCTAAGGTTTCTTCCAGCTTTAAATCTATGGTCCTCTGATTTCTCTGCAACAGCTCTGAAGGTCAATGGTGTAGGAATTATTAAGGGTTCCATTTTATAGATGAGGAAACTGAGGCACAGAGATTTGAGGGGACCCATCCAAGGTCACACAGTGAAATAAGTGATAGACCCAGATTTTCTGGCTTCAGGTCCATTGGTCTGGCCATGATGTCACCTTGCCTCCTTGAGTCTGCTAGACTCAATCGTCTACGTTCATTTGTGATCTAGAGGCTCTTTTGCATTTTCCAGGTTCTTCCAATATAATCTGGGTTGACTATTTCAGAATTTAATGGCTCTGTTAGGCTTCATGAAGATGCATAATTGGGAAGCCCTGGCTACCAGGACACAATCCATGACAAGATGGGATGAATACTTGTCTTGAAGCTTGTCCCTGAATGGAGGGACAGACAGCTGGCCATCTACTTCCCCTGAGGAAGCCTGAGAGGTCTCAGCTGAATTGTCCTGGTACCAAGGTCTGAAGCCATGGAACAGCCATCAGCAAATTCATTTATTCGTATCTGGGTTTTGTTTCATTATAGAGTGAAGGATAATCATTTATTAACTCGATCACTGGGTGGAATGTGGAACTATATAGTTCCTGCTTGCCTAAGGTGGAATCCAAACATCTCTCTCTCTCTCTCTCTCTCTCTCTCTCTCTCTCTCTCTCTCTCTCTCTCTCTCTCTTTTTTTAGGCAATTGGGGTTAAGTGACTTGCCCAGGGTCGCACAGCTAGTACGAGTCAAGTGTTTGGTCTGAGGTTGGATTTGAACTCAGGTCCTCCTGACTTCAGGGCCGGTGCTCTATCCTCTGCGCCACCTAGCTGCCCCCAAATATCTCTCTTCCAGGCAGGAAGTAATGATTTGAGATAAATCCGGGAGAATTGTGTCAAACCGACAAGCACTTACTGTGTGCCAGCAGGCACTCTGCGAAGCATTAGGATACAAGGCAAGGCAAAAACCGTCCCTGCCCACAAGAAGCACATGTTCTTACGGGATGGACAATATGCAAACCTGCTGTTTACATGAACAGTTGATTACAGTTGATAACTGAGGTGTGAACAAGAACCTAACGAATCAATCTGCTCCTTATTTACATGACCTTTACATAGGTTCGTTCTGATGGCTTTTGGAAAGTTTAGACTTATCTGAGCAGCTAGGTGGCTCAGCAGATAGATCACCAGGCCTGGAGTCAGGAAGACCTGAGTTCAAATCCGGCCTCAGATACTTACTGGCTGTGTGACCATGGGCAAGTCACTTAACTCTGTTGGCCTCAGTTTCCTCATCTGTAAAATGGGCTGGAGAAGGAAATGGCAAACCACTCCATTATCTGAGCCAAGAAAACCCCAAATGGGGTCATGGAGAGTCAGACACGACTGAATGATGACTTCAAGTTAGTTATCGGGGCCCCTTTGGTGTGGGTGAGGTAAAGTCCATTCGTATCTCCAGGAGCAGGTATCTGTCTATTCGGGCCAAGCAAAGAGGAATAGGAGACAACAACAGGAAGTGTTTATTAAGTGCCTTGGAATAGGTGCCAAACACAAATGCAAGGTAATTTTCTTTTGTTGTTGTTGAGGGGAAAGGAGGAAGATTTGAGCAGCTCAGGGCTGTTAGGAAAGGCTTCATGGAGTGCTTGTGACTGCCTGTATAGACAAGTGGGTACTGAGAGGTGGAAAAGGAAGCCTGGACGCAGGGGAAGGGTTGAAGACCTTCCTAAGATAAATCTGTAGCTTAGAAGTTAGGAGGGGGTGGTGAACTCAGGCCTTGCCTCTGATACATGCTGGCTGGGCCCCTGGGCCCCTTAGGTTAACTCTAAGACTAGAAGCTGCAGAAAAGGTGCCAACCTGCTCTGGTATAGCGAGTTTCCTGCACAGTGGAATCATGGTTCAGGTCTCTACCCTTATCTCTGGGATGTTAGAGAATTTCAGGTTTGGCAGAAGACCATCAGAAGCTATCTGCTCCTACTGTCTTGGCAAGAATTCTCCCTATGATGTGCCTGATAAGTGGTCATCTGGCTTTTGCTTGAAGTTCAAAGGAGATGTGTGGCCAGGTAGCAATTGGTTGAGAAGCCTCCCTCCCTCCCCCTCCCCAGTTTAATGCAATAAACTGTGGGAGGCTGATGTGTCTTTCTTCTCCTCCCACCCAGATCCTCAGGGCTTCAGTCCCAAGCAGAGCTCCCCATACCTCCCACCCCCTTCCAGAAGCTGACGCTAATGTTTCTGATGCCGTCTAAGGCCCTGAATCTTAGTTACTCCGTGACAGAACCAGCAGAGAGTCCTAATTACTCAGGACTCCTCATGAGGATGGAATCACAAAGACTCAGGAGACAAAACAGCAATTATGTTTTATTTTCCAACACATTTTACAATTAGCTTGTTCAGTGGTTTAAGGGGGAAAAAACCCTTAAAAACAAGCTGGGTGCAAAAAGCAATTCATTTCATTCATTTATTGATTTGGATGTGTGGGACAGGAGAATGTGGGCTGGACAGGAAGTCAGGAAGACCCCAGGTCAGTCACACTTTGGACACCCACTAGCCGTGTGATCCTGGGCAAGTCACATCGCTTTACAAGTGTTATCTCGTTTTAACCTCACAACAGTCCTGGAGATATTATTATAATTAGATTAATCATTGTATTATTAAGATATTATATATTAATAATAGTGTCATTATTATCCTCATTAAAGATAAAGATAAAAAATTGAGGTAGACAAATTAAGTGACTCTCCCAGGTTTGTATGACTAATTAAGTGTTTGAGGCAGGATTTGACCTCAAGCCTTCCTGATTCCAGCTCCAGGGCTCTATCCACTGTACTTCCCTGTGTCTCAAAATGAAGGCGCTGGACCCTCTGGTCTCCAGGACCATCTCTGAATCTATGGCCCCATGATCCTAAATGTTTTCCTATAGACATAACCTCACCAGGCCACCCAGTTTGGGGAATAAACAGTGTGACTTTGAGGAAGGCCCTTGGGTTCTCTGTGCCTCAGAACGAGAGGGTTGGACTCAGAGATCCCTTTTTAGCTTTACATTAAAGGTCATAAGACCCTAGAACCCAGAGGGTTCTTACTTCTTCCAGCAAAGAGCCTTAGTCCCTCCCATTAATTCTTGTTTTTCCTGGTTTTGTGCCCCTCATCACCCCAATTTCCCTCCTCAGGGTCCTTCCTAAAAGGCATCATTTCAAACTGAGCTCAGTGTTGCATACGTGGGGCTCAGGGGCTCTATCATCTTCCTTGCTTGGAACTCCAAGGCCTCTCTATGAGTGCAGTCCAGGGTCTCATTAGTTTTTCTGCATGCATGAACTGTTAGTTCATCAGAACCCAAGTATAGGAATTTACCCTAATCCTCTTAAATGTCAGCTTATTAGACTTGGCACATGATTCAGTCCTGCTTGAGAAATTTTTTGGGTCAAGTCAAGTTGTCAAGAAGCATTTAAGTGGCTGATTAGGTAAGGGTCCTGATTTAGAGGCAGCTAGGTGGTGTGGGGGATAGAGTGATGCACTTGAAGTCAGAAAGACTTGGGTTCAAATTCCAATGTTGGTAATAGCTGTATGACCACTGGCAAGTGACAAGCTCTCTGAGCTTCAGTTTCCTTATCTGTAAAATGAGGGGATTAGATTAGACAGTCTCTAAAGTTCTTTCAAGTTTCATATCTATGGTATCATCATTCAGTATATTAGCTATCCTTCCTAGCTTTGTGTTATCTGTAAATTTGGTTGGTGTGCCATCTCTGCTTTCATCCAAGTATTGACAAAAATGTTGAATGGAATAAGTCCAAGGACAGAATCATGCAGCACCCTTCTAAAGACTTCCTTCCAGGTTGGCGTTGGAGGAAGGAGATGATTTGTTCAGATAATACTCATGAGGAGTCCAACATAGCTGGGACTACTTTCTGGAGATTCAGGGAAAATCTCTCTCTCTCTCTCTCTCTCTCTCTCTCTCTCTCTCTCTCTCTCTCTCTCTCTCTCTCGGTTCTGGAGTTAGAGGGTGGTTGTTCAGTTATTTCAGTAGTGTCCGACTCTTTGTGACCCTATTTGAGATTTTCTTGTCAAAGATTCTAGATTGGTTTTGCCATCTCCTTCTTCTTTTACTGATGAGGAAACTGAGGCAAACAAGGTTAAATGACTTGCCCAGAGTCACATAGGGAGTAAGTGTCTGAAGCCAGATTTGAACTCAGGGAAGATTAGTCTTCCTGACTGCAGCCTGGCACTCTATCCACTACACCACTTAGCTAGAGTCAGGGGACCAGGGTTTAAATCCCACCTCTCACATTTACCATCTATGTTACCTTGGACAAACTCCATAACTGCTTTCAGTCTCCTAATCAGTAAAATGATACTATTGGACTCAGTGTCCTCTGAGGTCTCTTCCAGCCCTGTATCTCTGGTCCCATGTGTGAAATGGGATAATATCAGATGAGGTTAGAAAGATAGTTTGTGTCTCAGACTGTGGAAGGTTTCACAGGACAGGCTAATGGGTATGAACACATTTAATAGATGATCGGGAACTAGTGAAAGTTTCCTAGTAGAGGAATAATGAGATCAGAGCCCTCTTTCTGGATAATTAATCTGGCAGCTCTGAGTAGTCTGGATTGGAAGAGGGAGAGACTGAGGTTAGGGAAACCATTTAGAAAACTGTTATAACAGTTTAGGAGAGGCAGCAGGAGCGTTAGCCAGGGTTTGGGCAGCCAGAATGAAGAAGAGGGAGCGGATGGGGGGCATGTGATTATTAATAAAACAGATTAGTTTCTGCTAATGGACTGCCTAGCTGACATCATAGCCCTTCCAGGAAGGGCACTACCTGGTACAGCGATGCAAGGGCTCTTGACGTGAAGTCTGTGAAATTTTTATTTTCTTAATTTTTGTGATTGTAATTGGCTTCTTTTATAACAATATTTATTTTGTTTAATGAATTTTAAAACCTTATTCTGGGAAGATGTCCATAGCCTTTGTTATTGTTTGGACACTTCGGTCATGGATTGCTAAAGGGATCCATGACACCACAAAGGTTAAGAATCTCTCTTAAAATCTTGGACTTGGGGGCAGCTAGTGGCGCAGTGGATAGAGCACCGGCCCTGAAGTCAGGAGGATCTGAGTTCAAATGTGGCCTCAGACCAAACACTTGACACTTATTAGCTGTGTGACCCTGGGCAAGTCACTTAACCCCAGTTGCCTGAAGAACAAGAACAACAACAAAAAGAATTAAAATCTTGGACTTGAAGTCAGGAAGACCTGGGCTCAAATGCTGCCGTTGTCAATTACTACCTGAAATTACATAACCTCTCTGTGCCTCAGTTCTCTCTTCTGCAAGGTGAAGAGGCTAGACTGGATGGATGATCTTGAAAATCTCTTTCAGCTTTAATTCTATGATCCCATAATCCTTTAAACCCGATTAAAAGCGAATGATGTTTGAAAGCCCCCAAGAAGTATCCTAGTGGAGGGAATTCAGGTAAGCTGGTAGAGGGGGTGAGCCTCCTTCCCACCCTATCAGGGGTAGGAGCTGCCCTACAATTCCTGGAAAGGCAACCTTGAAATCCTTTTATGTAATTATAACAAAGTGCTAAGAGATGAAGCTTCTGGGGCAGCTAGGTGGCGCAGTGGATAGAGCACCGGCCTTGGATTCAGGAGGACCTGAGTTCAAATCCAGCCTTAGACACATAACGCTTACTAGCTGTGTGACCCTGGACAAGTCACTTAACCCCACTGAGAGACGTGAGGCTTCTGCTGCTGCCAAGGGGAGAAGGACACACTCTTTATCAGCCTCAAGCATTTCAAGAAGATCTTGAGCTAGGAGGGGACCTTCAGTAGCATCTCACCCAGCTCCCTCATTTTATAAAGGAAGAAACTCAGGGCAAAGCTCAGTGTGAGTTGGCCAAGGTCGATAACAGGTCAATAACAGAACCAAGATGAAAATTTAGGGCTTCTGACTCCAAACCTCATGCTCTTTGGGCTATGCCTCATTAGTCCCATCTCCCCATCCCTCCTTGGTAGAGAGAGAGGGGGCCACCTGCACATATAGACTGTAAATAAAGCATGGCAACCCCTTTTCTCAGCAGAGAGGTGAGAAACTACAGGGGCAGAATGAGGCATACATTGTCAGGCAGGGTCAGTGGGCTGGTTTGTTTTGCCTACGGGTACTTCTTTGCGAAAAAGTGTGTTCTGTGGGGCAGGTATTGAGGATTAATAGGTATCTAAAAGAAAAGATCATCAATAAAATGTTGTTTAAAGCTGTTAAGTGTGGGCAAGTCCTAAGAGTTGGTCTGATTGACTCCTTTCGATGGAAGCATGTGGGCAACCCAAGACCTGTGGGAAGAGGAGACAGGACTGTTTTCTCTAGAATGAAAGGGAGGGAATTCTCTACTGCTTTCTCAGAGCATCCCAAGACCCTGGTTTTCCCACTGGCTGCCCCCAGTTCTTCCTTCTCCAGTGTTAATGACTAAGGAATAGAGATATGGTTAGATATGGATAACTCAGCACACTTTCATACATTTGGCTTGCTTGTGACCTAAGGCTCAAAGGCTTTAATTTAGGGCCTAGAATTTAGGACTGGAAGGGAAGGGAAGATCACGTTGTCCATAGTTGTAAAGCACACAGCCCAACCTTTACGCTTGGTGTAGCCAGGACCAGATTAAAATATAAATGGGAAGTATTTGCTAAAATTAATAAAAATACAACAAAACATAGATAACATCACATTTTAAAAGTAAGTCAATATGTGGCCTGCTGGGATCCTTATGTACGGATTGGTGGCCCCTAGTTTGTACTTGAGTTGAACACCATGGGCCTAGTTCAATGTTCCCCTTTTACGGAGGAGGAAACCTAAATTTTGAAAGTGCCTACCATAATTTCTGGTGCTTAGCATAGTCCCCAGCACATAGTAGGTTCTTGATAAATGATAGGTTGGTAAGGAAACCAGAGAAGAGCAATCACTTGCCCAAGGTCAGACAAGTAGCCGAACCAAGGTTCAGATGACCATAGATTTAGAGCTGGAAGGGACCTTAGAGATCACCTGTTCCAACCTCCTCATTGTATAGGAGAAGTGTGTGGCTGTATATGGCACTTTTTTTTCTTCTTGGAATGGCTCATTCAACCTGCACTCATGGTGGCAAGTCTGGGAATTTTTCCAGGGGAGCAGGTAGTCAGATTTCCATGCTGCTATGACTCACTACCTAGACGTCATCCTTGAGTAGGGGAAATATATGTCTGTTATTCACAGCTATAGCTCTTGGGCCCCAGCTAGTGTGCTTCCCATTTGCACAAATCAGTCACAGTGACACCATTAACTTTTAAACATGAAACATTTACTAAATAAGAAGGCAAAAGAAAGAATATTCCTGTGGAGTGAGAAATTCAAAATCTACACTGAATGAGAAATTCGAAATCTACATTTCTGTCACCTATGATAAACATAGTTAATATACAATCATCTTTAAAAAAAAAAGTTCTTTGGCTCACAGTTTCCAGCAACAAACTTCTCAGTCATAAAAACAGATCCATGTAAATTAGCTCCTCAGAAATAATGCACTATAGATATCTTTATAATGTCAGTATTTTTGCCTCTGAGGGGCATGTTTTCGCTCTGGTCCTTTATGTGTTTCTCCTGAAGCAATTTTATATGAGGGATTGCTTTTTTCTCAGATTTTCGTAGAACTTTTTGTGTTTCCCCTCAATTGACTTTTCCTTATGTTTCATACAAAATGTCCTTTTCTCCTGCTCCTTTTTAGTAATTGAAATGTCCAAACTAAGAAAGAGGTAGTACCTTAGATATCGATGGATGAAGTAAAGCCCAGGAGGTAATCTGATGTGCCCAAGGTCACTGTAGCTAGAAAATGCAAAGCCAAGATTGGAAGACTGGTTCTCTGACCCAAAGTCCAGTATTCTTTCCATCAAGGACTCAAAGGTTAAAGCGGATGAATGAGAGGCTGGGGATAGGGAGACTATTAAGCTACATTACAAAAACAAAGCAAAATTCAAAAACCTTTTTTTCCTTTCTAGGGAAAGTAATTTCTGTGGCTGCAGTTAAAGGCTACAGTTTAAAGTTACTAAATGACTTGTTCATTAGTCATGTCTCCACCAACCTACACAGCCCTAGGCTTGGTTTTCCTGTAATTTTCTAGTTGTCCTGTTTGCCCTATTTCCAGTTTGAACATAAAAATTCCAGCTACCTTACACTTCAAGGACAACAGGAGAACCTTACACTTCACCAATGCCTTCCCTTCTCTGTACCTCGGTTTCCTTTAAAAAGAAGTAGTTGGACTATATGAGTTTAAGGGTCCCTTCCAGCTCAAAATCCAACGATTCCAAGTTGTCAGATCTCATATCTGTTCCTTTGTCCCTCCTAAAAATCAAACCTATCCTCACCCTGGGATTTAGGGAGAGATGGCATTAGAAGGGGGTTGGCATTTTATTAAGTTAGCATCCAACCTTTATTAGGTGCCTACTATATATAATTTAATAAACTTTTATTAGGTACCTACTATGTACAAGATAAAATGAAAAAAAAATAGCCTCGAGAACCTTACATTTTATTTGTGATATGTCTAGTGTTGGTAGAGAACAAATCTCAAAACCTGAAAAAGTTTTAGAAAGAATTTTTAGTCATTTGGCAGAGGAGAGAGACTGAGAAAGAAGTGTGGCTCCCCTTTCAAATCTGTTTTAAGCCTCACGTTATATAGAGTTCAAACAAGGGTACTGCTGCACATAGGCAATTTGCTTGAGATGTACATTAACAGGTAAATATAAATACTCAATAAAATTTGAGCCAAGCTGAAACACAAGCTATTGGGAAATCCAAAACACAAGCGTTTTGGGTGGTACTGAGCAGTAGACTCAAAACAACATCTGGGTGGGAGTCCAAGCATGCCTTGCAGCCAGCTTCCCTCAGAGGGTCTCTGAAATCAACATGACCTACAGTTTCGAGATAGACAGTTTCTAGACATGTAAAGCTAAGTTCAAACAATATCAATAAATAATAAAGTATTTGTCCCATGCTAGACACTAAGAGACATACTCAAATACTAGGCCAAACACTTGATGAATTCTTTGGCCTATGTAGGATCATATATCCAGAGTTGGAAGGGACTTCAAAGGGCTTCCAGTCCTCTCATTTTCTGAGGGAAGACAGTGAGGCCCAGGGGGTTGGCCATTTGGATCTTAAGTGGCAGAACCAGGAAACTTATGAAACTAGAGTGGATATAGAGATGAAAAGATACCCTCTATGTCCTCAAGTTGCTGATGAAGCTTGAGCAAGTGAGATAAAATACAAATAAATATAATACAATAAATAAAATACAAATCTAAATATGACAAATGTTATTGTTGAGTCATTTCAGTTGTGTATGACTCTTTGTGACCCCATTTTGGCAGAGACACTGGAGTGGTTTGCCTTTTCCTTCTCCAGCTTATTTTACAGATGAGAAAGTGAGGCAAGCAGAGTCTAGTGACTTGCCCAAGGTCACACAGTTTGTGTCTGAGGCCAGATTTGAACTCAGGAAGATGAGTCTTCCTGATTCTATGCCCAGTGCTACCTAGCTGCCCTATGATAAATCTAAATGTGCACACACACGTGTATATATGATAAATGAATATAATGTGCTATGTTAGTTATCGACCGAGAAATCTCTTCCTGGAAAGCTTCAGGGGGCATTTGAGCTGGACCCAGAAAGTTGAATAGGATGTGACCAGGCTTCTTGTACTCACTGAGTACAAGAAGGCAGCAAATGGTGGGAGTCATCCATGGCTGGGGTTTGGCAGGGCAAGATCTCTAAGAGGATAAGGGGGAGTAGGATTGGAGAGAAGAAGACAGTGTAGAATTGAACTGGTTCACCAAGGTGTCAAGATGGAGAAGGGTAGAGATTGCAGCCAGTTCAGAGGTGAGGATTTGGGAAAGAACTGAGGGATGGAGGGATTGGAGGCTCCGGCCTGGCCACCCTTTCCAGAATTGGTTGCACTTTCCCCCATACCCCTGATTCATTGATCATGGTGACAATATTGGAATACTCCTTGCCCCTCATTGTAACTTCCAGACTCTTCCTCTATGACCATCGCTAACTAGCCTCTCCTCCTTTGAGGTTCATTTAGTCCATATCAACCACCCAATCAAGATTCTGGGGGCTGTTGTCTGCACACCTTCAGGACATTCTTCTTTCTTCCTCATCAAATTCAGTGTTTGGCTCAGTGTTCCCTCCTCAACTCCTAAGTCTTATAGTAAGGACACTTCAACATGCATATTGAGGATCTCTCAAAGACCATCCCTTCCCAATTCTTTCACTTCCTCCTTCACCTTGTCCCAACTGCACCCAGAGATGGTCATACTTCTGATTTAGCCATCACCCACAAGTGTTCTACTTCCATGTTAATGAGCTCTGAAATTTCCTCAATTTATCATCATCTATTGTCATTCCACTTCTCCCTCTTTGGGACCCCAAGTCCCGTTCTTAGTCCTCGGTGTGACTTTCAATGTCTCCACCACTCAGTTCTTTCCCAAACCATTATCCCTACGCTTTCTCATCTTCTTCTTCTTGACCCCTTGGTGAACTAGTTCAGTATTACATGGTACTCTTCTCGCCAGTCCCTTGCCTCTTTATCCAATTGATGAGCTTGTCAGACCTCATCTACAGATTATTCTCACCATCTGCTGCCTTTGCTCCCACTTACATTCTACTGAGTGAAGCTGGAGAAAATCAGGAAACCATGCTGACTGGGTCCATTACAAATTTATGGTCTACAACCTCAACTGGGTCCTCACTGCAGCAAGGTGATCCTTTTATGCCTTCTTAATAGATTTATGATCCCATTCATCATGGCAACTTTTCTAAACCTTTTCATCCTTTCTCAAACCTCCCATGGTTTCTCCTTACCCTTCTTACTCAATTGAGAACTTTGCTTCCTATTTCACTGAACAATGGAGGATATTCTCTGAGGGTTCCCTCTTCTCCCCTCTCCTCATGTCATATCACTCAGATGACTTCTGCCACTATCTCCTCCTTCACCCCTGCCCCACACAATGAGGTGGCCCTTCTCTGTGCCAAATGCTAACCCCTCTAAATGCATCAATGATCTAATTGTGTCACATCTTCATCAGCAGAATGCTCCTTTGGGTACCACCCCTCTCTCCCTTATCTTCAAACTCTCCCTGTCTCTTGGCTGCTTCCCTACTGTCTACACACCCATCTGAGTCTCTCTCATCTTCAGAAAACCCTCACTTAAGACATCCATCCCCCCCCAGCTATTGTCCTATATCATACATCCCTTTTGTGGCCTTGAGTAGGCCATCTACAGTGGGAGTCCCTGTTTCCTTTTCTCTCACTTTCTTCTTAATTGTCTACAGGTCTCACATCTCCAATTGCCTATTGAGCATCTTGACCTGGACATCTTGTAGAAATCTTAAATGCAACATGCACAAAACTTAATTCAAGTTTCTTTCCAAACCCTCCTTTCGTCCTAATTTCCTTATTACTGTCAGAGGTACTACCGTCCTCCCAGTGACCCAGGCTTGCGACCTTGCATTCTTGACTCACTCACCCCACTCCCCACATTAATCAAAGAAGTCCTATAACTTCTACCTTCATAGTATCTCTCTTATATACCTTTTCTCCTCTGACATTTTTATCACCCTGGTGCAGGTCCTCATTGCCTCATGCTTGAATTATAGTAATTGTCTGCTGGTTTTCCTGCCTCACGTCTTTTCCCATTCCTATCTTTCTTCCTCCAAGATACCAGATTGATCTTTCCAAATGTCACCCGCAGGATGGAGCCAAGATGGCAGACTAAAGGCAGGGACTCATCTGAACTTTCCCCCAAATCCCTCCAAATACCTTTAAAAATATCTCAAAACCACGTCACCCCCCATTCAATAAACTGCAGTCACACACCTACCCCAAATTGAGTCAATTCCAGTGACTTCTCATCCCCTCCAAGATCAACTATAAAATCTTCTGTTTTACTTTAAAGCCCTTTATAACCTGGCCCTTTTCTACCTTTCCAGAGTTCTTGTACCTTGGTCCCTTATGAGTACTCTAGAATATCATTTGGAATTGTAGAGTTTGAGAGTTGGGAGGGCCACTAATTCAAACTATAAATAGGCAGCTAAATGGTCCAATGGCTAAAGCTTTGGACCTAGAGTTGGGAAGGCCTGAATTCAAACCCTGCCTCAGACACTCACCAGCTGTGTGACCCTGGAAAAGTCATTTACTTTCTATCTGCCTTAGTTGCCTCATCTGTAAAAATGGAGATAATAATAACACCCACCTTCCAGGCCAGCTGGTTGGCACAGTGGATGGGATACCAGGCCTGGAGTCAGGAATACTCATCTCCATGAGTTCAAAACCGCAGATACTTAGTAGCTGTGTGACCCTGGGCAAGTCACTTAGCCCTGTTTGCCTCAATTTCCTCATCTGTAAAATGAGCTGGAGAAGGAAATGGCAAATCCCTCCAATATCTCTGCCAAGAAAACCCCAAATGGGGTTATGAAGAGTTGGACATGACTCCAACCCCCCGGGGTGGTTGTGAGGATCAAATGAAGTAATGTGTGTAATGTTAAAGGGTTACATAAATGTTAGCTGTTCTTATTCTGTTTTTTTTGTTTGTTTGCTTTTGGTTTTGGTTTTTTTTGGTTAGGCAGTGGGGTTAAGTGACTTGTCCAGGGTCACACAACCAGTAAGTGTTATGTCTGAGGCCAGATTTGAACTCAGGTCCTCCAGAATCCAGGACTGGTACTCTATCCACTGTGCCACCTAGCTGCCCCCAGCTATTCTTATTTTTATTATTACATATGAAAGGAATAGGATGGGAATGAAAAGAAACTATACATGCCCAACACGTGGTCCATTTAGCCTCGACTTGGGGGTCTTCAAGAAGGGAAAGCCCATTCCACTTTGGTACAGCCCTAAATGGGAGAATTCTTTTCTTGGCATCAAGCTGAAATTGGACTTTTTGCACCTTTTGCCCATCGATCCTGGGTTCAGCTGAACAAGTCTAATCCACCCCCCATGGTACAGCCCTTCAGAGACTTGAAGGTGGCTGTCATGTCCGTCACTGCCATCTAGACGCTCCCAGGTTCTTCATTTCAAGTCAGCAGTTGTCAGGTCTTACTTTGGGTAAAGCACTATGCCAAGTGCTGGGGATGCAAAGGCCAAAATGAAATGGCCCCTGCCCTCATGGAGCTTCTGCTCACCCGGGGAAGGTGTAACATGCACATGGAGAAGGAAATGTAAAGTACGAGTGACGCGACTTCAGATGGAAAGAGAGCTAAAAGCAAAGGGGTGGTCTGAGGCAGGAAGTAGCATGAGGGCTGCGCCTTGAGGGATTCAGAGGAGTAGAGGTGAAAAGGGTGTTGAAGTCAGGCATGGGCGACGGCAAAGGCAAAGGGCTGAAGGTAGGAAATGGAATATTGTCAAGAGCTTGCAGGCCATTTGGACCGAAAAGAGGGGCACCTGGGGTAGCTAGGGGTCGCAGAGAATAGAGAACCGGCCCTGGAGTCAGGAGGACATGAGTTCCAAATCCAGCACTCCCTAGCTGTGTGACTCTGGGCAAGTCACTTAGCCCCAACTGCCCTCACCAAAAAAAAAAAAAAAGAGGCACCAGAAGTGGGTACAGTGAAATAAGATTGGAAAGAGAGATGGAAGCCAGGCTGTGGGATACCTTCAATGCCAGGGTGATGCCTTTGGTTCCCAGAATGAGTTGGCTCCTGTTCTCAGCCATCTTAACTTCTTGCACACTATTGCTGCCCAAGGGATTTTCCCTTTGGCAAGGCAGCTATCATTCAGAGCAATGAGCCAGTAAATAATAAATGAATCATGAGTGCCTCTAAAAAGTTTTGGGTTGTATGTGTATGTGGAGCCTAATGGAGGCTAGAAGCTTTATTCCCCTGAGTAAATGATAAACATTTCATGAATCACTTGGAAGGTTGATTTATGAATAATATCCTTCTCCCCTTTCTCCCCATGGGAAAAAACTCAGTTAAAACCTAAGGATTTTATTTGGTCAGCTTAAAAAAAAAATGAGGAAACATGGCATCCAATAGGCAGCAGCTTTGGTGGAATACCAGAAGAAAGGATTCATCTCCAGGGGCTTGTTAGGTCTTTTGGGGGAACCTTGGCCAAAAGCTCTCTGCAAGGTGTGGCAGGTGACTTTCAAGGACTCAGATGGCCAACTCCCTCCCAAGATCCAAATGATGACCCTGGTGTGTGATTTCTTGACCCTTCCCAGATGTGGGTTAATCAGTGGTCCTAGGACACCCTTGTGGGGAAGCTCAGAGTCCAGATGCTTTACAGATCAAAATATGGTAGTGGAGGTAGCCAAGGGGTAATACTTTCCTTAAGACATCATCTTGATTTCTCTGAGACCTCATTTCTTTCAATTCAATTCAACTCAGTTCAATTCTGTACACAATTAAGTGTCTACTGTGTGCAAAGCTCAGATCTGACCATGTCAGTTCTGTGTTTAAGAAGCTTCACTGGCTTCCCGTTGCCTTTAGATAAAATAAATACTCTTGGTTGGTATTTAAAGTCCTTCACTGTCTGGGCATCTTTCCAGGCTTGTTATACATCACTCCCCCTCACACACCCCATGCTTTAGTCAAACTGCCCTATTTTTTCTTCTCGGTTACATATCACATATTCTGCCTCCATGCGTTCTCATTGGTCTGGAATGCTTTGAGCTCCAGTTGAGACCAGGAATGTTGAGGTGCTTTGTCCAAGGTTGCACAGCTGGTAAGTGTGGTGCAGTCAGAGAGCAGGATTCTGGAGCCAGAAGATTCAGTATTCAGATCTCACCTTTGATGCATCCCAGCCATGTGGCCCTGCAAAAACAATTTAACCTCCTTGGGTCTCAGTTTCCCCATCTGTAATATAAAGGGGCTGGGAGAGTCAGCCTTTGATGTCCTTTCCAGTTCTCTGTCTTTGATCTTGTGTTTGGGATCTGAATCCATTCCTCAGACTCCAAATCTAGTATTTTCTCCACTACAGCACCCTCTTCCCCTCTATTTTTCCTTCCCATCACCCATTTTTTCCAAGTACCCTAAGGGAGAGGGAAGAGGCAGAGGAGAACAGCTCTGCCATCTCTGTACTTTGTGCTTGTGTTTTCCCTCCCCAAGGTGCCTGCATCCCCTAGTTCTCTTTTATCCATCAGTCTGCCTTCTCTGTTGGTCTGAGGGCTTGTGAATCACCAGTTGCCATTGGTCCACACCTTCATCATCCACAGAACACCAGCATAGGTGGCTCCCAGAACATGCCTGTTACAGGAAGGGGGACTCCTCATCCAAAGACTTCCCCACAGACCTTGGAGAGCAGAAATGGCAGAGGAGGGAGAGGAGAGGAAGAGAGTTCCAATTGACATTGGAGAGCTCAGAGCTTGGAAGAAGGGGCTTCAGACCCTGGACCATTACCATTTTATTAGGCCCCAGAGACAATCCTTTGCTACCTTGGATGCTTAATGGATTCTAAATGCCATTTCCCTCCTTCCCTCCCCCACCACCAGATGCTCTGAGAAAGCAATCTGGCAGGAGATTGAGTTGGCTTTCCTGTTCTTGTCTGGGGACTTCTCTCCCCCAGGCCTGGGGGCTAAGTTGGGAAAGAGGGTCTGGTGTCAGGGCATGGGTTGTATAGATGAGGGGCAGAGCCTCCCTCTTTCCTCTCTTTCTCAATCCATTCATCCTGAAGGTCTTGTTTGCAATGGAAAATCCCTTCAGGGTCATCTCGGTAATGGGATTTTAGATCCTGGCACATGGTGCTGGGATGGGGGACGGGTGGGGAGATGGAGAAGGCAGAGATTCCACCACCTAATTCTGCCCCTGCCCTGAGGGTCAGAGTGGGCTGGCATTCAGCTTGTGGGGACACCAGGCACATGTGCATATCCCCTTTCAGCAAGCTAGACATGGGAACAGATTTTAATGCTAGAAAGACATTGATTTCTGTTCAGTTTTCCATGTACTCTCATACAATTTGATGCAGTAGCATTGGAAAAGAAAGAATTGGGGGGGGATGACATCCATTTCTTTATTTCATAAAGTATACATATATACCATAACTATAATTAATTCTATGTATCTTGATGAATATATATGCCATAGATGTGTATATATTTATAATATATACATAATGTACTTATATATGTAGATTTTAATGAACACATATATAACATACTCATATATGTAGATTTATATATGAACATATACATAATGCATGTATATATGTATATTTATATATGGGAATACACATGATATACTTATACATGTATGTTTATATATGAACATATACATATATACGTGTATGTTTAGATATACTATAAGCAGAACCTGTTTAATCTGTCTTGCATACACCAACCCTTTAGATACTTAAAGATAGCCATCACATCCCTCCTGAGCCTTCTCTTTTCTAGTCTAAACATCCCTAGTTACTTTAATTAATCCTCCCATGGACTTTCACCAACCTGTTTGCTCCTCTCTGGACATATTCCAGTGTATCCATGTACTTCCTAGAAATATGGTGCCCAGAACTGAATCCAACTGTCACCTGTTAGAACTGGGAGGGACTTCTGAGATCTGATTTTACAGATGAAGAAACTGAGTCCTAGAGAAGTGAAGGATCACATAGTGAGCCAGTGGCAAAAGTGGGATTAGAACCCAGATCTTTAGATTCTCCATTCAGTGATCTTTTTTCTATACTATATTGAGTCTCTTAGTGAAAGGAAACATTTCTTTCTGCAGTAGAGTCAGATCCCCTTGCTGTCTGACATTTGCTTATGTGCAGCAATGTTTTGTTGCATCTTACTGTTCCAGCATTTGTTGCTTTGATAAATTATTTCTATGGGCTAAGATTTTTCACTCAAAGAGTGATTGGATTATCTATCTACCCATTATAGATCACATGTGTAATACCAAGATGCTGAGGATTTAGAATAAAATAAGAGAGGTAGCATGAAGAGTTAATTTAGGTTAGAGGCTGTGAGTTCATGTCTCACTGGGAAGGAATTAAAGGATGTGGGCAGACTTCGTTCGGGGTACCATCTGAGGATGGCTAGGAATTAAACAGAAAGAGATGCGTGGTGGTGGTTCGAGCTGGCTCCAGCACACCCCTTGGCTGTTAATGTGCAGAGTTGGGCCGTCTCGGTCACAGAAGCTTTGAATGGTGGGGCAGAATTTGGAGCGCTCACCTGAAATGACTCCTTTCTCTTGCTTTGCCTGTTTTCAGAGCCTTTTACTGTTCCTTACTACAGTCACTAGGTTGGATCCAGGACTGTGCTTTCTCCCATCTGTTTCATAATTATATTCTCATAGCTTACTCAGCCCCATCGACCAGAATAGCACTGCCAGAGTTAAGCCTGGGATCTCTAGGGAGAGCCTGGGAAGGAGGGCAGCCCCAGACAGGAATGGGGGGAAGCCTGCTGCCTGGCTCTAAGTGAGTCCTTTCAGGCTTTCCAGAGTACTTAGTATCAGTTGTTATTATGGTCATCATATTATTAAGTTTTTAAAAAAATGTACATCCTATTAATTTTAAGACTTCTGTATTTTCTGCCCTTCTCTCTCTTACCGATTTTTGTTTTTGTCTCTATCCCTACCTCTATCTGTCTCTTTTTCTCCCAAAAAGCATTGATCCATCACCTACTAGGCATAGTGGGTTGAGATTTGGCCAAGGATGAGGAAGGCCTGAGTTCAGGTCCCACCTCAGGCTACTAGCTGTATGAGCCTGGGGAAGTCACTGAGCTTCTCAGGGATCTAGGCAACTTTCTTACTGGTTCCCACTGAGTGGGAATTCCCAATGAAGTCCAATGTGTTAGCAATAGAAATTCTCTAATAGCACCTTAAGCAGTAAAATTAAACAAGAGTATCAGGAGTATTATATTAAATTACTCTAGGGTTTCACAACACATTTTTGTTGTTGAAAGGAGTTCAGGGAACAAAAAAATGCTGGGAACCACTGACTATAAGTCGCAGAGAAAATACAGAGCTTCATCAGTAGGAATTTCCTCATCTGGAAGCTTCCTATTGAAAATGGGAACCACGTGGCCTCGAGGCCCCAGGTTCCCCACCTCTGGCTCTAGACTCTATCCTCATCTTTGTCTCAGGCATTCACCAAGCCAAGATGAAACTGAGACAATGCTTCCCCTTGAGTAGCTTACATTCTTTTGAGGAACAAGGTATAATCAACAAATATACCCAGAACGCATACATTGAAGGCAGCTTTGGGAAGGAAGACACCAGCAGCTGAAGATCAGGAAGGACTTTATGTAGAAGGCAGGCGTTTGGTTGAGTCACGAAGGATTCCAAGGATTCTAAGAGGAGGAAGAAAGGAAGGGGTGCACACCAGGCTTGGGAGACAGACAGTGCTTCCCCTCCTCCCTCCTACCCCAGTCCCTTAAATTGTATTCATGTTCAGTTCTAACCTGAAATAATGAGATTTTGTAGAGAAGCCCCTGAATAAAATTCAGTGAAATTGAAACACAGAGGAAAAAGCCAAAAAGAAAAGAGAAACCAAATAATGCAAAGAGGACTCTATTTTTAAATGGTTAACATATGAGACTTACTCCCCTCTTCAGGATTCAAACCTGGCCCTTTTGACTAAAAATCCATCACCCTTCCCACTGTACCACACTGGCCTGGGTTGGGCACATGTGCGTGTGATAGTTTTTTCTCGTTTCCCTTGCCCTGTCACTCCCTTTCCGGGCACTCTGGAATTTCTTGCATCTTTCAGTCCTGTCTTGCCTCATCCCTCTCCCAGAATGTCAATTCTTTTAGGGCCAGCCAACGCAGTGTGATGCTGTGGAAAGAATACTGGATTAAGAGCCAGAGAATCTGGGTTCAAGTCCTGGCTCTGGCATGCCCTCCTGTAAACTCTTCCTGCAGCCTGAGTGCTGCCATATGTTAAGTGAAAGGGATTTTGGCCCAAATGTGCCTCTAAGTTCCCTAAGATTTTACCTGTGGCCCTCTCTGGATGTCAGTTTCTTTATCTGTAAAAGAGACAGTTCAAGCATGATAATCTCCAGATCTAATATTTGGTGACTCTAAAATCACTCAATGGGAGTCAGGGTTTTTAATCTGCCAAATGTTATCATTATCAGCAAAAGGCAAGTCAGGTTAAATAGCATGATACTGGATAGCTGGATTAGTTGCCCACCACCAGTGAAGAGGAAATTAAAGCAATTATTAGGAAATATTTTACCCGATGATATGCCAATAAACCTGACAATCTAGGTGAAATCTATGAATATTTACAAAAATATGAATTGCCCAGATTAATTGAAGATGAAATAGAATACTTAATCCCATTTTAGAAAAAGAAATTTAATAAACCATCAATGAACTCCCTAAGAGATGATGGTTAGGAGGGAATACGTTCCAGTCACGGTTGTAGCCACTACAAAGGAGGAAGGCAGGAGACAGTGTCCTGTATGAGGGACAGTAAGAAATCCACTTCGGCTGGACTAAACTGTGCATTGAATGGAGTGAGGCTTAATAAGTCACAACAGGTAGGTTGGGAAGAGCTTTTAGTGCTAAAGAGAACATTTGATGTTTGACGCTGGAGGCAAAATGGAGCCTCATTCCCCTCAGACTCTGCTCCTGACTTTCCAGGCTTAAAAACCATACCCCAGCTGCTGTCTTATCCTGGAACTTTCCTCAGTGCCTGGAGCCTCCTCTCTCTGGAACATCCAACTGTCACTGCCACTCTCTGATCCTGTAATATCCCTCTACCATGCTGGCCCCTTTCTTCCATTGGTGAGTTCCTGAGACCACCATGTTGAGAAGGGGTCTAGGCTGGCCAGCCTCCCCTCCTCTGTCGGCTATGCACCTGACTCTCCAAGTTTTACTTTCACTTATTTCCCCCTCTCCTGTTTCAGTTCACTTTTCTATGTTGTTTCCCCATATTAGAATGTAAGGTCCTTGAGGGCAGGGATCTTTTTCCTTGTATCTGTATCTCCAGCTCTTAGCACAGTGCCTAGCACATAGTAAATATGTAACAAGTGACTATTGACTTTCCTTGCCACTATAATTTATTAAGTAGAGAGGGAGGAAAGGGATGCTATGATCGGACCAGTGCTTTAGGAAGATCACTTTGCAGTTGAGTGGAGGATAGAGTGGAGAGGGGAGGGATTTGAGGCAGGGAAACCAACCAAAACCAGCAGGCATTGCAATAGTCCAGGAGAGGAGGGCTGAACCAGGGTGGTGGCCATGTGCTTGCAGAGAAGGGTCTGGATATGGGGGATGTTGGGGAGGGTGGTTCCTCAAAGACTTAGAGATAGTGCTTCATAAATCAGGGATGGCTGGGCCAGCTGAGGATGGCGTAGCAGTACAGAGAGATTGGGTTCAGTGGGACTTGTCAGAGAAGGCTCATGTGGGAGATGGTATTTAATTAAGATGTGGGCATATGAAGGGAAGTGGTAGCCCATCTTCCTCATTGATTTCAGCTTTATTTGGGAGGAAGAAACTTTACCTTACAGGATGAGCCTTTGATTCACATATGACCTTCTTTAGCATCTCACAGACTGGCCCATAAAGTGCCAAAGGATCATGTTTAAATCTAAGGCTATTTCATGGATACCAAAAGTCCATAACTTGGGATTTTTGCTTTAGAGTTCAAAGGGTCCTCAGAGATCATCTAGTCCACCTGCAGATGGAGAAATTGAGACCCAGAGAGGTTAAAAACTGAGGCCCAGAAAGATCAAGGTCTTACAGATGGTAGGCAAGAGAGGAGAGATTTGAACCCAGGTCATTCGACTGTAGGGCTTCTCCAGGTTTCTTCTCAGCCATTGTGGTGCAGAGGGGGAAAGAGCCTAAGATTTTGAATCAGGGTAACCAGGGCAGTCCTGGCTCTGGTACTTCTTGTGTGACCTCGGGTGATGCCCCAAATTCAGCTAAGTGCTTGGCCTCTGACATAGCCCCCACTCCTATATCCTCTGGATTATTTGTCTAACTCTCATTGGAAGAAGGGATCTGCCTGCTCTGTAGCAAAGATGGAATCCTTGTATAAATTATAGAAGTTCTTGAATAGGAAAAACCCATGGGAAATAAAGAGACTTTTTAGTTTGGGAATGATATGTGCCCAAAGCATCCTGTGTTGCGTGCTAAAGCCTGCCTGCCCGCTCCAGACCCCAAATTTAGCATGAGCAAACAAAAGGCATTCAGAAAAACTAATGGGGAAAAGAACTCTGGGGATTTCTACTCTCAATTATGTGAAGTGCTTTTCTTGCCGTAATTTTCCCTAAGTATTTAACACTCAGGAAACACACAATAAAATACAGCAGGGCTCAGGTTGGCAGGAACACTTAATGCAATGCAGACTAGAAAAAGAAGTTCTGCCTCCTCATTTCGTTCCCTGACCAGTTCAGGTTGGTTGGTTTCTTTTCCAGCTTGTGAGTTCATTCATCAGTGTAGAGAAACCTTGGTGTGGGAAGTCCCTCCACTGATGCAGATCTGACCCTTATCCATAACTTGTACCGTGGGCCAGGCACTGTGCTAAGCACCGGAATACAAGAAGAGGGAAAAGACTGTCCCTGCCCTCCAGGAGCTTGCACTCTAATTGAGGAACCTTGGTCGCTGTCCCTGGGACCCTGGGCTCTAAGCTTTTCTGTTATCTTACCCAGAACCAGCCCCCCAGGCTACCTCCTGGACATTTTCAGGCCATGCTGCCGTAACTTGCAGCTCCCTTCTATGTGTGGTCTTGGCCTCACTGAAGGCAGGAACTGTCTTGCTTACTTGTGGTTATAGCCTCAGCACTTAGTATAGCCTGGCCCAATGCAAGCACTTAAATACTTTTTTCATTCATTCAGGCTAACAATAAGAAAACCATGCAGTTGTCGCTCCCCCCACCCCTCCACTCCAGCAGAATTGCCACCATCCCTCCCCCAATTTCATTTTTGTTTCTAAATTAGAAAGTCAGGTAATTGGATCACCAAGGCAAAGAGAGTCTTCTGTTCTCATTAAGCTCATAAAAATCCACCAATTGTGAGAAGCAGTTCTCTGCTCCCCTCCAATGACCTTGGCCGAACTTAACAGAGATAAGCCAGGAGAAAGGATTGAAAGCTTTGGGGTGAGCTTAACACCTGCAGAGGAAGCTCTGAAGCGCTGCTCAGCAGAGAGAGAGTCTTGGGCTCCAATGGCCGAGCCTTGTGATGAATGTGGACAGCAGGTCCCGAGGCATTCTCCTTACACCCTTGTTCGGATCACACCAGCAGAAATGTTGTCTTACTACAATTTCCTAGGAAGATGCATCAGTCTGGGATGCCAAGCAAGGAAAGGTACTGTTGGTGGGAAGGTCCATAACTCTGAAGCTTTGAAAAGTTGGCCTAATTCAGGTTTGGATCAAAAGCACAGAGAGAGACCATGCCAAAAAAAGCAGTGTGGACTAGTGATTATAGAGCACTAGACCTAGAGTCAGGAAGATATGGGTTCAAATCTTGTTACCTGAGTAACCCTGGCAAGTCATTTAACCTTTCTAGACCTCAGTTTCCCTATATGTAAGATAAGAATGTTTGATTTTTTTAGGTTCTGTAGAAGCTCTAACTCTGTGCTCTAGGCTGGGGGGAGAGGTTCTTCTTGAAATTATTTGTTCTAGGAATTGCTTGGTGATGAAGGTTGATGGCTTGTCAATATTTGCTTTTCCTTATTTCTAAGGTTCTTTAAGATTCTAAGGTCCTATCATTAATGGGTATAATAGGAACGTTTCAAAAAAAGGGGAAAAAGTTAGACTAGAATCCTGAAAGTGATGTTCATATTCCTGAAGGTAGAAAACAGTCAGGATATTAAATAGGAGGTTGCTACCCATTCTCTTGGTGAGTGAATTTGGACTGAGGCTTGGGAGGACTAAAAAGCATAGTATTTTTCCAGTTGCCGGCAGAAAAAAAGAGTCCATTTGAAATTGTTCTTTCTACATGAGAGCAGACTGTGGGTTGGCAAGGATGGCGTGAATTTGTTATTCCCAAGTGTACTTCCTAGCTAGGAGAAATGATTTAAATACCAGACTTTTCCCATTTGGAAAATGCAGGTATTGTTACCTACAATGTCTAATCCAGAAGAAGGCATAGGCATGCCATGTTTAAAGCATATGTCAGCTGACTCCTTTCTTTTTGGTACAGGCCCACCATGGGGAGACAAATGAGACTGTTTGTGTGAAAAAGATCTGGGGGTCTGAGTGGCCTGCAAGCTCAACTTGAACTAGCCATGGGCCCTGGCAACTAAAAGGGTGAATGTGAATTAGGCTGGCTCAACAGCAGCATCGTGTTCAAAGGCAGTCCCACGGTGCTCTGCGTTAGCCCAACTGCATTTGGAGATTTATTCCACTATTGTTGCCACATTTTAGACAGAAAATAGATAAATTAGGAAGAGTCCTGAGGAGGGCAACCAGCATGGCTAAGGAGCCAGAGAGCATGTCATGTGGGAAGTAGCTGAAGGAACTGGATGTTTGATTTGGAGTAAATGAGACTTTTTGTTATTGTTCAGTCATTTTTTTAATCCATGACCCCATTTGGGTTTTCTTGGCAAAAATACTGGAGTGGTTTGCCATTTCCTTCTCCAGCTCACTTTACAAATGAGAAAACTGAGGCAAACAGGGTTAAGTGACTTGTCCAGGGTCACAAAGTTAGATGTGTGAGGCTGGATTTGAACTCGGGTTCTCCTGACTCAGGCCTGGCACTCTATTCACTGCTCCATCTAGCTGCAGTGTTTAATAATGCTGTCAACTTAAACTCAAGTCCCCTGACTCTGATGAAGTGACTTGTCCGCGGTCACTTAGCTCCTCCTGGAGATGGGATTTGAACTGGGGAATTCCTGCCTCCAAGCCTAGCATCTATATCCCTTGTTCTTGCTATCTGACCAGCCTACCTCCCTTTACCAACATACATCAGAAAGTCTGACTGGAACCACTACTGTTTTTTTCTGATGTTATGGAGCCAAAAGTTTTCAAAGGCTAGAGGAGTAGAATGGAAGCTTTGATTGGTGCTGTCAGACCAGAAGGCTTTGAATGCCATCCCAGGGGTGGAATGGCTCTTGTCTGAAGACTATTTTAGCCAGGTTCAGAGAGGCTCAACCCCAGCAGAGTGCCCAGGGCTGGAGATGAGACTTTTGGCAGTGGATATAACTCGGCTCCAGAGTCCAGTGGGCCAGATCTTCTCCTTCCTCCCCCTGATTTGCATTGTATTATGTGCCTTTTGGAAACTCAGAGAGAGATGTCAAAATAAAGACATAGCACAGCCTTTCTTCTTTAGCATCATCCCCACAGCCTTTGCCCATCTCAGCAGCATGTTGGTCTTCCTGTTTCCTCCATAAAGACTGTCTTCAGCATCCTCAGGATAACTTGGTGATATGTCAGTCAAGTTATTCTGTTTCCTTGGCAGTGGAAACCTGGAAACCCTAGTGGGAGGGTTGTTTCTTCACAGGCTTCTTTTCAAGGTGGCCCATCCCCAGAGCTTTACCAAGCAGGGAACACCACCCTGACAGGCTCCTGTTGGCTCTGGGTCAGCCAGAGAACCTGACCTCCTTGATGAACTTAGGGGAATGGCCAGGTCCCATAGTAGGTGCTTAAAAAAAAATACTTGTTGGATTGGAGACCTGTAGTCTACTCTGAGAAGGAATCCAAGAAAGAGATCTGTAGGCATGTATATCAATTCACCAGTTAACTAATATTTGTTAAGCTTTTACTATGTGCTAAGCACTAGGTTAAATGCTGGGAGTACAAAGACAAAAATGAATGAATCCTGCCCTCAGAGAGCTTATCTAAGACATCACATTAAGACCACATACAAATATTTATCAAGCACCTGTTCCAGTTATCCTTTCCACATCATGGTGGGGTTAGGGGCATGACACCCTGGCGATCTGGAAAATCCATGTAAAATTTTTGGGCTCTTCCTTCAGCCCAAAACAGTCTGAATTTTTTCTTTTTCTTTTATGGAGTGTTTTAAGTACCTTTTTGTAAAATTCGGGTTGATGTTATACAATACTATGCATATATTTTATTACTTTCTGCATTTCTAAACTTCTTCTGTGTCATCTGCTACTTCCATAAAGCTCCCCCCAAATTCCCATTTAATTTCTTATGCCAACCTGCAATATAGTGAAACCACGATGGAGGAAAGTCATGTAGTAGAAGGGATAACCATGTGTGCTAATCCCCGAGTTAGGCTCTTTGGCTGGTAGGAAGACTTCGCCAGAAGTTATTAAACTGAGCTGCAAACGTGGGAGCAGCATCCGGAGTGGATCCTCTCGCCCCTTCCCTGACACCAATGGCTTGTCTCCTTCTGCTCTCATTGTCATGGAGCACAGATGACAGCTGCTTCCGAGGCCTGCCACCACCTTTGGACAGCTCCCAAAGTTAGGAACTTCCTCCCCAGTGTTCCTGGTTCTGCGTTCAGGGACCATGTAGAAAGATTTGCACCCCTCCTCCAAGAGGGAGGCCTTCATTTACCTGAAGACAACAATCTTGTCCGTTCCCTCCCCTCTTCCCCCACCTGTTTTCTTTCCTTCAGGTCCTTCAGCTTGTGTGGCGTAATCTTGAGGCCCCTCCCTTGTCCTAGTTACCCTTCTCTTTCCAGCTTGTCAATGCCTTAAAACCATGGTGCCCAGAACTGAACGCAGTATTCCAGATGATGTCTGAGCACAATAGAGTAGAGAGGGACCATCATCTCCTCCTTCTCAATGCAACTCAGGATCCCATTGACTTTTTTGGTTGCCCCATCATATTATTGACTCAGAGTGAGCTTTCAGTCCACTAAGACCCCCAGATCTTTTTTTTTTCCCAGAACAACTGGTGTCTATCCATATATCTACCATCTTTAAAAGGTGAATTGGATTTTTTTTCTTTTGGTACCCAAGTGTAAGACTTTATATTCATCCTTATTGAATTTCATTTTATCAGGTTCAGCCCAGCACTCTGCTCTGGTCTGCCCAGATCCTTTTGGATCTATCATCCAGTGTGTTAGTAGGTGTCTAATTAATGCTTATTGATAATTGAAAGAAAGATTGAATAATTAAACAGAGAAAGGGAAGGAATGACTGGGCTTTAAAACAGGACTTAAAAAGGGGTAGAAAAGGAGATAAAGGAGGAGTCTGGGAAGGACCAAAATAGACCATAAATGAACAAGCATTTATTGCTATGTGCTGAGTAAGGAGTTAACAGTGGCCTCTGTTCCCCCTCCTGTAGGATCATTGCTCCCTCGCTTCCTCACAGAGGACCCCGAGATGTCTCTTGTTCTTATCAATCCTTTGTGCCGTGGCTTCCTGAAGGCCCTTCAGTGCCAGCCATCTATGGGATGCTCTGGACAGCTGAGGCAGCTTCAGTCCAAAGATGCAGGAGGGACGGGCATGTGGGAAGGCTGGCATTCACATAGGAGGACCTGATGTCACAGCAGCTCGGGACAGTGTGGTGGTGTCCCTGTTTCCTGTTACCATGCGGCGATGGAAGAGATTGAGGGTAGGGAAAAAGAGGAAGTGGTCTGAGGCTCCACCGGCACCCTTCATCCCATCCCTGCTTTCTCCCCATAAATGTATGTTTCCTGGTGTTACAACTCCCTGGAATGGTGCAGCAGGGAAAGCACCCGGCTTTGGAGTCAGGACCTAAAACTAGAGGGGACCTTAGAGGTTATCCAGTCCAACCCCAGTTTACAGATGAGTAAACTAAGACCCCCACAGGTGAATGGACGATACACTGTAACCTCCTCAAGAGCAAGAATTGCTTTGTTATTTTTTTATCCAGAGTACCTAGCACAGCACCTGGCACATGTGGATGCTTCATCTATGCTTGTTGATTAATTAATTACCCAAGGTCACACAGGTTGTCAGAGGCAGAATTTGAACCCAGATCCGTTGACTCATGACCCAGTGCTTTTTCCCCCATACCAGGAGTATTGATGTTTGAATCTTGCCTCTACTTTTAGGATATTATTGGGCACATCACATTACCTCTTTTCGCCTTGGTTTCCTCAGCTGTCAAGGAGACATAATACCACTAATATTCCCCGTGTTCAGGGCCACTGTAAGGACATATACACTTTGTTAGAGTTATGTACGTGGGTGCTGTTGTCATCGCTGTTTAACGTTCCCTTCGATGCCACTTCTCCTCCTTCTCTCCTCCCTGTTATGCCCCTATTCGCCGGCTAAGACAGTGACTGGTACGAGTCTATTAGTTATTTTCACAGACTTCCCTCAAGTTAATTCTCACATCTTCCTTCAGCCTGCCCCATGGTTAGCAACATTTCTCAGGCTCAGATGCTGGAGAGAAGCAAGGCAAGAGAAGAAGGGAGAGCATCTCTATGGTGACGGTTGCTAGGGAACCTCTTTCCTTAGCAACCTTCTTCTATGCCTCCCAGGGAAGTTTCAGAGGCTTCCCCAACTCACATGGACTGTGCTGGGAAGTCAGGGCAGAAATGGGGAAAGTGACAAGATCCCTAATGGGGAATCCAAAAAGCTGTGGTTGGCTGTTCTGAGAGGGTAGCATGAGGTGGGTGTCCAGTGTGTCCAGTCAAGGCGACCTACTATGTGCCAGGCACTATGCCAGGTACCAGCTGTTTCCTTGTCAGCTCATTCCTGGAATTTCTCTGTCCAAATAATGCCATTAGAGGCCAGGAAGCCCGGAAGCTGCGTTAAGATGATGGCAGAGTTGGTCCTGAGGAGGAAGGAAAGGTTCAGTCTGCATTAGGGGCCACTATGACTATATTGTACACTCATCCAGTGCCCCTTCTACTATACCAGCAAAGAACAAGGGACCGTGAGTCAGTTTCAGAAAGATACTCTGGGTAGGACTAAGGGGAGGGATGCTAGTGAGAAACTGAAAAGCTTAAAAAAGTCCCTGAAATCCCACTGTGTGGTTTTTGTGATGTGCAAAGACTGAACTGAGTTGGAGGCATGGATAAGGCTTTCCAGGCAGAAGAGCTTACGTTTAACTCATTGCTTTCTGAACTGGTTTTCTTTTTTCCTGCCATCTTGATGGTTGTTGAAATAGGTTTGTCCTCTCATTTTGGGGTCCTTTGCTTCCATACACAGCTGTGTAACCATTTACTTAACTCCAGTCCTCTATTTTTATCTGTAATAATGATGATAATGAGAAGAAGAATAATAATGTCAGTATTTATACAGAACTTTAAAGTTTACAGAATGTTTTGTATAATCCCATTTGATATCCACAACTCTGTCAAGTTTGGTGTAATATTATTATGCCCATGTTATAGTTGAGGAAGCCAAGTCTGAGGGAGGTTGCGACTTGCTCAGGGTCACACAGCTAGTGAACGCCCAGGGTGGGATCTGAACGCAAGTCTTCCTGCCTCCAGGCCTGGCGCTCTATCCACTGTGTCGCCCAGCTGCTTCCCTTTTATAGGATGAGGGTCTTGGGACAGAAGGAATAGTCAGGCTGATTTCCTAGGTGTCTTCTTTTCCCTGTCTCCACTCCTGATTAATGTAGGACAGGCCAAGGGGACATTTACTAGCCTCTCTGCTGGCCACTCCCCTCCATGGGGTCCCTGTTCCTTGTTAATGCTGATTCTATACAGCATATCACAAAGGGCTTTTCACAGTTTTAAGCCAACAAAGCTTAAAGTTGCAATATCTTTTGTGACTTCTTCTATAAGACTTTAATCATCTATCTTCATTTCTAATACTTAAAGTCATAATTATGTCATTATGTTATGTAGAGACAGTGGCATGGTAGATAGAGAGCCAGCCTCAGTGTCAGGAATACCGAGATTCAAGTCCTGCCTGTGACAGACACTAACTGTGTGACCTTGGGCAAGGCAATGGATTTCTCAACTCTCTAAGACTATGAACTACAGACTGCAGGACAGTCGTTGATCTTTATTGGTGGAGTGAGTTTCCACACTGGGAGTTCCAGTGAAGCCAGTAAAGTCCAGCCAAATCAAGGGTTTTGTCTGAATGCAGAGGCACACGCATGAAGATTGTAGCTTGGCCTGTCTGGTTTTCAAGGCGAAAGTCTGGAGTCTGTGAGGCTTCTCTGAAAGTGTCATGATTTGGAAGAGGGACCCTCCTTTTTCTCTGAAGACACTGGTTCATCTCTTTTCTTCTGAACCTGGTTCAGAATAGGGTAGGGCACCCCTTAATAAAAGGATTTGTTTTATGAAGTTCGGATTCAGTCAAAGGGTCACACTTGAGGACCTTGAGGGCACAGGTTCCCTACCCCTGGGCCCTAAACTATTCATTTGACAGAGGGGGAAACTGAGACTCAGATGAAGTAACATACTCAGGGTCCCACTAAGTATCTGAGGTGGCATTTGAACCCAGGTCCCCCGATTCCAAACTAGTGTCGTTTCTTTTGTACAACCTTGCCTCTTACATTGTGTTAGTAGTTTTTTAACATTGACCGTATAATGGCCGCGTAGGGGTGTGCTTTCTTGGTGGAGGCCCAGGGCAGCATTTCCTGCTATTGTGACTCTTGAATCGAAGTCTTCCTTAACTCCAGCAGCAGCACCGGGTCACGGACTTTTTCTTGTGTTCTGATCTGGTGGAAAGACTGAGGGCTCTCGGGCCCCTCACAGCCTCCTCTGGGCACCTCTACCTGTGGTGAGCATCCTTTGTTTTATGGAACAGTTGGGTCTGGCCAAGGTCTAAGGTGCCATTTTATGACTCAGGTTTTGTTTTGGTCCATCATCTAGATTCTGGGGTGAAGGGGGATGTCAGGCGGGCTGAAGGTCCTTAGGCACAGAGATGGCGAATACACACATCATGTCTGGTAGAATGTAAGCACCTTGAGGGCCTGGCTGGTTTCACCTTGGTTTGAGTATCCTCAGTGCCCCTCATAGCACTTAATAAATCTTTGTTGAATAGAAACACAAGGCCGGGAGAGTGTACCCTTTGCTAGGTATTGTCTTTTGAGCACTCTCTAGTCCAGCAGTCAGTGTACATTTATTGTTGTTCACAGCAATCTTTCCAGATTTCTGGTCTCCCTGAAAACATGGCACCGAGAACTGAACTCGATACTATAGATGTGGGCTGACCATGGCAAGAGTATAGCGGGAGCTCCCTAGTCCTGGATGTTGTGACCCCCAATGCACCCTAAGATAGAATTAGGGTGCCCTATTGGCTGCCTTATTACACTGTGTCTGCTTATTGAGCTAATGTGCACAGAGGTAAACTAAGTCACCCTGTCTGGGACTGTCGATGGGGAGACACCAAGTCAGAAGCTTTAAATTTTCACTTAGGTCAAGCTAAAATTGTCTTGAGAAGGACTAGGCTTGTCCAAGGCAGGGGCCAGTCATCAATGGCAGGTGTTTTGGGGATGAGACATGAGATTTTAGGGTGCTGGTTACTGGGGCTGCAGAGACAAGGGTACACAGGGTGGGAGGAAAGCAAGTCCCATTGCCTTCTGCCTCTACTGGCCTTGCCACCCTGGAGTTCTTTGGCTGGGAGTCAGAGACTCAGAGGAGCCATCTTGGGGTGTCCCTAACCATGCCTATGCCCTCAGGCTCATCCAGATTGCGTGGATAAGTTTCCCATGTGTGTTCATGCTTGCGTCCTTCCTTCCCCATCTCTCTGGAGGGCTTCTTGCCCTCTCCTTGTAGAATGTTAGGGGTGGAAGGTACCAACCTTCTTTCTATAGAATGGGAACTGGGTCCCAGAGAAGGGAAGGGACTTGATCAAGGTCATACAGCTAGCCAGTGGCCCATCTGGGACTGGGACTGGAATCTGGTTCTTCTAATGCCCAGGCTAGTGCTTTTTCAACTATAGCATACTAATCCTTTATTGTTTAAAGAGTTCAAGGACAACCGTGTCTATCTGCCCTTGGCTGGTAAAACATGGCACAATGTTAATGGAGGAATTTAGCCAAAAACTCTCAGCAAAACTTGGGTAGGAGCCATTCGTTCTCATTTATCCTAAAATTTTCTTTTAATTAAAGAGTCTTATTTCTGCTTTTTTGCTAATGACAAGAGGCTGCCAAGACAGAACTCTGTCAAGAGGGCTAGACGGTCTTTAAGAATTCCCTGGCTTGGGCATTGGAAAGTACCCAGGATTCAGGGTCCCACACTGCCTTGGTGGCATGTCTGTGCTCACAGGCAGGCTGTCTTTTGGCTTTCAAGATTCATAGAATCATAGATTTTGAGGTAGAAGGGACTTCACAGGTGAGCCAGAGTAGACGTGGTCAGCTTGTGCTCAGAAGGCAAAATTAGGGGCATAAGAGGAAGGTAGAGGGAGGCTGAGTTAGGCTTATGGTGAGGAAAAACTTGTTTTAACCATTATAACTATTCAAAAAGTACCATATCATGAGATCATGCATTTAGATTTGGAAGAGACCTTTGACATCATCAAGTCCAAGTAGCCATTTTACAGATGAGGAAACCAAGGCCCCAAACTATATGTTTGTATATGTATATACATATACATATATACAGTGCTAGCATTTATATAGTGCCATACACAATTAGCATTTGTATATGTTATGTATAGCTTTTGTATGTGTGTATGAATTAATATTATATTAACTGTGTGAATACCTTTTTATATAAATTCATATTATATAGTAATGCCTGGACCTCAGGCTCAATGCTCCAGCCACTGTGCCACCTATCTGCCCAACTTATGTAATATATACCTATATAAATTGATATATGTATATAAATGTTATAGATAAATGATGTCTTCCATTATACATTTCTATAGATATATCAGTGCTATGCAGTCATCCCTTCCACATTGCAGGGGGTCAGGGGCATAGCACCCCTTCAATCTGGAAAATCCATGTAAAATTTTTTAGCCCTTGCTTTAAAGTCCCAGAGAAGAAGCCTGCATTTTTTCTTTTTCCTTTATGGGGTGTTTACAGTACCTTATGGTAAAATTTGGGTTAAGTATTTGGTCACAGGCTCTGGGTCATCTGCTGGTCTTCGTGCGTTATCTTCCACAAAACTTCCTCCAAATTCTCATTTAATTTCTTATGCCGGCTGGTAATATAACAAAACCACAATGGGAAAAGTTGCTATGTGGGAGGGATAATTGTATATAATATATATGCTAGCTGTATATGTAGTACTATATAAATGGTAGCACTATGTATGTGTATATGTGTGCGCATATGTACACATTTATATAGTATTTATAGAGTACTTTAAGGTTGGTAAAGCACTGTACCTATGTCATCTTCTTTGATATCACCTCCCATGAAGAGATAACCTGTTCCACATGAGAGAGGCAGTATACAACCGTCCTGTACCTGGAGGGAGAGGATCTGGGTTCAAATGCCCCCATTTTGCCCTTGTGGCCTTGGGCAAGTTAATTAATTTCTTTGGGGCTCCGTCTTCTCATCAGCTAAATGCAGTGGGTGAACAAAAATATTCTAAGGTCCTGCCCAGCTCCGCACCCGTGATTCTATGATATGGTACTTTATGAATAACTCTTAATGATTAGGAAGTTTTTCCTTTCCTGTGGCCTAAGTCATCCTCTCTAAAACATCCATCCATGGCTCCTCTGGGCCAAGCCAGCCAAAGCTGGTCCTTCCTGAACATCACCAACCTCAAGCTACTTGACAACAGGAATCATGGCCCTATGAAGTCTTTTCTTCTATAGATGAAACATCCCCAATTCCTCCAACTCATCTTTTTTTTTTTTGCTAGGCAATGGGGTTAAGTGACTTGCCCAGGGTCACACAGCTAGTGTCAAGTGTGTGAGGTCGGATTTGAACTCAGGTCCTCCTGACTCCAGGGCCAGTGCTCTCTATCCACTGCGCCACGTAGCTGCCCCCTTCACTCATCTTTTAATGGCAGGCTATTGAGACCTATCACCACCCTGCTCTTCCTGTCCTAGATTCTCTCCAGTTTGTCACTAATGGTCTTTCTGGGCACAACAGGGTCCCAGCATGGTTTGACTGGGGTGGAGGGCAACGAGTCTGTCATCTCTGTAGTTGTAGACCCTGTGTCCTCTTCAGGTAGCCTTAGCTTTTTGCCTGCTGTATTATATTGAGAACTTATATTGTGCATCTGGTTCACTAAGGTCCTCGGGTCTTTTTCAGATGAAGGGTTGCCTATGTGTCTCTCAATTTGCCCTTGTGAAGTTAACCTTTTGACCCCATCTAAGATTTTACATTTATCCCCATCAAATTCCACCCTCGTAGATTTGTCCAATAGTCTAGAGGCACTTGAGGGCTGTTGATTTGTTTTAATCCTGATGTTGTTCAATGCGCTGTTTTTCCTTCTCAGCTTTGAGTCACCCCTAGATTTGACAAATACGTCATCCATATTTTATCAGAGGCAATGGGGAAAAAAAGATTAGGCAACACAGGACTGAAGACAGATCCCCGGTGCACTCCACTGGAGACCTACTTCCAAATTGTTATCAAATCATTAATGACTGCCTTTTAGGTCTAGCTTAGGTCTAAACCCCCTTACCTATACCATCCCCTAGCCCACATTACTCTGTCTCTTCCCCTAGAACAGCTTTGTCAGTAATCTCTACCATCCTGGTCCTTTGGGCCTGCAGATAATGAAGAGTTGATTGGAATAATACATACCTGGTTTAGTGGTCTAGGTGTTAAAAACTGATCTTTTAGACCAAATAGATTAAAAGGGGAGGAGGGTTAGAAACTGATTTTTATGTGGACAGGGAAGTAGAATGGATAGGAGATTTGGAGTCAAAAGAACCTCTATGTGTGTGTGCGCATGTGCATACATATACATTACACACATATATACATGTATGTGTGTACACCCACACAAACACACATACATACATCTACATGATGTCCCAAAAGTCTTAGGGCACAAACCATATTAGAATAGTTATATATTATATAATAATCATATAAACTATTATTTTCTATCTTTAAACGATCCGTCAACAAGTGTCTGCCATGTGTCTGGCATGAGGCACTGGGGAGACAAAAACGTGAGTAAAATGTCCCTTGACCCCAAGGAATTAACATTTTATAGGGGGAGACAACCTAGATGCATGTAGCACCCCCTCTGGGTTCACCATCTAGCCCCCATTTTCGCTTGCAGGTGAGATCCCCAGAAACTGGCTTTCTCCTCCTTTTAAGGTTCTAGGGGTTACCATGAAGATTTGGGAGTCCCTCCCCAGTGGAAAGTACCCAGGATTCAGGGTCCCTCCAAATTGGTAAACTGATTGTTTTTTTTGGGGGGGGTGAGCAATTGGTGTTAAGTGACTTGCCCAGGGTCACACAGCTAGCAAGTGTTATGTATCTGAGGTCGCATTTGAACTCAGTTCCTCCTGACTTCAGGGCCAATGCTCCATCCACTGCGCCACCTACCTGCCCCTGTAAACTGATTGGTTTAATGAACTCTTACAAAAGGATATTTACTGAGAAAGGCCAGAACCTTCACCAGACTGGAGGGTCAACCATCCCTGTGGGGAGAGTAGACCCAAATTTGAGGCACTCAGGAAACATGGATGGCTTCAGTACATCTCCTGGCCCTTTTCTGTCTTCTTGGAGTGTCCACCCAGTTCACTTCTGAGTATGGTGGAACCAATAGGAGGAATGTGGTGGATGAGTCATTCTCTTGCCATCTAAAGCTCTCCACAGACTTCCTGTCCTATTTGCTTATGGAGAGGGGAGAAGGGTGACCAAGTGACCATTTATCAGAGGACATGGGCAGATACACTCTGGTTTCAGCATCTTTTTGCTCTGCCGGCTTCTCTAGTCTTCTCTCCTCTGCTCCTTAGCCCCTTCCTTCTCCCCTGACCGCCTCCTCCCCCACCTCATTCTCATTGCACACCCCTAAAAGAGAGATAGGATAGGGATGGTTGGATTTAATCCAGTGAGCATTTATTAAATACCTACTTGTCCTAGGCACTGTTCTTGGTACTGAAGATACAAGAATAAAAATGAAGCCACTTTGGTTTTTTATTAATTAATTTATTTTTAGTTTTCAACAATCACTTCCATAAGCTTTTAATTTTTAAATTTTCTCACCCTCTGTTCCCCCTCCCTCCCCAAGAAGGCACAGAAGAAAAAAAACCCAGTAAATAGTGTGCTTCGATCTGCATTCGAACTCCATAGGTCTTTCTCTGGATGTGGACAGCATTTTCCATCATGAGACTTTTGGAGATGTCTTAGATCCTTGCATTGCTGAGAAGGGCTAAGAATGAAACTGCTTTCAAACCACAAAAATTTTCCCCAGTGAATTTATTTCCTATTAAAGGGAAATAACCTGTTCACAGATCAGCGTATACACATTTATACACAATGTATTTAGAATAAATACAAAGCAGTTTTGGGCGGGGAAGAGGCAACATTAGTGACTTATGGGTAGCAGGAAAAGTCTGTTGTGGGAGGTGGTATCCATACAGTGCTCTGAAGGAAGCTAGGGATACCGCAAGGCAGAGATGGGGAAGGAATGTATTCCTAGCACGAGAGAACCTTTGCAAAGACATGGGGAGAGGAAATGGAATTTCCATTTGGAGAAGAACAAGAAGACCAGTAGAACTGGAATGGGAACTTAATGAGGTAACGTGGTCTGGATCTCCATAGGATAAGGTCATATAGGAACGAGTCCCAACAACACAATTTTCTACCCCTCCTATCCCTTTCTTCCTCCATCCCCAAGCTGGTTACTGGTTTTTCTTGCCTCATTCTGTAGTGGAGAAAAGGTGGGAGAAAACCTTGTAGCGTATCTGTGCTGTCGGCAGGGTAGTTATTCTGCCCAGTGCTTGTCAGAGCCAGTTTTGGCCGGAGTGGCCGTCCAGGCGTCCCTGCAAAGGAGCAGTATCTCACTTTGCGTGTTACCTTCCTCCCCCAAGCCCAGTGTGCTTCTCCAATGATCCCTGCTTTACATACATACATACAGGTGAGCAGGACAGAATCATTGGCTCCAGCTTCTAGGGTCATGTGTAGGGATGGGCACCGACAGAATCTGAGGGGTCTTTGGGGCCAGGTCACTGGTGTGTCTCCACTGTCCTCACTTCAATAGTTCAGGGTTACCAGGGATAACCTGTACCCATAGGCTTTCAGTAAACCTTCCAGTATCCCCTATTCAACAATGAAAAAAAAAATTCTAGAGTTTATTGTGCACATGCGTATGTAGAACAAAGCAATTTCAATAGGCTAACATAGTTATTTACCAGGTATTCCCTGGACCTCCTTGGTAGGATTCTTGTACCCCCTGGAGGTATGCATACCCCAGGCTGGGAGCCCCTGGCACAGTCATTAAGACTAGGCTTCTACTCCCATCTGTCACGCCACCTGGCTGTGCGACTGGGAAAATAACTTGACCTCTCAGTGCTGTAGACAGCTCTCTGAGTCTGTCAAGTTAACAGAGCAGTTGCTGATTGACATTAGTAGAGACACATTCCTTCCTAAGGAATTCCCAAAGCCAATGAAATCATAGGTTCTATGAAATCCTATATAGGGATTATAGGCTTTAGAACCAGAATGGATCTGAGAGGTTCCCATTTTACAAAGGTGGAGACTGTGGCCCAGGTAGGAGAAGTAGCTCACCTAATGTCACGTAGAGCTGTGGCTTCGGAGCCCTGGATGAACACAGAGACATTTTCTTTTTTCTGAAGGAGGACAGAATCATAGATTTAGAACACGGAGGGACCTTAGATATCACATAATCCATTCCTTGTTTTATTTTTAAACAGGTAAGGAAATTGAAGTCTTAATCCAAGGTTGTACAGGTAATAAGTGGCAAAGCTGGAAGAGATTCTGCATGTCATCTAGTCCAACCCTTCTCATTTTTTTTTTAAACAGATGAAGAAAGTCAGATCCAGAGAGGTTGTTACTTGCCCGAAGTAGTAAGTGGGAGAGCGGAGCTTTGAACCCAGGTCCTCCCAGCCGGCCTTGATGGTTAGCACTTTGACAACTTGGCCGTCCTGGTGTACCTGTGTAGGGAAGGACCTCTGGCAGGGCCCCAGCTGCTCTGGGGGGCTCCTTGAGTAGCAGCTGTGCCCACATTCAGGTTCATTGAGTTTAAACAATATCTCTTCTGTTAAAAAAAAAAAGATTCTTTGCAGAGTCAGGAAAGGTTGAGAACCCAGCCCGCTACACCTAGTGTCTTAGGAAGGAAGAAAATTGAGTGGAATGGGAGCTCGGCTGGTTTCTAATCCCCGGACCCTGCCCTCCCCCTCCTCTAGCTTTTGTTTCTGGCTGGGTAGTTGCTGTGTCCTTCGGGGAGGGTCTCCTTCCTGATCCCGGCTCCTTGGGATCTAGCAGCACTTATCTGCCCTGTGCCAGCCTCTCTCTCTTCTCAGCCCGCAGTGAACTCATTCCCACAGAGCCTCCCTGCAGGCAGCCCGGCTGGGCTGGGCTGGACTGGGCAGCCTGCCTAGCTGTCTGCCAGCCAGGAGGGTGCACGCACCACCCAGCTGCTGTCGCTGCCGCTGCCACTGTCAGTGCCGGTTTTCAGGGGACTCGTGGCTACCTTTTCACCCCTCGCAGACCCCGAGGTTGCCATGAAATGGTGGCAGCAGCCTGGAGGAGGGATGAGGGTGTACAGCTGGACCCTTTGAGGGGGCCGGGGGGACTTCCTTCTCTTGTTCCTGGCCGTAGGGGTAAGTGGACACCTCCGGGAGGGACATTGGCTGCTTGACTTAAACATTATAAGCTGGTCGCTAGTCTGGAATCCTTTTAGCAGAGAGCAAGGGAATATTCAACGGCCCCCATCCTTGCTGGAAGGCTGCCAAAGGCTGGGTGTGAGAGGCTTAGTAGAAGCAGAGATGTTACTGGCGTAGGCAGAAAGTCAGGGAAGGAGGGCTGGGGTCAGCAAGAGAGCTGGGAGAGAAGCCTGGGGCTATGGTCCATGCTGGGGGGTAGCGGTGGGGACACTCCAGGTGTGCAGTAAAAAGCTGGAGAGTTGCAGAAATGGTTCAGACCAGATTTTCATGGGACTGACTGGTCCAAGTTGCTTGGGGCCAACATAAGAGCAGTCCAGCACATAGTCACAGGTTGCCTATGCTGCTGTTTTACAGAGAGGGTCTGTGGGAGGGTCTGCCCTCCCAAATGAACCCTGGCTGTCTCACTGGGACAGAGCAAAAGATACAAAATGAAACAAGGGCCTATTTAGAATGCAGTCAGGACTGCTCCACAGTGAGAAGTAAATTATGCCCTTATGGGTTCCAATCCCAGTTCTGTCATTCCTCTCTGGGCCTCAGTTTCCTCCTCTGTAAAATGTGGGAACTGGACGAGAGGGCTTCTGAGGGTCCTTGTGGTTCTGAGCCTTGGGACCATAAGGTCTGAGAGAAGGATGGTAATGATTCTCTTTTCTACTCGAAGTGGGTTTGAAAGCATTTGAAGCCACTCTGAGCTGCAGATAATTTCCGGAATTACCTATCTTTCAGAATAATTCAGGAGAGCTCAGGAGGCCCAGTGGATCTCTCCTAGCTGGATGGAATTCCAAAGGCCAGCTCAGGCACGGTGCCATCTCTGCAGCCTAGGAGGCTCACGTATCACACTCCAGGAGTGTTCCCTTTGGGGCAGCGTTGGCCCTCCTGCCTGTGGGGAGACACAGGGCTGCCTCTAATGGGATCGAAAACCTCCTGATGGCAATTCCAGTCTAGTTTATGATTCAGCTGCTGCCTCCTCAGTATTCTGTGCTCTTGGCGAGCAGGGTGGCTGGGGCTGGCAGGGTCCTGGGGAGGGGCAGGAGGGGAGAAACATCTGGCCAGCCCCGTGTGAGGGTCCAGGACTGGACAGGATGTGTGTTCCCCACCCACCCACCCAGGGGTGACTGGGGGTGGGGCCAGATGGTGTGCATTTCGTTTATCCAAGGGCATTAAGGCTCTAGGCATAGAAGCCTGGACCCCAGAAGGAGTGATTCGTTTGGAAAAAGTGACCTGAACAGTACTTTTTCATCTAAACTGGAGGCCTTTATAGCTAGCTTGGGGAAAGGGCATGGCTCTATGTAGGGTTAGTGCTCAGGGACAAGAGGGCCATGTGGGGCTCAGCACAGTGTTTGAGGAAGGAAGGAAGAAAGGAAGGAGGGAAGGAAGGGAGAGAGGGATGAAGAGAGGAGAGAGAAAGGAAGGAAAGAGGCAGAAAGAAGAAGGAAGGAGAGAAAGATGTAGGAGAGAGGGAGGGGAAAAGGAGGCAGAATGAGAGGCAAAAAGAGGAAGGAAAGAAGGAAGAAAGAACAGAAAGAGGGAAGGTAAGGAAGGAGACAGGCAAGCAGGATGGTCTTGCCTCCATGTGGTCCCATCTGTCATTGAGCTATGACAGGATTCAAAATGGGGAGATCCTTTAGGATTATCTAGGCCTGGCCTCTCATTTTACAAGTGAGAAACTGAGGCCCAAAGGGTAAATGACTTGCTTATGGTCCCCCAGGTAGTGAGGGTTAGAGGTACCTGCAGAAGGTAGGATTTGAACTGAGCCTTGAGGCCGAGGGGAGGAGGAAGAACATTCCAGGCATGGGGCATGGCCAGGGGGGAAGGCACTGAGTTGGGACATAGAAGAGCCAGAAGGCCAGTGTCCCTGGAGTGCTGAGCACCTAGAAGCAAGTATGGTGTAAGACTATTGGAAGAGAAGGAAGGGGCCTGATCGTGAAGGCTTTAAATGCCAAATAGAGGGTTCTGTATTTGATCCTGGTGGTGACAGGGAGTCACTGGAGCTTAATGATTCCTCTGGGTTACGTAGGCAGACCTATGCTTCAGAAAAACTTTGGCAACAGAGTGGAGAGCAGATCTGAGTGGAGGGAGACAGAACCTTAATCCCTCAGTGCCCCCAGGCAACTCCCTCCTTGTAGAGGAGATACTGACCTGCCTGGTAGAGGGGATTCCCTCATCAGAGAGTTCCCCATACCGAGCCAATCACAAATCCAGTCCTTATTCTGCCTCTGTTTCAATTGAGCCTGGCAGTTCTAAGGGGCTGCTACAAGAAATGTCATCCCCTTTTATAGAAGAGAAAACTGAGGCTTAATGCGGTTGCCCACCATTCCACAGCTAGTAAGTACCAGAGGCAAATTCAAACCCTGGACTCTGTGGCCTTCAGGTTGGGAGCTCCTTCTACTCCATCATGTTGCCTCTCCAGCCCTCTCTAGGCGATCGACCCAGGGAAAGGCTGGTTTGGCCTGGCCTCCTCTTAAGACAATGTATCCCTGCACTGCAGGCTTCTGTGGGTTGGTTTTCAGAAAACCACTTGGCATAAGATCAGGGCTGCAGCTGAGACTTGGCACATCTAGATCAGATGCCTTTGGGTTTTCTGATTTCTCTCGCCTTGAGCCCCCTGATCCTGATACAGCAAGAGGTGAGGAGGCCTCAGGGTCTCAGAGGTTCATAGTCTGGTGAGTGTGACAGGGGAAGGGACAGAGGCTAAGGACAAGGGCTGGGAGGCTCTCTGTTCCTTTTTGCCATGAAGAGAATGTGTAAGGTCAGTCAGGGCAGTGTCAGGATGATCCCTGATGAGTCTGGTTCCCCAGTCAGCTTAAAGAGATCACAGGCACGAGCCTTTGTTTGGAGGCGTCTGAGGGGTTATCTCTCCGTGGAAAAGTGGGGCACACCCACTGGTTCCTACACAGAACTCTTGGTTGGTTCCTGGCAATAGGGTTGCCTCCAAGATGATTGGTTGGCTGGGACTCAGGGCTCCTCTCTGTCTATAAAAAATGAGCCGGCATGCTAGGCCAGTTTAGTCTCTTTTGCATTTTCTTTTTGCTCTCTTCTATTTAGAAGATGGGCCAGGGCATAGTAGAGGTGTCCTATCCTTTTTACTTTCTTTTATTTAGAAGATGGGCCAGGGCATAGTAGAGGTGTCCTATCCTTTTTACTTTCTTCTATTTAGAAGATGGGCCAGGGCATAGTAGAGGTGTCCTATCCTTTTTACTTTCTTCTGTTTAGAAGATGGGCCAGGGCATAGTAGAGGTGTCCTATCCTTTTTACTTTCTTCTATTTAGAAGATGGGCCAGGGCATAGTAGAGGTGACCTACATGGGGGTAAGTGTAAGGAGGAGTCACCTGTCTGGTGTCTCCTCACTCTAGGACCTGGGAATGGCTCTTTCAAGAGGAAGCACATGGGAGATACATGAATTGGCAAGTGGCTTGGGAGAAGAAAACCTGAGAGTAAACTCGCCCAGTTCCAGAGATGGTAGCTGCTAGGGAACTGAAGAGTTTCCTGCAAATGCAGATGGTGGTGTGTATGCCCACTTGGTCTAAGAGGGGAGTCCAGGCTTTGTGGTTTTTTCATGAGTGATAAAAAGTTCTTAAGTGAGAAAGTTTGGACAATGGCCTCCTAGAGGATGAAAATCTCTTCAACAATGTGGGAGAAGGAAGAGGGCCACCAATGTGACCATCGTAGTGGAAGGGGCGGTCATATCACGGGGCGGGGGGGAACAAGAGATTGAGCATTTGTCAACCACTATTTTGACTGTGAGTTGCTCAGACAGTGGAAGTTGAGTGGGAAGAGGGCTTATCACTCAACGATCCACAAAGTAGGGTCACCCTCTGGGGACACTCTAAACCACAAGGCAATGCTATGGATTTGGGTCAGAGGATGGGGCAGTGTAGGACACTGAAGTATTGACCGACCAGAACGTTGAAGAGGGGAAATCTGGGAGGAGCCAGAAGTTTACTTACCTTTTTGCGGAGGGCAGGAGGAGGAACTGATGAGATATTCAAGGGCTCCAATGAACCTTTTGTATCTTCTGTTGGGTGAAATAAAGGCTGGTCACTCATACCCAGAGCAGAGCTATTACTTTGAATGATTATTCTGGGGACCTTCTTATCTGTCTTTGAGTAAACCTAGGCATGAGTTATACCATGAATATATTATGAAATTTTCTTGGTGTAATTCTAGGTGGAAGCAGCAAGAGCCAAAGAGAGATAATGACCCATCTAATACAGTCTGTGTGAGCCCTGAGCACTAGGGGGTCCCCGGACCTGAGTTACAAAAAGAAAAGAATTTACCAGGAACCACCTATCATTTTGAAGGGATAGACCAGACGTCTTTCCTGGGAGAACTCTAACATGGCAGTTACAGTGATTAGAGCTAGATTTGTCAACATTGTGAACACTGATGCCTTTGTGTTGAAATTGCCGGGCTTTTGTAATTCTGTGGTAATTCTCCCAGAGAGAGATGCTAACAGCCATCCCAGAGGAATAGATTCCTAGTCTACAATGGGAATGCTGAACTGAACTTCAGAGACATTTTCAGATACTTATCCCAACTGAAACATCCAGCCCTTTGAAGTTGGTTGTAGTCAGGGGAATCATGGGATAAGGAAATGGACAACATTCTTTAACTCAATGTGGTGATTTAAGTGTTCCCATCTTCTCCCTTTAATAATAAAGTTGGAATCTTTTTGTGAGAATAATTGATCAAATTCAATTCAATAATTCAGAAAGTGTTGCCTACTGTGTGCCAGGAACTGGATATACAAAAGCAAAAATGAAAATAGTCTGAGTGTCCCGGAGGTAGTTTACTGAGAACAGCAGGTCACCCAAACCTGTATGGAGCAGTAAGTACAAAATAATGAGGCGTGGGGGTGGAGAAAGCACGCAATTGGGGAGATCAGAAAAATCTTTGTGGAGAAGGTGGTGCCTGAGTTGGAGCTGTGTTTGGAGGGAGGAGGCTGAGGATTCTGAAGGTGGGAGATGGAATTCTATACAACAAACAGGCCAGGTGGACTGGAACTCAGAAAGATTTTCAAGAAGAGTAACAGGAAATAAGTATGAAAAGATAGGTCAGGGTCCAATTGTGAAGAGCTTTAAATTCTAGAACAGAGCACTCCAAGGAGCTACTGAAACAGGGGAGTGGCATGATTACAGCTGTTCCTTCCTCCCAGCAGACGTCAGAGTGATGGGGTGGCAGACCATAGGTGTGAAATGAGGTGTATACTTTTAGCCAAGGCCAGTAAGTTGGTTTATTATGCTTAACTGCATTTTACAAGGGAAGATTCTAAAAATGGGGAGAGGGTCATTAAGAAATAACAATATATTTTTTGAAGTTTCAATAAAACATTTAAGAAAAAAGAAAATGAAAGGTAAGTTTTCTCCCCCAAAATTTGGAAACACCCCCTCCTTTCCTATTCCTGAAATCTATTTAGCATTCAGCTTAAGGTATAGGATTATTTCAATCAAGTCTTTGCAGAAAAACTTGGGATACTAGAGGAAATTTCTTCTTCTTCTTCTTCTTCTTCTTCTTCTTCTTCTTCTTCTTCTTCTTCTTCTTCTTCTTCTTTTCTTCTTCTTCTCCTCCTCCTCCTCCTCCTCCTTCGCCTCCTTCTCCTTCTTCTCTTTCTCCTCCTTTTCCTTCTCCTCCTTTCTTCTTCTTCTTCTCTTTCTCCTTTTCTTCTTTTTCTTCATCTTCTTCATTGGTGTCCTTTGTTGTGAATCAGCCTTAAAATTTCAAATTAAAAATAAAAATGAGAGCATCATGGAATAACTATTATTTCAGTGGGGGCATTACAGGCAGCTCAAGAAGTTCCCTTTGACTAAGGGCTATTTTCTTAGGGAAATGGTAGTTTAACACATGTTCAAGATCTGGAAGATAAGTGCTCACAAGTGCACAAAAACATATCTGCCCCCAAGAGCCTTAACAGGGATGCTTTGATCTGGGGTCTCTTAGGGAATGCCTTCCTCAACATAGTTATTTCCTGATTAGAATTGAGATGAAAATGCTGCCAGCAGAAACCTTCTTTATTGCCGTTTCCTGATTTTTTTTTTTTTACAAAAATCAGGAAATGCCAAGAGATTAAGCATAGAAACAATCACAGAATCAACATCAGATCATTAGAACTGAAATACTGGGTTGGGCCTAGAGTCAAGTCATCTAGAGTCATTCATCTGCCTTTGACAGTAGCACCAAGCGATAGGATACAATGGTAAGAGCCTCAGATAATGTGAGTTTGAATCTTGGCTCTTTCAATTACTTCCCTTCTCTGCCACTTCTGATAATCTCCTGGCCATGGCCAAACTCTCTCATTGCCTCCACTCCACTGGAAACTTGGATTCCACCATCAGGCTTCCCCTCAGCTCCCCTAGATTGGAGCTGTGGGTTTTCCCTTGCCTGGAAACAGATCTCCAGGCCACTGCTGCTTCCTAAAGGCTCCTACCCTCCATTCCTCCCTTTCTAGCTCCCCTTTTATGTGATGTGTTAGAATGGAAACTTCTTGAGGGTGGAGACAACCTTGTTTGCTTGGATATGTGTGCCCAGAATTTAGCACTGTGCCTGGCACATAGTAAGTACTTAATAAATGCATTTGCATTCTCTCTCTCTCTCTCTCTCTCTCTCTCTCTCTCTCTCTCTCTCTCTCTCTCTCTCTCTTTCTCTCCTCTCTATCTAGCTATCCATCTTTCTCTATCACCCATACATCTATCCATTTATCTCTCTCTATACATATATCCATCCATCTCTCTATCATTCAGCCATTTATTCATGTATTTATTCATCCATCTCTCTCATCTATCTATCATCTATCTATCTATCTATCTATCCATCTCTATCCATATCTCTTTCTCTTCATCCATCTCTATCCATCCATGTCTGTCTGTCTGTCTATCTATCTAGCTATCCATCCATATCTATCTCTCTACTTCTCTGGTCCTCCATTTTCCTCAGCTATAAAATGGGAGCATTTCACTAGCTGATCTCCAAGGCCCCTTTCAGCTCTAACTTTTCTATGTTCTTTGGGATTTGAGGCCTTTTCTGCCCCATGACTCATGTTAGAGCCTATGGAGCCAGAAGGTATGATGGCAGTAGAGAAGGTGTCCTAGGCTGCTTAGGCTGCTTTGAGGGAATGAAAGATCTTCTCTGAAGAAGCAGATTGGCCAATGATGCTAAGGTGCCTTTATTCAGTTCGTTTTAACTCACTAAAGGAGGAGAGATGGGGGCAAGAATATGTTCTGATCACTGTTACCAGACAGACAGGGAAACGTGAATCCATCTTCAAGTCGGCCAGGGGGAACAATCTCAAGGCCATAACAGGAGAATGACATCTGTGACCCAGTGAGAGGCAGATGTTCTGATCTGGTACCCAGACTCTACTCCCTTCTATGAGTTTTCTGAGGGAACTCCCAGATCATCCCAAATAGCAGGCAGGGCTTCCCAGTGACTGAGGGCCAGTTGTTTTATGGGGAATGATAGAGTTTCCAGCAGGTATATCAGATTGGTTTCTCTACTTTGATGTCACTGGCAAGGAGGTACCAAGGACTGGCTGTGGAGAATTAGGAGTTTTCGACATGGAAACTTCCAGATAGAGAGAGCAAAAAGGAACGTTCTAGAAAAAATAGTGAGAAAAGGGTCACCCAACAGGAGGAGGGAGGCGTATCTACAGCAGAGACAGCCTATGGCAAGAAAATCTAGGTCTCTCAAAAAAGAGATTTGGGGGATGACTGCAGGAGTCACAGGTGAAAAGTGAGTGCAAAGAGAAGGGATTGGAAGATTAATTTCAGTGCATAGGCTTGGAGGCAACAAAGCCCCCCAAAAGTAAATTTGGCTTTAGGCTTCATAAAGAGAGAAGAAGAGTTAGGAAATATGAAAGCAAAAGATGTCAATAAAATTTATTTTTAAGAGAGAGAGAACTTGTATGGGGTGTGTATGTGTGTGTGTGTGTGTGACAGAGAGAGAGAGAGAGAGAGAGAGAGAGAGAGAGAGAGAGAGAGAGAGAGAGAGAGAGAGAGAGAGAGAGAGAGAGAGGGAGAGAGAGAGAGAATCACAGCACCTGAGACTAGGGAGATGATAGTTCTGTCCTCTGCCCCCATCAGACCACACTGATAATGGCTGACAATAATAGCTAACATTTATATAATGCTTACTGCGCTGAGCATTTTTCGATTATTATCTCATTTGACCCTCACAACTACCATGGGAGGGGGTGCTAACCCCCATTTTACAGATGAGGAAACTGAGGCAGACAGGGGTTAAGTGACTTGCCCAGGGTTACACAGCTAGTAAGTGTCTGAGGCTGGATTTGAACTCAGTTCTTTCTGACTCCAGGCACAACACTCTATCCACTGTATCACCTGGACTGTTCTCTTCAATTCTGGGCCTCTCATTCTAAGGAAGGACTTTGATAAGCTAGGGGTGTACAGAGGAGGCAACACAGGTGAAGGACGTAAACACCATGCCCTATAAGGATGGATTGATGGACCAGTGGACGGTTAGCTGGAAGAAGGGAAGGCTAGGGTGGACGCCATGGCCATCTTCGAGTTTCTGAAGGGCTATCTGATGAGCTTTTTGTGCTTGACTCCAGAAGGCTTAGAGCTAAGACTTTCAGGTAGAAGTTATAGATAGGGAGATTTATGTCCGAAGTAAGGAAAACCTTCCTCATCAATCAATCAATCCATCAATCAACAAGCATTGATTACCTACAGTGTGCCGTGCCCTGTGTCAAGTTTTGAGTGTATACATATAAATGTAGCCTAGCACTTGGCCTCAAAGGACAAGTTCTCTGAGCAATTAAAGGTAGTGAGCTCCTCATCACTGGACATCTCCAAAACAAGGCTGGCTAGTGGACCACCTCTAAGGAATGTTGTAGGACCAGATGGTTTCTGGGATCCCGTTCAATTCTGAGGTTTCGTGATTTGGAGGAAGGAGACTCGGATGTGAACAGTCAAAGGAGGAAATAGACAAGGGTCAGTGACATTTGATTGGATACACAAGAGCATCATTAATTTTTAACATATAGCTTGGAAAGTGGCTTGGTTCTCTTCCACGGGCCACAGACGACGGTTTCCTCAGGTTACGCCTCTTTGTTTACATTTTGTGTTATTGGGGGAGCTTTGCTTTGCTGTGCACACATAATGCCTAGCCGCCTCCGTATCAGCTATTGCTCTGTGTGAATCGCTGTACGTACCTCCCCCCCCCCCGCAGACCCAGAGAGGGGAAAAAATGACTGAATACCTGGAAAAACCCAGAGAAGCCTGTGACACTTGATCGCTCTCTGCTACTGCTGAGAAGGCAGTCTTGGCCTGGTGCCCTGCTGCCTTTCATTTGATATTATTTAAAACATGCTTGCCCTCTGGGAGGCGATCAGGAATATTCATCAGGCGACTTGAACCTGGGCCCATTTCCTTTAAGTCATGAGATATGGTGAGAATTATGTCATTTTGACATGAGGCACTTTTCCTCTTGACAAGTGGAAAAAGGCAGAAAGCCTTCTTACTCTACAGCTGTTTCTAGCTAGGATGGTTATTCCATTTTCTAGGTTTTTAAATAATTCTCTGGAAATTTGGGTGTTGGGAAAGTCACCTGTGAAATTCATCAAAGTCCACTTCAGAATTCCCTGCTCACGGCTGCTTGCTGCCTGGACTGTGTGGCTTTAGATTCTAGGATGGTGTGGCTGAAAGATTGGACAAAATCCCAAACGTGGGCCTAGCTTGATGTGGAAAGGATGATTTCTGGCATGAGTTAGAAGTGTGGGATGGATGGAATGGTAGCCAGCTAGATCTACAATTTTTGGGAATCATACTCTGGACAAAGGGAGAAGACTGTTATTCAGATGCCCATCTTTTCAGGGCAAGATATGGTGAGGATGGTGTGGGCAAAAGTCAAGTGTAAGCGTGTTTTGGTTAGGGTTTGTGTGTGCGTGAAATCATGGATAATCTTTTTAAAATTTAACTTTGCCTGCTTTCCTATTTTGCATTTTTGTTTAGATATTTAAGTTGAAATTTATATTAATAAAAAGAAAAAGAAAGAAATAACTCTATATATACACAATATTTGGTGGCTTAGAGGGTGAAAGGTCAGAAAGGTGACAGTGGATAGAGCATCAGGTTTGGAGTCAGGAAGACCTGAGTTCAAATCCAGCCTTAGACACCTCCTAGCTATGTGGCCCTGGGCAAGTCACTTAACGCTGTTAGCCTCAGTTTCCTCATCTCTAAATGGGGGCACATGAGAGAAAGAAACGGCAAACCACTCTAGTTTCTCTGCCAAGAAAATCCCAAATCGGGTCATAAAGAATCAGACCTGACTGAAAAAATACCCAACAACAATTGTGAAGGACCTTTAGATGTCAGCTAGCCTTGTTTTTTACTTCCAGGCATACTTGCTTCTCTTTCAGAGGTGATTCCAGTTCAATTTGGCAAACATTTGGGGGAGCCCTGCTTTGTGACCCATTAAGAATTCAAAAAGAGGTTTTGGAGTCAATTTCCCTGATAAAATGGAAGCTCCTTGAGGGCAGGGACCGTTTCTTGCTTCTCTTTGTATTCCCAGCTCTTAGCAGAGTGCCTGGAATACACGAGGTACTTAGTAAATGCATGCTGGTTGATTGACTGACTTGTCCAGGCTGACATGACTAGTCATTTTCAGAGTCAGGATCTGAATCCAAGACTCTCTCTTTTAACTCCCAAGTCCCTCATTCCATCATGCCATGAAATGAGGTTCTCTCCTGAATCTAAAGATCAACTAATAACCTTTCTGTGTACCAATAATATTTTTTTTTTCTGGTGATGGTATATAGCATAGCATAGCCTTTGGCCACTGGCCTAATTATTGGAGGGGGTGCATCCATGTTTACTTAGGGATTTAGGGAGGGAAAAGGGAAGGATATACAGGTAGCTGCCGCCAGGCTCTCCAGTTAGTGTACACAGGATGCTGGGTCCATTCTGTCGTCCAGGGAATCTGTGAAGTGGTCATGGAGAAAGCTAGGTAACATAGAGAAGAGAAGATGGAAGAATTCCTTTGGAGGAGGATGGAGAAATGGTCTGCCCTGTTAACATCCCTGTCTCAGTTCCGTATTTCTTTTTATTGCCCTGCCTTCAACATTCCTTTCACTCAGAATAGAAAAATGAAGCACTTAGCCTGAAAACCCCCCACTAGTCATTTGACAGAGTATTTAAAATAACAGATCTATAATAATCCTCCCACAGCCAGGAAAATCCATTAGTAACATTTAATCCCTTCGCTAGAGCTCCAGAAGGCAGAGGCTGTTTTGGCCTCGCTACAGAAGTATCCATGTTGGGTCCCCAGTGAGTACAAGCCATCGATTAGTCTCATTCGTGCCAATATTTTCTCGGTCACCTAGAAAACATGACTGTCTCTATAACTCTGTAAGCCAGGAACAGGGAATCTGATGTAATTTGGGATGGGCCGTACTTGGATTTGGTTATTTATTTATTTTCTTTCTTCTCCCTCTACCAAAGACTTCTTTTATTCAGCATGTTTTAAATAGCTGGCTAATCTAATGATTAGCAACCGTGATGTCATTGGTCCTCCTCCGACAAACAACTTAGATGGCTAATGAGGAGGCGTTTTTAATGACGCTGTGTTTGCAAAGTGAGTTTCCCTGTTATGTAATTCAGCTAAATTTTAAAGTGCTTGCTATGTAAGGGCGCCTGACATCATAGAGATGGGTTCCAGTGAAGAAAATCTGGCATTTTTAATGAACCACAAGCTTAATATCTGTCTGTAGTATGACTTGAAAGCCAGAGAAACTAATTCAATCTTAGGCTGCGTTGATAAGTGAATGAATGAATGAAAAAGCATTTGTTAAGTGCTTACTATCTGCTGAGCACTGTGCTTAACTGGGAGTACAGAAACAAAAGTGAAGGTGGTCCTGCTCTCAAGGAGTTTACATTCTAATGTAGGAGAGTGGGAACCCAAAATGGAATGCTTTGGTTTGGGAAGTCTCAGAGATGGTGAATGGAACTGTAAGAGATTCACCCTTTCTGTTGGTCAGTGTTGATTTGATCATGGTTCCAGAATTGGCAAGAAGAGAAAAAGAGGCAGAGGGCATGTGTATGAAAATGGGGGTGGTGTTAAAATGGAGCATGGCTAGAGAAAATGGCTTGACATGGCAAGTCACGCAGGAGGGTCATCCCAACGTGTTACAGTTCTGAGTTACTGGTCGGGACCAGGTCTCTGGTGGCGGTTCTTGAGCTGAAAGGATCAAGTCCTCCAGAGCATGGGGTGAGAGGCAGAGGGCCCAGACATGTGGAGGTGATAGACTCACTGTGTCCTGCCCTGCTCACTTGATGCCACATTTTAGAAGTGACATTTTGTCCAGAGGAAGGCAAACCAAGTAAACATTTCGTAAATGCTTGTTAATTGAATGGAAGGAAGGAGACCTGCTCTCTAGACCCAGCTCTGCCTCCGCTGGCTGTTTGACCTTGAGCAGCCCTTTTTCCTTCTAGCCTCAGTTTCCTTCTCTGCAAAATGACAAGGTTTGACTGGATGATTTCTAAGGTCTTCCCAGTCCTAAGATTGCATGAGTTGCTGCTGGTAGAATGTAAACTAGTAGGAGCTTTCTGGTGTTAAGTTCCAAAAATAATCATGCCCCCAATGACACTTTTAAGTGTTAGCAAAAACAAACCCCAAAAAAGTCATCCATTCGAAGTTTTTTGGTTTTGTTTTTTACAACAGCAATGTTTGTGGTTCCAGTCAAAACAAAACAACACTGGGAATAGCACAAACATCCAGCAATAGGGGGATGGTTAAATGAGCCGTGGGACATTGACTTAATGTGATTTGCTGGGTAATCAAGATGGCCCAGGATGAGGAATACAGAGAAATCTGGAAAGATCTTTATGAAATAATGTGAAGGAAAAAACTGCAAAAACAGAAGAGAGTAACCTGGTTCAATTGTGGCCTGGGACACATACTAGCTGTGTGACCCTGTGAAAGTCACTTAACCTTGTTTGCCTCAGTTTCCTCATCTGGAAAATGAGATGGAGAAGGAATGACAAACCACTCCAGTATCTTTGCCAAGAAAATCACACCTGGGGTCAGACATGGGGAGTCAGACATGACTGAAAAAGGGCTGAACAACAACTGCTTAAGAGGAAATGTAGATTGGGATAGGGAATGGAGGTTTAGAGAAGGTGATGGAAAAGGTTTAGCACTTTGTGGAAAGCAATGTGGCGTGATGGGAAGAGCCATGGAGTTGGACATCCTGAGCACAAATCCTGACTCTGTCGTTGACTACCTGTGTGACCTTAGCCAAGGCATTTGATTTCTCCAGGCCTTTGTGTCTTCTTCTATAAACTGCAGGGCCTTGGACTAGACGACCCCTGACTCTAAAGCCATTATTCCAGGATGTTTGTTTACTTAGATGTAGTTCTAAAGTAGGTTGAATTGATCCTATTGATGTTTTATAATGAGTTTATAATAAAGGCAGTTACTGAATCTATCACTACTCGTTATCATTCTATATCTCTCCTCCTTCTTGTGAAGGCCTTGTACCGTAGGTGTGTCTCCTTCCTTTCCTTTCTCTATAATCTGGCTTTCAATCTCATCATTGAGCCAAAACTTTTGTTCAGTGATGTCCCACTCTTCGTGACCCCATTTGGGTTTTCTTGGCAAAGATACTGAAGTGGTTTATCATTTCCTTCTCTAGCTCATTTTATAAATGAGAAACTGAGGTAAACAGGGTTAAGTGACTTGGCCAGGGTCACACAGCTATTGAGTATCTGAGGCAGGATTTGAACTCAGGATGATGAGACTTCCTGACTTTCAGGCCCAGTGCTCTATGCACTATGAAACCACCTAGCTGTCCCAGACTACTCTCTCCAGAGTCACAATGGTGACCATGGCACCCTGGCTGCTCGATAAATTTCAACTGCTCCCTATCATTTCTAGGCTCAAATATAAAATCCTCTGGTGTTCAAAACTTTTTATAATCAGCTCCCTGCCCCGTCTTTCAAGTCTTCTTACACTTTATACTCTCTCCCCTAGTTAGAGCTGTGAGCTCATTGAGATTAGAGATTATCTCGGGTTTTTTTTCTATTTCTATCCCTAGCATGGACCAAAGTGCTTAGCACATAGTAAGTGCTTAATAAATGCTTTTTCATTAATTTATTCATTCCATATTCCAGCAGCCTCACCACCTGCCCCTACTCCTTACCATGGGTACCCCTTTCACAGTATTTCACTACACTTCCCAGTTCTAGAGCTATGATCAAATCAATACTCACCACTGTTCCTGGAAGGACTGTGTCAGTTTACTATCCTGTGTTGCCATTTACCGTCTTTGTAACTTGACGGACCAAAGCCATTCTCCCTGGCCACCACTCTCCTATGTACGCTGCCTCTTTCCTCATTTTAGAATGGAAGCTCCTGGAGGGCAGGGATTGTGCTTTTTTATTATTTTTATTATTTTATTTTGTATTATATATTATATTATTTCTAATTTATTATTTTTTATTATTGCTTTTATATTTATAATCTCAGTGCTTAGCACAGTTCTTGGCACATGTAGTAAGCATTTAATATGGACATTTCACCCATTTATTCATGCATTCTTTTATCCATTTTTTGTTTCAGTAAACTAGATTCTGAAAGAAAATCACTGCTAAACATCCATACTTTCTCTCAGAACTCCCTCCATCAATGCAAATCACAACTTATTGCTGATGTATAGATTTAGGGAGCTTGGGGAGATGAATTGCACCCCTCCCTCCATGGCCACACAGCTAGTAAGTGTCAAAGGTAGGATTTGAACCCAGGTCTCTTAGACTCTTGTGACAACATTCTTGTTGTTACACCTCACTGCCTTTTCCTTGAATATAACAAGTGCATAATTAATGTTTGTAGAGTTGCTTTGAAATCATCAAAATAATTTCCAAAGAAGCCTCACCAAAGATAAAGGAGACTGCATGAACCTCAGAGCGGGTGCTGCATCCTCCCAGGCGGGAGCAGGAGTTAAGACAGCTGGTAGCTCCTTTTTTTTTCTCTCTCCTTGCATTCCGGACTGCTCAATTCCAATGTCACTAATGCATCCATTGATGGAGTCCCTGGGGATCAGTTTCTTAAAGGGATACAAACCCCCCCCCCCCAAAATCCATCTGGCAGTCAATAAACTCAAAGTCTGACAAAAGCTTATTTACCCTGCCACGAGTAAGTGCACCTGAGGCCTTGGGTCTCTCTGGCTGCTAAGGGGCTGGATTGTAAATGAGGTAATTAGCTCATTATCGGAGACTCCTGGCTCCCATATGATCCCTTCCTGTGGTTCAGCTGAATTCTGGACATGCCTGGAAGCTTCAGAGCTTCATATGTTTACAAGTGCATAAGAACTTTGGTTTGGGGACTCAGTGCGAATATCTTAGATTTTATTTTAAAATAGTTTTTGTCTTATGCTGGTGCTTGGGCATTTATAAAAGTAATGTGAGCTAGCTCTCTTATCAGGAGGGGCACCATGTATAAGCAGCTTCCCGGGGAAATGATAGCTGTAAACAACTGTTGTCTCCAAGGTTTCTTGGACAAAGACTAGAAGGTTGTTGGGGGCTCTACTTTCAGGCCTAGTGGTGGTAATTAACAGAGGCGCATAGAAAAGGGACCAAATGAAAGTGTTTTCCTCCCCACCCCACCCCCAATTTTCCTAGAGCATTTTGTGTGGACCTCACTTCGGTTTTCATTCCACCTTACCTGATGTTATACCTGGGCTTAGAGGGTCCTGAGAAGTCATTTAATCCAACATGCCCATTTAAAAGATGAGTCAGCTGAGGCTTAGGTGAATTAACTTGTTCAAGGTAGGCAGCAGAGACAGGATTCAAACCCAAGTCCTCCAATGCCAAATCCAGTCCTTCTTTCCCCACTGTGCCACACTGGCCTCCCCTCTGTAAACGTTGCATCCTTCAGTAGAATGTAAACTCCGTGAGGACATTTGTATCCATAGTGTCTTGTATATTTTAGGTGGGAGGTGGGATTTCCTAGAGAGGAAACTCCATCCACCAGTGCAGATCATCATCTATTGGGCAGCTTAATAGTCTTACAGAGTTGCCTGGGGCACTTAGAAGTGTAATGCTTGGCCCAGGGACACACAGCTCTTAGGAGGCAGAGGCGGGGTTTGAACTCACATCTTACTGGTTCTCAGGCTGTCTCTCAGAATCTTTCTAAGGTGCTGCTTCTCTATCTCCTGCATGTTGTGGCTCAGTCATGTCCGAGTCTTTGTGACCCTAGACTACACTATCCATGAGGTTTTCTTGGCAAAGATGCTGGAGTGTGTTGCCATTTCCTTCACCAGTGGATTCAGGCAAACCGAGGTTAAATGTCTTGCCCAGGGTCACACAGCGAGTAAGCAAATGAGGCTGAATTTAAACTCAGGTCTTCCTGACTCACCTGGTCCAGCGCTCTATGCACTGAGTCACCTCCTTATCTTCTGCTTGATAGGTATTTAATGTTGATTTGCTAAATGAATTAGAGGTGAAAGGAGGAAATTAATGCCATTCTTGCTGTCCCACTCTCCTGGTCCTGTTAAAATGATGGAGAAGGACCCCTTGTTTTTGAGGTGTTCCAGTCTTTTCTTAGAAATCCCTTCTTTCTAGAGAGAACAGGGTGGGACAAAGAGTACTTTTTGGCAACCTTCTGGTTTCCCTCTAGGATGAATAATGAACAGGCTTGGTTAGGGAGATGGGGGGGGGGAATCAAGCTGTCTAGACCTCCCAGCTGTTTCTCATTAGGAGATACAGCCCTCATTTGGCTCTGCGTGTTGTTTCCAGCCTGAATGAATATGGGGTGACCTCATTCTTCCTGTGACCCATCGGTCACATGGCAATGGAAGGGGCAAAACATGGGCATGTACCTTACTGAGATGCTGACGGCCTATTGGTCCCAGGTCATCTCACTTCTCTTCCTTAAATCCGAGAAGAAAAATGTCTGCATTGTCTAACTCTCAACGACAATCTTCTTCAAGATCTAACTCAAGGAAAAGATGGTTTAGAGAAAAATGGGCCAAGAAGCTGAATGGGCCTTTCATCTTCAATCAATTAGTTAGCATTTACAAAGCCCTTGCTTCTTGCCAGGTACCGTACTACAGACTGCAAGGCACATATGTTGGGGGGGGAGATGTGGAGAACAAAATATAGGTAAGGGTAGTGGGGGTGGTATTAATCCACTGAGCCTCATCAATGGATTCTATAAAATCATAGGATATAAAGGGTAGTTAAGGGAGATGATGAGATGTAAGATGATGAGCCCTCTTCAGGCTCTGAGTGACCCAGTTGCTTACCAAAGGGCAGAGAAACTAGCCTGAAGAATGACCAAGACTGCTCTTTTCTCCACCTACTCACTGATACAGTAGGATGAGGACAAGAGAGTTTAAAAGTGGAGGAATTGGCCCTAGGAGCAATCAAGCTGCAGAAACAGTTGAGAAAAAAAGCAGGAGGTGGAGGAAGAATCTAGCTCTTCACCTTAACTTGGGAGAGTACAGAAAGAGGGAGAGGGGGCAGGGATTTGGGATTTCTTTCCCCTCCCAGTCCTCATTGGCAGTGGCCTTTCTAGCTGGGGGCACTGCGCAGGGCAGTATTGAGGTGAGTTGGGTCCCGCTGTGGAGTCAAGCCAGCCAGAAGATCTGAGAGTCCCAGTAGGCTGTGTGGCCTGAAGAGCAGGGATTTCATGTCCCCAATGCTTAGCATAGTCCCTGGGAAAAGTAGGTGCTTAGGGGCAGCTAGGTGGCACAGTGGATAGAGTACCGGCCCTGAAGTCAGGAGGACCTGAGTTCAAATCCAGCCTCAGACCCAACACTTGACACTTACTAGCTGTGTGACCTTGGGCAAGTCACTTAACTCCAATTGCCTAGAAGCCAAAAAAAAAAAGTAGGTGCTTAATAAATGCTATTTGACTGACTGCCTGGGGTTGGAATCCTGTTAGGGAGATGGCAAGCCCCTTTCTTGTCTTTAGGGTCTGGACTTTGGTCCTTAAAGTGAGTAAAAGTAGCCTAGACTGGGATGTCAGCTGATTCTGAGGCTAGAAGCAATAAATCCTGTGGAGATTATGAGACCAAGGACAGTGGGAGTGATTAGAAGTCATCAGTAGAATCAGCAACATGAGTTACCCTCCTCTGACATGCTTTGGCTATATGCCTTACCCATGTGTGCGCCCTTCTCTATTTGTGAACTCTGTGTCTACTCTTCCTATTGTATGGGGTGTGTGTGTGTGTGTGTGTGTGTGTGTGTGTGTGTGTGTGAGAGAGAGAGAGAGAGAGAGAGAGAGAGAGACAGAGACAGAGAGACAGAGAGACAGAGCGCATGCCCCATCCCCCTAACTCTAGAGAGGAGATACTTTGTTGCCACTGTTCTTACCAGGTAGTTTTGATAAATACCTTTGCTTTGAGCTAATTGTGTGCTTTGGTTGATTAGTTACAGTGAATGCTCTGATGGGGGCTTGTGAGTTATAGTTTTAGGAATTCTGACGTGCTGTGTACCTTGAATAGGGGCATTCATCCTTTCAGGGACCTAACTTTAGAATCTGAATTGGGGGAGTGGGGAGGGGCGCTACATAATGAAATATAAAACATACAAAATAAACACAAAGTAATTAGAGAGGCACTAATGGGGGGGGCATCAGGAAGAGCTTCTTGCCTGAGGCTCTGTTTGGGTTGCACCATGAATGGGCTCAGGGGTTCTTAGGACAGCTCTTCTGTAGGAGGTGGACTTGGGCAGTCCTTCAAAGGAAGCTCAGGTAGGATTGAAAAAAGAGAACATTCCAGGCATGGGGGCAATAACCCTGTCAAAGTGCACAGGTGGACAATGACATGTAGGGAAAAGCAAACAGACCATGGCAGGATTATAGAGTGCATGAGGGGCAGTCATGTGAAATTAGTCTGGAAAGATGGATTACAGCCACTCTGTATTAGAAGTGGGGTTTTAATCCTGGCTCTGAAACCAGCTCTCTGGTCACTACTCCACATTTCCTCTTGTGTAAATGTCAGAGGGCCATGTAGTTTATTCTAGAGACCACAGGGGTTGACAAAAGCTTCTTGAGCAGGGATGAGGTTCTAGAAGAGGATATGACAGCATAAGATGGCATCACCTTGTTGTAATTCTCTAAACTGATCCTGCGTCAACGCTTTACTCTGAGACGGGGAAGAGACGATGAAATATGGGGAAACCTGGGCCCTGAGCAGAAAGTGTTATTGCAGTGAAGGCTATATTTCCTTCTTCGTGAAGGCTGTGGCCACTGACCAGAGACATTTCTGTGGTGTTTGGGAATTTTTTCTTTCTCCTACATGTGGTTCACCCAACACAAATTATGCTAGATTCCAGGCATGTTTCCTTTCTCCTGTCATCTCCTCCCATAAGTGATCACAAGAATTATAAGTTTCATAGAGCTGGAAGAGACTTAGGAAGTAATCTAGTCTAACACCTTTAATTTACAAATGAGGAAATTGGGTCCCAGAGGAGTGAAGCCAGAGATGTTACCAGACAAAGACTTTTCTAGTGTAAATGGAAAGAACGAAATGATTTAAAAAAGATTCCACCCCAAATTAAATGCTATGAAATTACAAGGACCAAATTTGGCCCAGAAGAAGAGATTTGAGAATGGTTTCTCTTTCCTTCTTTGCAGAGGTGGGGGGAAATGGATATGGAACATTGCATATGGTCACATTTGGTTGATGTGTTAGTTTTATCAAATGTTTTTTCTTTTAATTTGTGCGTAAGGGATGATCTAAGGGATGGCTCTTTGAGAGGAAGAGGGATATATTGGGAAATGAAAGTTGGCAAATGCAAAAAATTTCAATAAGTTAAATTTTTAATTAAAATTTAATTTTTAAAAGAACAATAATTCAAATCTGGCCTCAGACACTTACTAGCTGGGTGACCCTGGGCAAGTCACTTAACCTGGATTGCCAACCAAAATCCTCTTCCCAGATCCTGTTCCATGTCACTCCCCCAAAACAGTCTGCGCTCCTCATTAGCAATAGCTAAGGGCAGCTAGGTGACCAGTGGATAGAGTGCCAGCCCTGGAGTTAGGAAGACCTGAGTTCAAGTCCGGACTCAGATGTTTCCTAGCTAGGTGACTCTAGGCAAGTCACTTCAACCTGTTTGCCTCAGTTTCCTCATCTGTAAAATGATCTGGAGAAGGACGTGGTGAGTATCTTGGCCAGGAAAACCCCCAATGGGTCATGGAGAGTTGGACACGACTTAACAACAACAAAGTGGTAGATGAGAAACCAAAGGCAGGCCTTTCTTCCTGCCTCTTTGAATCTATGTGTTATCAGAAGAATCATCTGGTAACAGTCTATGACAAATCCTGAATCATTTCCAGGAAGGACTTTTCATCTTTTATTTCTTGCCGTTTCTGGGTAAACGTGAAAGCTTTCACTCACTCGGGGGTGTCCTCTCTCTCTTTCACTTCTGCAGATGAAATCATGCAGCAGGAAATCCGGCCCCTCGCGGCGGTGGATATCATAGAACAACTCCACAGACAATTTGCCATCCTATCAGGTAAGAGTGGGGCTCGGTCACCATGGAAACAGGCGAGGAAATCCCAGCCTAGGGAACACCTTGATGAGCATCCTCCCCTCTGTTCCAAACACCCTAAATCCACACCCAGGACCGGTCTGTGCCATTGTCCACCCAAGCTGGGGAGTGGAGGATAGGTTCAAATGAATGGCTTTAACCTGCGGTGTGCTGGTAAATGTTTAACCACCATTTCTCCCAGAAAAAAATTGCACGCAGGACATGCTTTTAGTTTAATTTATATTATTAACACTTTCTGAAGTCTGGACAATCCACAGAATGATAAATCAAGTCCTGCTTCATTGTGTTTGCCAATCTCCGAGGTAAAAATGCTTGTGCTAGAAATTTAACTATCAGGCTCTAGAGAGAGCCTTCGGCTTACCCCTGGGCCCGACTTCTTGGTAGTGGGAATGGTTTGGTTTCATCCAAGCACTTTGGTTCATAACCACCTAGAGAGGGATGCAGAAAAGGGTGTGCGAAAAGAGACAATGAACAACCACTCAGGTGACAAGCATTTATTATGCACCTGCTGTGTACCAGGCACTACCGTAAGCCTTGGTGATACAGAGACAACATTACAATTCCTGCTCTCAGGGGGCTCTCAGGGGGCTCACGTTCTAGTAGGGGAGGCAGAATACAAACAAGTACATGTCAGATAAATATAATGTAAATAGAGGATAATCATCCCTCTGATCTACCCTTGGTTTTCTGTCTTGGCTTTGTATTCTTTTTGTTTGTTTGTTTTTGGTGAGGCAGTTGGGGTTAAGTGACTTGCCCAGGGTCACACAGCTAGTGTCAAGTGTCTGAGGTCGGATTTGAACTCAGGTCCTTCTGACTCCAAGGCTGGTGCTCTATCCACTGCGCCACCTAGCTGCCCCTTGGCTTTGTATTCTTAATGTCCATCATGGTGTCTTGTATAGAGTAGGCACATTGGTACGGTAGAAAGAACACTGGCATGGAGTCAAAAGTCCTGTGTTCAAATTCTACCTGAGACAACTACTACATTCATGACCTTGGACAAGTCTATTAAACCTTTTTGAGTCTCTGTTTCTTCATCTGTAAAATGAAGGGATATGGCTTTTGAGGTCCCAGCTCTAGACCCAAGATCCTAAGTCACTTCTCCAGGCCTGTTTCTACTCTGTAAAATGGGGAGATTGGAGTAGGTGACCTCGGAGGACCTTCCCAGCTCCAGAGCCATGATCTCATGTTCCTAATAAATTCTGCAAGAGCCCAGTCTTGGTAATAAAAGTTCATTAGAAAATGTTGGCGGCGGGAGGTTATTATCTAATCTCCCCCTTTCATTTCTCAGATCGCAGGAAACAGGGAGTTCTGAGGGGATGGAGGAGGCGTAGGCCAGATGAGATTTCTCGATCTCATAACTACCTCATAAGGGTTGGGTTTTTTTTAATTTTTATTTTATTCTGAACTTAAGAAATAAAGCAAGCACCTCCATAAAGAAGTAGGATAGAAAAACAGAAGACTGCATCTGAAATTGCAAATTCATTATATATAACTTGCTATTCCTTTCAAATATACAACAAAGTTATCATATAACTCTCCCCCAACTTCGAGATGGCTACCATTAGACGCAAATCTGTATGCGTGTGTGTGTATGTTCATGTGTATATATGTGTATACATACATCATATATGTATGCGTACGTGTATACACACACACACACACACACACATATATATATATATATATATATATATATATATATATAAATATGAATTCAAACAGCATCTTCCTTTGTAGGATCTTTGCAGTTTATTGGGTATTTACGATAGAATAACTTGGTCGCTCAAAGTTGTTCTTACAACAGTCCTGCTGTTACTGTATACAGTGTTCTCTGGGTTCTGCTCATTTTGCTCTTCATTATTTCATGGAGGTCTCTCCATGCTTGTCTAAGATCATTGAGCTCAGCATTTCTTATAGCAGAATATATACCACAATTTGTTTAGACATTCTCCAATTGACAGGCATCTCCACAATTTCTAGTTCTTAGCCAGTATCAGATAGTTACTACCTTATATAGTTTGAGATATATCACTAAACTTCTTTCCTTTACATTTTTTCCATTAGTTCCTATGATATTCTTGACCTTTATTCTTCCAAATGACTTTTGTCATTTGTAAAGTAAAATGATTTAAGGAATGGCTCTTTGAGAGGAAGAGGGATATATTGGGAAAAGAAAGTTGACAAATGAAAAAGATGTCAGTAAGTTAAATGAGTAAAATAATTTTTTGGTAGTTTATTTGGGATGGCATTGAATATATAGATTAATTTTGGTAAAAATGTCATTTTTGTTATATTGGCCCTGCCTACCCATGAATGATGAATATTTCTCCATTTATTTAAATCTAATTTTATTGGATAAGCGTTAGTTTTAAGAATTATTTCAAAACTGCCTTGGGAGGCAGGTGCTACAGGTATTATTATCCCCATTTTATAGTCGAGGAAACTGAGGGCCAAAGTAACTAGCCAAGAGTCACATAGCCAGTGACGTTAGAGACAGGATCTGAACTGGGAGGGCTCCTGACTCCAAGTCCTATGCGCTCTCCAACTCTAGAACACTGCCTCAAAGAGCCATCGAAGTATGCCATTTAAATGTTGGCATCGTGTTTCTCTCTCTCTCTCTCTCTCTCTCTCTCTCTCTCTCTCTCTCTCTCTCTCTCTCTCTCTCTCTCTTTCTCACACACACACACACACACACACACACACACACACACACACACACACACACACATATATCACAGTAGAGCATGAAGGAAGTAGGAAGAGCATGGGGCTGTCAGCCAACAGCTGGAATACCATGTGCTTAATTAGCCTCTGATGCTACAGCCCAGGCAGAAGCACAGGTCTTGTTTTATCAGAGAAAGTGGAATTATCTAAACATTCTCCTGATAAAAATTCAGTTAAACAAACAAAAAAAAACCCCACAATAAGTCAAAGAGGTTTGGCCAAATGGGATCAGAGACGACTTTTTCATTTTCTTTCTTTTTTTTAAAGTTTTATTAATGTCCTTTGTATTTTTTGCACCATTTTGTATTTTTCAACGTGTACTACTCTTCTTCCTGGATAGAAACCTGTGTTGTTTTAAAAAAAAGTTGAATAAAACCAACTGACATGGTTCCATATCTGCCAGTGTATTCTATATCCCTAGTTTCCTTCCTTTTCTACCAAGAAGAGGAAATGTGTTTCATCATCTGTTATCCCAGGATCAAGACTGGTCTGGGCAATGAATCAGATAGATTTCAGTGTACTTTTTTTTTTTTTTTTGGTGAGGCACTCGGGGTTAAGTGACTTGCCCAGGGTCACACAGCCAGTGAGAGTGTTATGTGTCTGAGTCCGGATTTGAACTCAGGTCCTCCTAACTCCAGGGCCGGTGCTCTATCCACCGCACCACCTAGCTGCCCCTCAGTGTACTTTTAATTCAACTGTCATGATTATTGTCTATGATGTTCTCTTGGTTCTGCTTCTCACTCTGCATCAGTTCATGCAAATCTTCCCGTGTTTCTCTGAATTCCTCATATTCGTCATTCCTTACTCGTATCCCCTTTCCATCCAATGCCCACAGGTTGCTCAGCCATTCCCCAGTCCACATGTATTTTGTTTTAAGTATTTTGATGCTCTCAAAGGTGCTGTTATGAATATACCAACCCTAAACCAACACAGATTGGCATCTCCTCTGTAGATTAGAGTTTTACTTAAGAGAGTTTCAGGGGACCCTGTGACTTGTATGGGCCAGGGGCAGGACCTGAGCCTGCTCATAGGATCATAGATCATAGGACTGGGAAGGAACTTGGAGGCCATCAAGTCTAACACCCCCTTTTTTTACAGATGAGGAAACTGAGGCACAGAGAAGTTATATGGCCTTCTTGACTCCAAGTCTGGCTCCTTAATAATTCCAGCCCTTTCCCATTCTCTCTGCAGAGTTTGCAGAGCTCAAGGTGGTCTCATTTTATAATCAGGGGAATAACAGGCTGGGGAGTGGGGCTGGCCTTTTCTTTGGCTTATCTAGGGAGCCTGACTCAGACAAGAAAGCTAAGAATCTCTTAGCAGAAGATAGCCTTGCAGCTCCCCAAGAGAGACCTGTGTGAGCCTGGGGAGAACCAGAGAGCAAGCTGTGCAGCAGAAGGTGGAGGGGGTTTTTTGCATTTTTTTTTTTAAACCAGGCAAAGCTAGACAGTGAGGTCATGGATCCCTTCTCTGCCCTGTGTGGTTTTGGCGTCTGCCAGCAGAGAACAAGGAAGCTGGATGGAGCTCACTGGGTTTAGAATCAGAAGATGTGGGTTTAAATTTTACTTCTGATGCTTATTAATGCTGGTTATTATGGTTTCAATGGCCTCTGGGCTCCCTTCTGGCTCTAAATTGAGGTGCCCAGGATCTTTTCAGGATTTCTAAGTCAGACAAAGCAACCTGGCTGGGAATGGCAGCAGGCAGTGGCTCTTGATGAGAGCCAAGCTAGTAGGAAGGCAAGGAGGATGCCCATGGGCTTGGGACATGGGTTGCCCTTGACTTTCACCTTCATGACTTGGCCTCAATTATGACTGTGTTCACTGCCTACCTCCCTATGGAGGTGATCTATGGTCTTATGGTATATATCACTGGAAAAGGAGGTAGATAGTTAAATATCAATGATGAGTTGATTGCTAGGATCATAGATTTGGAGCTGGAAAAGATATTAGAGGTATTCTGGTCTAACCCCCTCATTTTATAGATGAGGAAACAGACCCAGGCAGATTGAGTGACTTGCCTAGGGTCACACAGCTCATAAGGGTTGAACTGAGGTCTTCCTGACTCCAAGTCCATCACTGTCTTTATCTACTGGAGTTTTGGAGGGCTGCACTGGTATCCATAAATCACTAGAAATGTAGAGGCAGGTCTCTGGTATAATGGGTAGTTTCTCTATGGAGGATTTGTGGAGGAGTATTGGGTAAGAATCACATGGGATGAAAAAGCAGACATGGGATTCCATCTGGACCAAGAGGGCAGTGCCCTCACTGAAGAGCTTACACTCAAGTACTTGGCTTAAATCATAGGAACTCTTTAAATCATGGAATTGGATGGTAATTCCCAAGAAACTGGGTTCAAATGATTTTAGCCCCTTCTTAAACTTTCACATAGAATCTCAAGTTTGGAAGGATTCCAGTCCAACCTGTATCTGAATAAGAATCCTCTCTGTATCCCCAGCTAGTGGTCATTCGGCCTCTGGCTGAAGCCCTCCGGGAAGGGGGAATCCATATCCTAAGGAAGCACAGTCTACTTCTGGGGCAGCTCTGGTTGTTAAGAAGTTTTTCCCAACATTGAGCCGAAATGTGCCTCTCTAGAACTTTCCCCTGTCCCCACCCTCATCTCCATTGCTTCTAGTTCTGTTTTCTGGGATCGGGCAGAACAGTCCTGCTACTCTACCTTCTCCATGTTAACCCTTTAAATATGTGAAGACAGCTCTTGAGATCTCCCTCCAAGACCTTTTCTTCTCCAGGTTAAATATTTCCAGTTTCTTCATTCAGTCGTCATATGGGATAGTCTTAAGGTCCTCTACCATAATGGTTGCTTTTCTCTGGAGGCTCTAGTTTTTCACTGTCCTTAAAATGTGGCATCAGGACCCTAGATGTGGTCTGACCAGGGCAGAGTATTCTCTAAATGCGTTCATTCTTTTGGTCACCTTATCAGTGATAACAAGGGCAGGGACAACTGTCTTGTTGTTTGTATTTGTATCTCTCTGTGTTTAACATGGCACCAGGTACATAGTAGGCACTCAAATGTTCGTTGTAAATGATGCCTTGAAGTCTATTAAAACACTTTGGGTTTTTTTCCAAAGGAATTGTTATCTAGCTATGCTCCCCTCATCTCTTACTTGTCAAGGTGACTTTTTTTGGACCTAAGGGTAAGACTTTACATTTATCCATATCAAATTAATTAATTAATTAGACAAACATTTGTTAATTTTTTAATGAGTTTATTCAATGTCTCTGAAATAAAAACCTTGGTTCAAGGTCATTCATAGTCACACTACTGCCTTGTAGCTGGCTAGCCATGTGCCATATCTATTTCTCAAACAGGAATTCAGAATATCTTGAGGGTATTAATTCCAACATCCCAATAGCTCTATGAACTGTTCCAAATTATCTTCCCACTTTTATACAAAGAGAAATTAAAACATGGTAACAAAATGACTCTCGTGCAGTTCTTGGTACGTAAGTGGAGGGACTGATGTTATGTAACCCAGGATACCCACCTCATTTGCTAGGGCTCTATTGGTTCAATGTATGAAAGAATATTGAGGTCTATGGTCAGTTTCTCTATGGTCGTGACAAGAATTTTATCTGAACATTCAAGCTGGTGGGTCATTTGGTAATTGGGGTGAGCCAAGATTCTTGTAACAGGGGCCCAAAGAAATAAAATAAAGCATACAATTGATTACATAGGGTATATGGGATTCTTTACTTGGAGTCAGGAAGCACTGGGTTCAGATTTCACTTCTGATACTACTTCTGTAACCATGGGCAAGTCATGGATAATGAAGAAAGAGCCTTTTAGTCAGGAAGAACTTGGGTTTAAATCTTGCCTCTTACATAAAGTGACTGTGTGGCGGTGGGAAAGGCATTTAATCTCTCAGGTGACTCTCTAAGACTGAAAGTTGTAGAACAAGCTAGATCAGCCTTGGTGGAGGGTGTTTCCTTTCCAGGAGTTCTCTAGAACAATAAAAGCAGAAGCCTGGACTCTAAATAAAAATGAATATAATTAGGGATGCTTTTTAATCAGAGTATAATTTCAGGCTTGAAGGTACTTTGTGTATTAGAAGGCATATTGAACTTGGAGTTAGGAAGGAGCTGTGTTTGAAACCCAGCTCCAGTGGTTACTTGCTATATGACCATCCAGAAGATCCTAAATCTCTTTCAGCCTCATTTTCCTTTCCTGTAGTATGGGCATAATAATACTCAAATTACCTCTCCACAAGTTTGTTGTTCAGATCATAGAATAATCATTTATGGAAATACTTTGTAAGCCTTAAGGCACCATAAATAAATCTATTATTATTATTATTATTATTAATTATTACCACCACTACCACCACCACCACTACTACTACCACTGCTACTACTACTACTACTGCTACTACTACTACTACTAGTACTACTGCTACTACTATTACTACTACTGCTACTATTACTACTGCTACTACTACTGCTGCTATTACTACTGCTACTACTACTGCTACTACTACTACCACTACTACTGCTACTGCTACTGCTACTATTACTGCTACTGCTACTACTACTACTACTAGTATTTTAAATAAAAGCTTTTTTCTAAAGAAGCTTCCCTCCGAGAAGGAAGAGAGTAATTAGGATGATGTTCATTCATGGACAGGTGAATCAGCCCCCATGCCCCTCTCCAGGGTTTAGCAAACAAGAAGCTATATTGAGATTTTTTTCTTACTTCGTGACTCACCCCATCCCCCAACTTCCTCTGACATGTAGCTACTTCTCAAGAACATGGGAAAGCAAATGATTGCATTGGTAGAATGTAAGCCTATGGAGGGCAGGTACTGCTTTTTCTTTTTCTTTTTGTATGTATCCTACCCTCCCACTGTGACACACACCCCAGTTCCTATTACAGTGCCCTGCAGATAGGAGGCTCTTGGTAACTCTTTCTTGATGGTGGAATTAGATCTTTTTTGAGATTGGAGGCTCTTGGGGGGAGGCGGATTCTAAGTGACCCCATTGGAGACAGGCTGGGACTCTCTCTTCTCCCTACATACAGTTATTCCTGTGATATCGTGGGTTTCAGGGAGTTTTTGTAGTTGTAAGTCACTGACCAGCTATGTGGTTCTTCATAGGATGGTGGATTTAGAGCTAGATGGTCCTCAAGTCCAACGACATCATTTTATAGGTGAGGAAACTGAGGTCCAGAGAGGTGTCCAAGATCGCACAGGTAATAAGCCTCAGAGATGGGATTTGAACCCAGGTTCTCTGACTCCAGAGACAGTGGATTTTTCCCACAGTTTGCCAAGTGCTTTACATACGATTTGCTCTTCCCATTTTATAGATGAGGAAACTGAGAGTGGGAGAGTTAAGTGACTGGCCTAGGGTTACAGAGCTGATAAATGACGGAACCCTTGGCATTCTGCCCAGCCCACCCTGCTCATGCCAATGAACAGGACTTGACAGGGTGGCCGACTCGGAGAGAAGAGCGCCACCTGCTGTTTGGCCAAGACTATACAGTCTCGCAGAAGCTGGGCTTAGCTCCATGTTTTATCCAGTTCAACAAGGTTCCTAAGGACAAACTATGCATAAGACCAAATAACTGATACAGGTTCTAAAAGAAACAGTGATAAATAAGACACACACAACCCCTGCCTTCCCAAAGCTTGCAGTCTTGTAGAGCTCAAGTGACACTGTGGTGGTGGCTGTGAGTAAAGGGTATTTCTTGGCTTACCAGGTCAGTTCAACCAACAAGCACCTTTAACAGGTGCTCATCTACTCCGGCAAAAGTTACTTAACCTCTCATTGCCTCAGTTTCTTTATCTGTAAGATCTATATAAAATCCTGATCTGTAAAAGGAGTTGGACTCAACATCCCTTCTAGAAAAGGCACTTCCCCTCAGAATCTAGCTCTATATGACCCTGGGCAAGTCATTTAACCTCCACAGGCCTCAGTTTCCTCATCTGAAAAATGAGGGAATTGTCTAGATGGCCCCTGAGATTACTTCTAGGTCCAGACTCGGGGTCCTGAGTGTCCCTGGGGTTTTAGGGAAGCACAGAATCTCAGAATCGGAAGGGAACTCCTAAATGACCTCGTCCAATTTTTTTCTGGCTAATAATCCTCTGTAGCATTTCTAACAAGAGGTCATCTAACATCTGCTTGAAGATGCCAACTCTCCCCTCCCAGGCAGTCCTCTCTGCCATGGCGTAATCCTAATTATTGGGAAGTCTCTCCCCACATTTAGTCTAGCTCTGCCCTTCGATGATCTCTGCCCAGCTGTGGCATGCAAACAGCTTGCATTTACAAAGCTTCTGGCCAAAGCAGGTTCTCACTTTCTCCATTAACTCTGGAAAGGGAAATGAACACACAACCTGATTCGTGAATTTGCTTCTTTAGCTTCTTGTCATCAAATGTTGGTTCACCAGTATGACTTAGTGGCTAGGGGCACTGAATTTGGAGTCAGGAAGATCTAGGTGCAAATCCCATCTCAGATCCTTACTAGCTGTGTGACCCTGAGCAACTTATTTTACCTCTTTGGGCCTCGGTTTTGTCATCTACAAGATGAGTGGGTTGGACTCAATGGCCTCTGAGATCTTTTCCAGCTCTCCATATGTGATCTATGAGCCCATGAGTTAGAGGAGTGTTCTCCATCACTGGAGTTATTCAAACAGGGACTGGACAACTTCTCGTGGGAGACGTGATAAGAAGAGAATGTGCTTTAAGAAGGGATTACATTCACTGACTTCTGAGGCCCCTCCATCCCTCGATTTGGTTTGTCTTCAATAAGAGATAATCTATTGGGTGGCTTGTACCGTTCCAGCTTCTAGAGGTTTCTCAAATATCACTTTCCCCCTTCCGTGTTGCTGAATGATCAGCAATTTTATAATGTGAGTTACAGAAACTCTCCCATGCTCCAAATACCACATTATTAAGTTTTTCAAATAGAAAACAGAGACTCAGAACTGGAAGGGGTCTCAATGGTCCTCTGGTACAACCAATACCCTGTCCCCCGTCCAACCCCCTAGAAATACCTCTACGACATTAATAAAGCTCCATTTATGGGAAGGCTAGTCAGCTTAAGTGACACCCCATACCTTCCTTACATTTAAAAATTCATATTTGACAAGGCAGCCTGAATCTGGGTCTCCATTGAAACTAAAACATTCAAGCCCATTACTATTGACTGACTTCAGTGACATTGGGCCCTGGGGAAGCAAAGATGAAAATGAAATAGTCTCTGCCCTCAAGGAGCTTACATTCTATTGAAGGAGACATCAGAGGCATAACTAGCAGTAGACAAACAGAACGTTGTCTCAGGACACAAACAAAGTGCGGTATGGCTCTGTCTTCTTATGATAACATCCATGTTGTTTGCTAGGGGGCCTTTTCCCCCCAGTGAATCAACAAGCATTTTTACAGTACCTTGAACAATGTGCGGCACATAGGAAGTGCTTAATAAATGCTTATCGGATTATTGAACTGAAAATGAGAAATGAAAGGCAGCAGAAAGCTGACCTTGGAATTAGGAAGATCTGGGTTCAAGTCTAGTATATGACACCTGCTGGCTATGTGACTCTGGGCAGTATCCCCTCTCCCCCATCTCCACCCCCAAGCAACTCCCAAAGACTAAGTTACAGAACAGGTGCCAATCTAGACTGAGAGAGGGAATTTCCTCACTGAGAGTTCCCAGCATCAATGAAATTGAAGGTCCATCCTCTTCCCCCTCCCAAAATAGAAACTTTTAGGTGTCTGGAGTGGCTTGTGCTAGAAAAGTGGGGAGATAGGCATGTAGCTGGTTTGTTCAGAAAAGAGCAGCCAGACCACTTTGGCTGGAGCCGAAGGTTAGGAAAGGTGAAAGTGAAAGATAAGGCCAGAATGGATGACAGGACCAGACTGGAGAAGGCTTGTAGAAGGTAGAGTGGGAAAGAAACTGACAACTGAGAAACCAGTTAGGAGGTTATTGAAGTAATCCAGTATGAGGTCATAGGATCAAGATCTGGAAGGGACCATAGAGATCAAGTCATAGATTTAGGGCCAGAAGGAACCTTGGGGGTCATCTAGATCAACCCCCTTATTTTGCAGGTGGGAAAACTGAGGCCCAGAAAAGTTAAGTGACTTGCCAATGGGCATGCCTGTGTTTTAACATAATTTTTGAACATTCTCAATAATAATATTTGGAATTTATACAGCCAATTAATCTGAACTCCATTAAAAAACCCAACCTTATGAGGGAGGGACTATTGGTATTATTATATATGAGGAGACTGAAGTGCAGGGAAATCACCTGATTTGCCTATGGTCACGCAGTTAGTAGGTGGAAGAAGTAAATCTGTATCCAGGTCTTCCTGACTGCAAGCTCTATCTATTTACCATTACTACCTCACAAATGATAAAGTTTTTTAAAATACTTTTTATTTCTGCCAGCGTCAAAGTGTGAGCCATCACTCTGCATATAAGAACATTTGTGATTTGGGTTAGAATGTCTGCTTTGGATGGGGAACCACATAGCTATTCAGGTACATGGTGCTACTTCATCCTACCCTGGAAACAAAGCCCGGGTTATGTTTGATCCTAGGAGACCTGTTCGAGATCTGAGTTGACGTGGTAGGGGAAGCATCAGGATCCCAAGGGGGCAGTGTCAATTCTAAAGGAAAATTTCCTCTGAACTCTGTAACATGATCCCTGTTCTAGCTGTAGGGTTTTATATGTCTGATGATGTTAGCTAAGCTTCATTGCTCTCCATGATGAGATGGGGCAGGAACATGATATCTGGACGTGGGGCCAGTCTCCTCAGATCCGTAAACAAGGAAGAGTCGTTAGCACATTATCGGTTCAGATTTTGATCACATTTCTACTGACAACTTGAATCATGTGTTTGCTACAATCAAGCTTTCCTGTCTTTGGAATCAGCAGTGACAGTCAGGCAATGGTCATGTGTTTTAATGTCCCGGTGGATGATTGGAGACGTAGGCTTAAGTAGCATTTTCAAATGCTAATAGTTAAGGCTTAGAAAGGCATCAGGTCTCACTTAAGCTGATCCTTTTTCCTCAAAGAACCGTAAATGGAACTTGTATTAAGGAATTGGTTAATTGTTCTTCCTTTTGAAACACCTTAACCCCCACATGGTCTTGTGTGCATTGGTGTCAAGTCGTGATTTTAGAGGGGCTAATCATCTGGGTACCTTTTATCTTTTCTACCTCTTACTCCTGACTTTTGATGGTTTACTACTTTTAGGAGTTCAACCAAAGAGCAAACAGGAAATAAGAGAAATTAAAATATGTAACAGCTCATTTTTTATCCATTGTTAGAAGCCTTAGGGGAAAAAAGATTTTACTGGGGAGGAAATTGAAAACTCTTAATTTAAATGATTATTAGATGAGTTTGTGGACTTTGATCATTCCTTGCTCTTCATTATTAAAAGAAGCTGAGAGTGGGCAGTATCTCCTTTGTTGAAAATGTATGAGAATCAGATGCAGATGGCTCAACTTCTGGGGTTGCTGTCATGCTTCATTTGTCTATACCATCTTTCATATCCATTGTTTCTTCGGTAATAATCATAGTCAGGATAGCTAGCATTTATGTAGTGCTATGAGATTTGTGAAGCATTTCAGGTTCCTTATCTGTAAAATCAAGGGAATGGACTAGCTGACCTCTGATGTCCCTTCTGGGTCTAAGATCTATGATCTTCTGACCTTTAGCAAGTCCCTCAACCTTCCTGGCCCTCAGTTTCTTCCTCTGTAAGGTAAGGACATTGGACCTGATGATTTTTGAGGTTCCTTTCAGCTCTGCATCTGTGCTCTGAGTTCCTATGATCCGGCAGTAACCAAATCTCAACCAAAGAAGTTTGGTTGAGAATCCTTTTCAATTTCTCATGCATTGCCATTTTTTCTCACAAGATGGCGTTAAATACTTTATTATCTCCAATGGCAGTCCAAGATCTTGGAATAAATGTTCAACCTTGGGCTAATATCCGCTTTTAACCAAAGGGACGACCAAGTAGATATTCAGTATTCTGTATAAATCCAAATATCCAAATATCCCAACCTTGTCCTCATCATATGTGAAGTTGAATTTGCAAAATCACTTGTGAAGCTAAAAGTCTGTGTCCCAACTGTGTGCTTTCTGGGGCTTTAGTTACACTAAACATTAACCAGTCCTTCAGTTTAATGATCAAGGCAGAGAATCACACGGGCCTTCCCTCACTGAAGGCCTTCAGATGGAGGCTGGATGTATCCATGAGGGCATTCACTGTTGGTCAGGGAAAGGGTTGGATTAAGTGGCCTCAGAGAGTATCCAACGCAAACGTTCCTTGGTGATTTCTAGCAATAGAAGATTGCTAACAGTCCCACAAGATGGGAGAGAGAGGGGAAAGGAATAAGTATTTATTAAGCACCTACTGTGTAGCAAGTACTGTTCTAAGCACTTAATCAATATCTCTTTTGGTAATGGGGAGCAGAGGAGGAAGGGAGCTTTGAGAGCATGGATCCTCAAATCTCAAAATTTTAGTGTTAAAAAGGATCTGAGTCCATCTTCTCTATCCCATACTTCAATGAAAATCCCCAGTACAACACGTCTGAAAACAGCTCATCTACTCTCTGTTTAAAGATGTCAACGAGAGGCTTCCATTCACTTTCCCAAGCACTTAGTGGCATGCTGGACAACTGTCATTGTTAGGAAGTTTCTGCTGATCACATCTAGAGCATGGTTGACTGACTGATTAACATCAAACCTGAACTGACATCTTTTCAACTTCCAGTCCTGCTCTCAGAGGCCAAGAAGAGCACATCCAATCCTTCTTCCCAAAGACAGCCCTTCAAATACTGAAACCCAGCTAATGTGTCTCCCCACCCTCCTCTCCATTCCTGGTCTTTTCTTCTCCAGGCTAAATATGCCTGATTCCTTCAGCCAAACCTCATCTGTCATTAGCTCAAAACCCTTTACCATCCTGGCTGCCGTCTTTGAGATATTCTCCAGTTTATCAATATTCCTTCTAAATTGTGGCAACGCAGAACTGGCAACTAGAACCTAGAATCTTGCCATGCCAGATGAGGTCTGAGTAGGGCAGAGAACATTACCTCCTACCTCCTGGATGCTGTTTTTCTCTTGTGGCAACCTAAAACTGACTGAACTCTCTTGGGTGCCATATTGCATCTTGTCCCATCCCATCATTTCACAGGTGACAAACCAGGCCCAGAGAATCAAAATGATTTTTACCCAAGGTCCAGTAAATCAATGGTAGGGGCTGGGAGTCTACAATTCAGCTTCCCCGTGATCTGTTTGTACTACGGTGCCTCCCGTGGACACTAACAGATTAGAACTCTGCTGTAACATGTCTAAATTCATCCTTCTTAAAGGAGACTGTAGACCTCATTCCAGCTGTGAAAAATCTATAGAGGAAGAATCAGAGACAGAAACTAACAAATAACCTCATCTAGTCTCCTTTGAAGACACAAGAGAAACAGTTCCACAAGCCTGGACAAGAAGATAGTTTCTTTTTCTCTGACTAATGATGTTACATCTTAAAGGCAACCCTGAATATTTTGCCAGGGTTAAAAAATAGTTTCTAAATTGTTTCACATAATTTATCTCATTTGAGTTTCTCAACAACCCTGGAAGGTGGGTACTATAGGCATTGTGAATTCCCAAATATTAGACTGGATTGTTGTCTAGGGTGAAGAGAGAGGGGACAGAATTGCAACCATCTAACCTGCATGAGGATGAATAACTCTTCTGTAATAATAATAATATTTATATTTTTTTATCATTAGATTGTAAGCTCCTTGGGGGCAGGAACCATCTTTTGCCTTTCTTCATATCCCCAGTGCCTAACACAATGTCTGGCACATAGTAGGAGCTTAAGAAATGTTTAATAATTGATTGACCTATGATTTCTTTGGTGTGGGAGCCTCCTGCTGAGAGTACTCCTATGACTGCATATTGACACCTGGTCTGAAATTTATAATAGACAATTGCTTGGGACACTGAAGAGGTTAAGTGACTTATGTAGGGGTCACCCAGACAGTGTCAGAAGTGGGACTTGAACTCAGGTCTTCCTTACTCTAAGAGGGATTCTCTATCTACTATATCTTACTATTTCTCAACCAATACAACCACCACTACAATAATGATAATAATAACAAGAGTAATAGCAACAGTAATAATAATGGCAATGATAGTAATAATAATAATAATAATAATAATAATAATAATAATAATAAATAACATTTGTATAGAGCTTTAAAGTTTGTGAAGCATTTAAAAAAGATATTTAACACCTCCTAGGGGCTTATTCACCCAGTTTTCACCACCACCACCACCACCACCACCACCACCACCACCACCACCACCACCACTGGCCGTCGGGTTCCCAGAGGGGTGGGTTCAAAGTTCTGGGGGTAACCCTATAGTAATCTTCTTAAACACTAGCTCACGAGCCCCCACAGGTGTGTTTCCCCTTAATCATTCAATAGACTCAGTTCTTTAGCAAAGCATTTTATTCAAATGGTGTTATAAAACATTTCACCAAAATATCTGGGTTACACTCAACCAGAAATCTACCCAGAGTCCCAGTGGGGAGAGCAGCGAGCACTTAATTATTGTACAACGGTAGTGAGGTATGTGTGCAAGGATGACAATTCCATTTCCTGAATTTCAGGTTCTCCGTGACTTTTCTCCCCCATAGAAGGGTCTGCGAGTCATTCTGCCATTCATCATGGGAAGAGAGTGAGGTCTTGGTTGGTGGGCGATCCAGTTCTGAATCGGACCGCTCTGTGGCTAGGCTGACTAGAAATAAATGGCTAGTGCAAGGTGTGAATGCAGTCTGTACTGTTTAGATATGTTCATTGTCTTGCTAACCTCTTCATAAGCAATTAAGACATTCAAGCCTCCCACCCTTCTTAGGGTGGGCAATGTTTACTTTGCATCTAAAGGTTTTCTCCTTTACCTTCAATATCTCCATCATTTAGCCTCTGTAGACCTTCAGTTTTTTCTGAAGTCTCACTAGGGCACCCCCCCTTTACACCTACTTTATCTCATCTAATCTTCACACCAACCTTATTAGGTTAAGTATGACAAATACTATTCATTCATTCAATCACTGAACATTTATTAGGTGCCTCTTACATGCCAAGCACTGTGCTTACAAAGAAAGGCAAAAGACAGTCCCTGATCTCAAGGAGCTCATAGTCTAGTAGGTATTATCTTACCTCTTTTATAAGTGAAGAAAACTGAGGATCAGAGAGGCAAATTATTTCCTCATGGTCATGACAGCCAAATGTCAGAATCTGAATTTGAGCTCAGGCTACTCCCAGCTCCAGCTTAAATGCTGGCTCATTCACCTTATTCATTCTGAAAAACCAAGTCCATTTCACCGAAAGTCTCCTCTTCTCACCTGCTCTTCATCGCTCCTTTTCCCTTGCCACCTCCTTCATCCTTGTCCCGTGATAAGGCAGCCTTTCTCCTTGCCAAGGCAATGCAGAAGTGATGCCATCCCATCCCATCTTCTCCAGCAGATTGCTCCCATTATCATCTCCACTCTCTCACTCATCTTTAATCTCTCCCTGTCTATTGGCTGCTGCTTCTCTGTCTACAAACATGCCCATATCTTCCCATCCTTAAAAAACCCTCGCTGATCCTACCATCATCACTAGCTATTGCCCTATAACTCTCCTCCCTTTCATGGCTAAACTTGAGAACACTGTCTACACACGGTACTTCCACTTCCATTCCTCTCATTGGCTTCTAAGCCCTCTGCAGCCTAGCTTCTGCCCTCATCATTCAATTGAAACTGCTCTCTCCAAAATTACCAATGATCTTTTTTTAAAAAAATTGCTATAATTTACTTTTTTTTTAATCACCATTTCTCCCACCTTCTGTCCCCCCTCTCCATCCCATGGAACAATTCCATATGACAAATAATATTTTTAAAGAAAAAAAGAGAAAAAATCAGCAGAACCAATTAACACATCAAAAAAGTCTGAAAATGTATCCAATGTTCCACATCCATGGACCTCTCACTTCTGAAGGCCAGTGGGTTAGGAGTGTCTTCTCTAATCTTTTCTTTGTGGGTCATGTATGTAGTTTGTAATTTTGCAACATCCACTTGTATTTTTTCTCATGTAATGCTTATTTAAAAATATGTCTTTTTTAAAAAACATCACAGTTATCCCCAATATCTCTCCCCCTCCCCCTCCCCGAGACCCATTCCATATAGTGGCAACATTAACTCTGTAGCCAGAGTAATCTTGCTAAACCTTGGGTCTGACCACTCCACTCCCCTACTCTGTAGACCCCAGATGTTCCCTGTTACCTCCGGGATCAAATATAAAATGATCTTTTTGGCTTTTAAAGCCCTTCCTGCTGTTGGCCCTTTCCTCCCTTTCCAGCCTTTTTGTACTTTGGGACCTTGCACATATGCTATCTATGGTCTAGTGACACTGGCCTCCTTGTCATATGTGACATTCCATCTTCTGATTTCATGCCTTTTCACTTGTGGCAGCTTATCTTCAACTCCTGGCTTCTTTTAAGACTTAAGCCAAATTCTACTTTCTGCCTTTTCCAATTCCCCTCACTGCTAATACCTTCCCCCTGAGATTATCTCTAATCTATCCTGATATGTCTTATATGTACATAGGTGTTTGCATATGGTCTCTTCCATTAGACTGTGAACTCTTTGAGGGCAGGGAAAGGGGTTTTGCCTTTTTGATTAGCACAGTCCTTACAACAAAGTAAATATTTGCTAAATGCTTGTTAAATGACTTGACTACCTCTTATTTCTTTGGAAAACATGAAAATCCATGTAAAATTCTGAATATCCTTCCTCTCTCATTGCAGGAGGCCGAGGGAAAGATGGCGCCCCAATCATAACCTTCCCTGAGTTTGCAGGCTTCAGCGAAATCCCTGATGAAGATTTCCTGAACGTTGTGACTTACTTGACCAGCATCCCCAGGTAAGCCAGGATGGTCTAGCCTGATCCTTTTCCATACTCTTCCCTACTGTATTTGTGCTCTCTGGCTGTGTATAAGGGCAAAGAGGGAATTTTTCTTCCACACTAGTGCATTTCTCATGAATAGGCTGATCACTTCAGTGAAGGAGATACAATCAGAACTTGAGAGAGAATGGAATAGAAAAACAAGAATGTTGATGGATCTTGATGCCTAAAGTTACATATTTAGAACTGGAAGGAATCTTAAAGGACATCTGATAATAGATAAAAGCTACCAGGGGACGTAGAAGTCATTAAATCCAACCTCCTCATTTTACAGATGAAGAAACTGGGTCACAGAGAAGTTAAGGGACTTAACTAAGGCCACACAGCTACTAAGTCTCTGAGGTGGAATTTCGAGCCAGGTCATCATGACTTCAGATCTGTTATCCTATCTAATACATCATACTGCCTTACCATTCTAAAGGCAGCATGATATGGTAGAGAGAAAACTCAGTTTTGAAGTCAGGAGAAACTTGGGTTCAAGTCCTGGTTTTGACATTTGATAGCTTTGTGACCCTAGGAAAGTCATTTAATGTCTCTGAGGCTGTTTCCTCATCTGTAAAATGGGGATAACAATAGTGTCAACATCTGTGCCCCAGTTTTGTGTGGGGTGGGGTGGGGCGAAGAAGGAACTTTGCAGAACTTAAAGCACTATAAAATGTAGGCAAACACAGTCCATCTGGGGTACCTGCCCTATGACTAAGGTGTCCTTTGGTAATTTCTTTTTTGGCAATTTCTTTCTTCAAACACTGTGAATGTTTTATGAGAAACAATATTCAACACCCATCCATACAAACAGCTACATTTGCTTGATAACTATTTGTATTTAAATTCATTAATTTGAATGTGTAAAATGCCTCGACACTTTCCAGCCCTTCCAGGTGCCCTTTCATTTTTCCTCATGTGACTAGAATTAATATGTATTATCCCATTCTTCTAGGTCTACTTTTTCTATTTTGTTTTTGCATTATCGCGTAAAGGTCTTTGAAGGTTTCTCTTCCATTAATGCACCATGATAAATTTCATCATTCCTTTATTGTGCAACATTGGGTGGCTCTTAGGGTTTTTTCCAATTATATAAAACAGAGTATTTTTTTTAATATGCATCTCTTTTTTGTAGTTGTTACTGTTTTTGATAACACTATCAGAGTATACTCCAAACAATGAAACTATTGGTTCAAAGGGTGTGATTTTTTTGTGTGTATTGCTGGTTTACTCTCCAGAAAGATTCTACAATTTTGCAGTTCCATCAGTAATGAATGACTGCATCTTTTTTCCTCCAAAATCCCACCAGAATTAGATTCTTTGTTTTTAGTTATTTTTGCTAAGTTGATGGGTGGGAGGTAGTAATTTACAAACTGTAATTTACATGTTGTCCCCTACTAGAATATAAACCCTTTGAGGGGAGGGGCACTTTTGGTTTCTGTCTTTGGATCCTCAGTGCCTCACCCTTTTTTTTTTTCTGTTTGTTTCGTTTGGTTTGTTTTTGGACTGCACTGAATTTTACCATATTCTCAGTAAGGGAACTTTCTCTACCAACGCAGATCAGCAAATATTGTGCAACTAATTGTTTTAGAAGGAGTTACTTGAGGGCTTTGAGATTTGAAGAGAAACCGGTGTATGTTAGACATGGGACTTGAACTCAGGTTTCCTTAACTGCTCTTCATTCAAGTCTCTCTCCTTCCACAGGTTAGTCCCTTAATGTGCTTGTTCAGTTGAATTGAATTGACTGGAATTCTCTAATTAATTATTAATGAATTTTTAAATTTGGGGCTTATATTTGTATTTCTATCTATTTATATATATATATGTACATTATATTTGTATGTATCTATTTATATATGTATAGGCATATGCATATGTATATATGGAGAGAGAGAGAGAGAAGGAGAGAGAGAGAGAGAGAGAGAGAGAGAGAGAGAGAGAGAGAGAGAGAGAGAGAGAGAGAGAGAGAGAGATGGATGGCTTCTTGCCCACTTAGTTGGCAGGCATTGTGTCCTTTCTTAGAATGATGCTCATCTTTGAAGAAAGAGCAATTGTCAATCCTGTTTGTTCCGTTCATCTCTTTCACCCCATCATTCTCTGTTACTTCCCTTCATATCTTCATCCCACCTCTGGCGTCTTGGCAAGAAAAATGGGGGATGAAGGAGAAGGCTTGAGATATGGGAATTGGAGTGGCTGGTTTCCAGCTTTCAGTTGTGTATAGATCAGAATAAATGCCTTGGCTAGTTCTGTAAGTTCATGGATCTGGGGTACTCCAAAAGATTGTCTCATATGTCTCCATGAGGACACTAGTGCCTGGTGAGATACTGTGGCACTTGACATATTAAATGTTCTGAAGTCAGTGGGAACAAGGCTCCAGACCCCAGAGGAACCCTTCCTACTTGGTCTTTCATTCAATAAACATTTCTTAAATGCCTGCTATGTGCCGTGTACCATTCTGGGGCCTATGGGGAAGATGTTCCTTCAATACAATGGAAGTTTTTCACTGCTGACCAGCCTCTCTCTGCTGGCACAGGTCACAGTTGTAGGATCATAGCTTTAGGGCTAGAAGGAATGGACCTTAAAAGTAATGTAGTATAACCTCTTTGTTTTATGTATGAGGAAACAGATCCAGAGAAGTTTTATAAAGCTAACATGATCTTGGTCTACATTAAGAGGGCTGGGGCTCCCAGGAACAGGGAAGAGGCACTCCCATCATTCTTTGGGCCTCTTTGACTTCACTTGGAATGTTGGGTTCAGTTCTAGGCACAGCCTTTCTTTCACTGGCAAAGATCCCAGTTGTAGAATCATAGCTTTAGGGGTGGAAGAGACCTTAGAAGCCACCTGGTTCAACCTCATCATTTTTACACGTAAGGAAACCGAGACCCAGAGACATAGTAGGTGCTTAATAAATTCTTGTTGAGGAAACTGAGACCCAGAGATATAGTAGGTGCTTAATAAATGCTTGTTGACTAACTGGCAGAAGGGCCTTGAGCTCATACCATAAGAGGATTGCTTGAACAGATCAGGCATGTTTGATTTGGAAAAGAGAAAACTTAGGGGGAACATGAGAGCCACCTTCAAGAATCTGAAGGCAACTATCACATGGAAGAGGGATAACCCTTATTTTCTTTGGTCCCAGAGGGCAGAACTTGGAGCAATGAGTAGAGGTTGCAAGGAGACCAATTTAGGCTCAATGTCAGGAAGAACTTCTTAAAATAAGGGCATCTAAATGGCATCTGGGATGGAGTGATGGACTTGGAGTCAAGAAGATCTGAGTTCAAATCCAGCCTCAGACACTAACCAGCTATGTGACCCTGGGCAAGTCACTTAACCCTTTTGTCCTCAGTTTGCTCATCTGTAAAATGAGTTGGAGAAGGAAGTGGCAAACCACTCCAGTAACTTTGGCAAGAAAACCCCAAACGGGGCCACAAAGAGTCATGTATGACTGAAAATGACTCAACAGCCACACTAATCAGGGCTATAGAATCTCAAGGGAAGAAGGGAGTCTTCAAGGAGGGAGACATTCTTGGATCTGGGCCTTGGAGGGTGGGTAGACTTTTATTTGTTAATTTAAAAAATGTATGTATTACATACCTACTCTGTCATGTGCTGTATTTTGGTAGGAAGAGAGATGAGAGAGAAAGACAGCATGTGGAAATAGGGATGTGAGCAAAGGCCAAAAGGTGGGAAAGAAGGGGCAGCTGAGTGGCGCAGTGGATAGAGCACCAGCCCTGAAGCCAGGAGGACCTGAGTTCAAATCTGGCCTCAGACCAAACACTCGACACTTACTAGCTATGTGACCCTGGGCAAATCACTTAACCCCAATTGCCTAAAAAGAAACCAAACAAAACAGAAGGTGAGAAAGAAAAACGAGCAGAATTTCAGGGTGGGAAGAGATCACAGAAGTAACTCAATCTAGTACGTGGTGTGATGGGAAAACACTGGCTCTGGAGTCGGAGGAGCTGGGTTCAAATCCTGCCTCTGACGCTTACTCCTCGTTAGACCTTGGCCAAACCTCTTCCCTTCATTTCCCTGGGCCTCTGAAATGAGGGGATTGGGGCCCATAGCCTCTAAATCAAGCCTAGATTTTCCTTTCCACAATTTCCACCCACTGTTCCTGGGGCCAAGCAGAAACCGTCTAATCCTTCTTCCACCACGACAGCCCTTCAGATATTTAAAGCTATAACCTTCTCACACACACACACATCCTAACTGTCTCCTTTATAGGCAAAACATCCCCACTTCTTTCCACTGACCCTTCCAGGGCACCCTCCAGTTCATAAATGTCCTTCCTGAGAAAAGTGAATTCTAGAACTGAGCAGAATAACAGCCTGTGCATTAAGAGTTCTTTAGGCTTATGAGCAACTAAAGCAGACACAAAGTCATTGATTTCTTGGAAATGCACAGGACTGTCTCACCTGTCCTTGCACATCACACTCTTGACTCAGAGAGCTTAGGGCCTGCTAAAACCGACAGATTTTTTTTTCACATGAACAGTGTCTCCACTAATTTCTACTGTCTCACTGTTGTGAAATTGCTATTTCCCAACTGCTTAAATATGCAAGAACAGAGGGATAGGGGAAGAGTCAGAGAAATCAGAGGTTATTTTCTTAGTAGGGTGGTGTCATTAACTGAAATAGGGATGTGAAGAGGAGGAACTGATTTGGCCTAGAAGATCAGGAATATGACTTCATTCAAGTCAAGTTCCTTGTGTCAAGGGAATGTCTAAGCAGAAATGCCCAGTGGGCAGGTGGAAATTAAACAGAGATCCACATGTGATCTGGAACTTAAGAGAAATTGTGATTGAAATAAAATTTTTCCTGAGATTTGCACATGGAGTTGACAGCCTTGGAGCCTTGGTCCAGGCTGTCTCCAATACCAGGGATGTCATCTCTCCCCACCAGCACCTCTCAGACTTCCTAACTTCCCTTGAAGTCCCAGTTAAAATCCCACTTTCCACAGGAAGCCTTCCCTCATCCTTCTTAATTCTATTTTTTTGGGGGGGTTATGCAATGGGGGTTAAGTGACTTGCCCAGGGTCACACAGCTAGTAAGGGTCAAGTGTTTGGTCTGAGGCTGGAGTTGAACTCAGGTCCTCCTGACTTCAGGGCCGGTTCTGTATCCACTGAGCCACCTAGCTGCCCCTCCATCCTTCTTAATTCTGGTGCCTTCCCTTTGTTAATTATTTCCTATTTATCCTGTACATAGCTTGCTTTGTATGTATTTGTTTGCATGTTGTCTCCCCTTGCGAGCTCTTTGAGCTCAAGGACTGCCTTTTGCCTCTTTTTTGTATCCCCAGTGCTTAGTACAGTGCCTGGAACATAGTAGGTGCTTAGTAAATGTTTGTTGATTGATTGAAAGCACGAGAGATTGACTGCACATGTGTAACCAATATCAAATTGTTTTCTGTCTCAGGGACAAGGAAGAGGGAGGGGAGGGGTGGAGAAAAGAAAGGGAGGAAGGAGGAGAAGGAGGGGGAGGGAAGGGAGGAGCCAGAAGAGGAAGAAGGAAGAGGGGAGGGGAGGAAAGAAGGAGAGAATGTGGAACTCAAAAATTTGGAAAACAAGTGTTAAAAATTGTGTCTACGTATAATTGGAAAAAATAAAATATTACAAAACAAAAACAAAGTGGAAAGAAAGCATGAGAGATTAGAAGAGTTAATTAAAGGAGAGTTGTGGTAGAGGTAGAAGAGGAGCAAGAGAATCCATCCATCCATGCATTCATTCCACAAGTATGTACTGAGTGTCAACTACAAGCATGGTGCTCGGCTGGACATACAATCAGGAATGGGTCATGGTCCTTGCCTTGAAGGAGCTTATAGCCCAGTAGGGGAAAGGATCAAAAGTTTGAGATCGTCTTTAGGCTTGTGAGCAGCTAAAGCTGATACATAGCCATTGATTTCTTGAAGATGCATGGGAATGCCTCAAGCATCCTTGCACACTGTGGGCTGTTGTTAAGCAAAAACATTTCCCCGCTCTCTTTTGAGGGTGGGAGTGCAACTGAGCCACAGGACTCCCTATTTCTGTTTCAGTTACTGGTTCATGTTGTGTTGTGTCACCAAGTCCTGTCCCCAGATGCTTGGAATCAACTTTGTGTAATAACAGGAAAAGCAATTCCTTCTTCTCTGGGACAGGGATCTGTGCCACACGTTATCAGCTCCTCATTAAGTAACCGGCCCTAGTCCAAGTCCCAAAATCTGCCCATCTGATGGCTAGAATAAGAAAACTTTTAGGTTAGTGGAGTGGAGGGGAAACATGCTTGAAGTTCATTGTCGGGTAAAGCTATGCTGATTTGCATATATGCATTCTTCTATAATGAAGAATTCTGTATAACAAATGTTTTCTCTGATATTTGTTCATATAAATAGTCACATTTTATAACAAAAAGAGGTGAAAGCTCCAAGATGGTCTATTACATAGCAATGAATAGACAGATAGTTCAATTAATTTTTTAAAAATTGAATTAAGGGGAGAGGGCAGCTAGGTGGCACAGTGGATAGAGCACTGGCCCTGGAGTCAGGAGGACCTGAGTTCAAATCCAGCCTCAGACCAAACACTTGACACTTACTAGCTGTGTGACCCTGGGCAAGTCACTTAACCCCAATTGCCTAAAAAAAAAAATTTGAATTAAGGGAATTTAAAAAACATAACTTAAAAGGACCACATTATTTTGGTAATGTAATTAATTATTTAAATTTAAATTTAAAAGTAATTAATTTAATTACTTCTGGCTTGGTTTGTCTGAAGTTATGAATGAAGCTTTTCCCACACTTGAATGAGTTCTACCTCACACAATTCATGAATGGATGTTATTGGGCAAATTACTTAATTTATGGACTTCAGTTTGCTCCTCATTAAAACAGGCAGGGGTATCAGGTATGAAGGCATATTGTCTATTGTCCACTGTCTTTGAAGGCTAAGGTTGGTGGGTCCATTGATTTCAAGAGTTCTGAGTGACGGTAAGGCCAAAGTAGATTAGATATCTTCATTAAGTCTGGGACCAATATGTTGAGCTTCCAGGAATGAGGCCAGGCATGAAGCTACCAGGCTGTCTAAGGAAGGGTGAGCCAGCCCAGGTTAGAAACACCAGGTTAAAGCTTCCATGTGGATCAGTATTGGGATCCTGCCTGTGAATGGCCACTACCCTTCTAACCTGTAATGGGAAGGGGGAATATATACATATACATATACATATACATATACATATACATATACATATACATATACATATACATATACATATACATATACATATACATATACATATACATATACATATACATACACATACACATACACATACACATACACATACACATACACATATACATATACATATACATATGCATATACATATACATATACATATACATATGCACCATAAAGTGAATATATGCAAAATACTTAAATGTAAAGTAGCTTGGGAAGGACAGAAAGTACTAGTAGTTGGGAGCATCTGGAGAGGATTTATGGTACGTGAAGATGGTACCTAAGCTGCATCTAAACCAGAATTTAAGAATATCTTGAGTGACCAAGCTGCACCAATGGATGTAATACATTTTTTTAATCCACAAGGCAAAAAAAAAATAGATACAGGATGACAATTTTTATGTCAGAGTAAAATTATAATGACATTTTTGCATTGATTAATGTAATGTGGTCCTTCCAGTGTTAAAAGCAATGCTCTGAGGTAGAGATACAGATCGAGGGCATTTTGGACATATGGGATGGCCAGTGCAAAAGCAGAGAGAAGGAAGATGGTGTGTCATGTGTGGGGAACAGAGAGCCCCAGTTTGGCTGGATTGCAGAGTGTAAGGAAGGAGAGTAATGTCCAATGAGGCAGGAAAGATGGGTTGGGGCCAGGATGTGTAGGGCTTTTGATGCTAAACAAAGGAATTTATATTTGCTTATATCATCAATAGGATGTCACTAAAGTTGACCACTCATGACTTACTTCATTGCACATCGTGGGCTTTCTTTTCTCCCCCATCTCCATTATCCTGGAAAAACAGACAGTGAAGGGGACTGCCTAGGTGAGAAGGAAAATGCCTATGTATTTAAGATGTATTGTAGAGGAAAATCTGCAGCCAGATCTGACGGGTAGATAGTAAGATGAGGGGAGGTAGAAAGCAGATGAGTTTTAGGTGAAGATGTCAGGATGGTGCCAGAATATTGTTCACATCCTTCATTTTTAATAAGGGCAAAACTTAATTTGCTTGGACCTCGGGCCTAAAGAAAAGTTGGCCATTGTCTACCAGTCCTAAAAGGAAAAGGAGCAAAACCCTAACAAACAAAGGTGAACTGTTGTTTTCTCTTTCAGCATAGTCCCTTATTCTTATATTTGAGCATTTTTTTCCTCCCAGGGACAATTCTAGTCAACTAGTTACTATCTGCTGCATAATTTGTCAGTTATACCCAAAAGTAAACTAGAGGCAGCAAGAATACTCCCTTTGGAGTCAGAGGACCCAGGAGTCTCTCTCCTCCCTTTCATTTCCTAAGCATCAGTTTTCCCATCTGTTAGATGGCAATGATACTTATACTACCCCACTTCACTGGTTGTTATGAGGAAAGTACTTTGGACTTTGTAAAGCTCAAGTCCTACAGAAATGACACACTTGGTAAAATCAAACTCCCAATCTATAGCCGTGTTTATGACAATGCCAGTCTAACTTCTTTTGCTAAATATTTCTCAGAGGTCACATTTTAATCTGTGCTCTTTGTTTTTACAGCATAGTAATTGCAGGAAATGCTCGTTTCCCTCCCAACCTCTCCCTCAAGACTGAATTCTTCTTTGTGCCAAAGCAAAATTAAATTAAATTAAGCAAAAAAACCCATGCCCCTTCAGGTAACTACCTCTAACAATGTGTACAACATCATGCCATTGTGTAGTTCCCTTTCTCTTTGACATGAAGAGGAAAGTATATTGCAATATTTTTTTTTCCTTTTTAGTTGGTCAGAGTTTGACTTCCTTCTGGGGCATTTTCCACTTTGCTCTTGTAGTCACTGTTGTTCTCTTGGCTCTACGTATTTCTTTATGCATCACTCTGTGGCAATCTTCCCACTACACTTAATTCTGCAAAACTCAAGTTTTTATATGCATGCACAGATCATTGAGTTTCTATTCTCCATTCTTGGACCTACTTCCCCTGTCCAATTGTGTCTTCATTGCTGGAAAGTGGGAGTATCTCATCATCCAGGCATTATTTGTCCTATTTTTAATTTATTCTCTCTCTCTCTGTTTTCTCTCTCTCTCTCTCTCTCTCTCTCTCTCTCTCTCTCTCTCTCTCTCTCTCTCTCTCTCTCTCATTCTATCAAAGAACCAACGCAGTGAACATTTTAAAAGTTCATGCTGTTGTCCCTAATTTTTTTTGCTTTCTGGTGAGGCAATCGGGGTTAAGTGACTTGCCCAGGGTCACACAGCTAGTAAGTGTCAAGTGTCTGAGATTGGATTTGAACTCAGGTCCTCCTGACTCCAAGGCCAGAGCTCTATCCACTGCGCCACCAAACTGCCCCCTATTTTTTTTTTTAAAGATCAGTCACACTCACTAGAATATATAAAGAATAGACTCACTTCAGGAATAATAGGCAGTGTGGCATAATGGAGCTATAGCTGACCTTGGAGCCAGAAAGATCCAGGTTCTGCTTCTAACACATTGTGGCCTGGGGAAGTCACTTTATGTCCTTGTGTTGTAGATAACTCTCTGAGAAAATAAGTTGCAGAGAAGGTGCTGACTTGCATTGGTAGAACAAGTTTCCTCATCTGGGAATTCTCTCTATCAATGAAAGCACAGGTCCAGTCCCTATGATGTCAAGGAAAAGGGTAGAACTCCCAGGGTTGTTGTGAGCATCAAATTAGCATTTGTAAAAGTGCTTAACGCAGTACCTAACATGTTTTTTTTGTTGTTTAGTTGTTTTCAGTCTGCCATTTCCTTCTCCAGCTCGTTTTACAGATAAGGAAACTGAGGCAAATAGGGTTAAATGACTTGCCCAGGGTCACATAGCTAGTAAGCATCTGAGGCCACATTTGAACTCAGGTCTTCCTGACTCCAGGCCTGGTGTTTTACATGCTGCACCACTTAGCCACCCCTCCTGGAACTTAATAAATGTTTGCCTTGGGGCAGCTAGGTGGCACAGTGGATAGAACTTTGGCCTTGGAGTCAGGAGGACCTGAGTTCAAATCCAGTCTCAGACTCTTGGCACTTACTAGCTGTGCGATCCTGGGAAAGTCACTTAACCCCAATTACCTCACCAAAAAGCAAAAAATGTTTGCCTCATTCTCTTTCCCTATCTAATACAACACCCAGCTGCCTAAGTGGTTGTATGGGGGATAGCTAGTGCGATAATGTAGAGATGGGAGATGGTGTATCTTATGTGAGGAACTCTGAGAAGGCAATTTGGGCTGGATTGTAAAGTGCTTGAAGAGGAGTAATGTATAATAAGCCTGGAAAAGTAGGTCAGAGCCAGGTTGCAAACGACTCTATATGCCAAGAATGAGCCTCATTGACAGTAAGGAATGGAAGAGATATGGTGGCCAACCGTGGTAAGAATTTCAATCGTCATCTTTAAATAAATAGGGAGGTGTGGGGGGCCCTTCTATTTATTTAAAAATTACAGTTGGATTCTTACCTTGACTTTCTTTGACTTTGATGAGTTTTTGGCCTAAAGGGTCAATCGTGTAAGAACTCCTAGGAAAACCTCATCCCACCCATTCCTTTGCTAGTCTTTGAACATCTAGTGCTCAGCAGTAGATAAACAGTGGATTTCTGATGAGCACAGTCTTTTTCTGGACCTGTTTATTCTTCTCCAAGGACTAAAAGCATCTTGTGGAAATGAGGGGCTGGATCAGGCAGTGCCCCGTCTGAGTTCCTGGTAGCCCCAGTGGCCTCCCTTATCTCTCCAGTGTTCCCAGATTCCCAGAGCCAGGTGCGATCTGAGCTGCAGATAGCACCACCCAGCTATTTCTGAGGTGCCTTTATTCAAGAGTGAGGCTTCTCTTTGGAGGAAGAGGTGGCTCCCCAAGTGAAAATTAGGGAGAAACCTTCTAGGTGCTAATAACAACCACTATCTTCAACACCAGCTTTCAAGGATTCCTGTCTAGGAGTCTGTCCAGCTTGCAGCTTACTTGTCCAGACTTCTCACACCGTCCTTCTCCCCATATTCTCTGCATTCCAGTGACACTAGCCTCCTTGCTGCTCCTTACATAAAACATTCCATTGTCTGACTCTAGGAATTTTCACGAGGAATCTCCCATCCCTGGAATCCTCTCCCCATTATCATCACCACTTCTGGGCTTCCCTGGCTTCCTCAAGTCCCAGCTAAAATTTCACCTTCTAGAAGAAGCTTTTCCTCCTGCTTTCCTCTGAGATTTTCCATAGGTTCCATTCTGCCTCTTGTGAAGCGATTGAGATGCTGTAGGTGATTGGCCCAAAGGGAACACCAATGCCCGTATGGGTAAAGCTTGGTGTACTTTAGCTTTGCCGTCTTCTGACACGGTAACTTGTTTAGGTTTTCCATCAAAGCAGGAAGATTTCCTTTCACTTGAAAGATTGTGACCAGCAGGATGCTCAGAAGAAGAATATAGGAATGGTCCAACCAGTCCTTGGGCTTCTGCCTACTGAGCCATTCTCTGCATCTTTGTCCTTTCCCCCCAACGACTTGTACTGTAGTCTCTACCTCCTTAGCCTCTTTCTAAGCCTTCAAAGTACCTGAGCTTTTTCTTGGCAGCCCAGGGTTCCTCACTGAAAATAGGAGCCCAGCTTCGTTGTGTTTGGGACCAAATACTGGAAAACATCTATCATGTTCCCACTGAGTCATCTCTCCCCTGAGCTAAACATTCCTGGTTCATAGGACATGATCGTAAATCTCTTCCTTATCCCTGTCGGCCTCCACTGGGCATTCCCCAGTTTATCAGTGTTTATGATTTCTGGCTTTCATCCTGTTTCCCTTGTTCGTGGTGGGAAAATTCAGAAGGCCGTTCCCCTCCCATTCCAAAGGGCAAAGAGGGTGTTTCTTCCTCCCTCCCTGTTCCTTCTCCCCACTCTCCACTTCATATTTGAAGGCCTGGTCTCTTGCTGAGGGAGTGTCTTTAGGGCCATTCTCGGCCCCAGGACTCTCTTTATCTGATTAGTTACCAGACCCATTCACTGAGCATGAGCTGTCTGAGTTTTCTTCCAGCTCTCAGCCCAGACTAGATCAAGGCACTCGATCTGCCCGCTTTCAGAGCTGTGAAAACAAAGGTCTCGGACTGTCTCCCTTTCTCTTGTCTCCCTCCACCAGGGAGGCAGGTAGGTTGATAACAAGCATTTATTAAGCACCTAAGAACTAGGGATACAAAGAGAAGCAAAAAGAAATATAGTCCTTGTCCGCAAAGAGCTTACATTCTAATGGATCAGCCAGTCCATCGATATGCATTTATATGCCAGGCACTATACTAACCAATAAGGATACAAAAAAAAAAGCAAAAGACAGTCCCTGCCCTCAAGGAGCTTACAGTTGAATGGGGGAGAGGAGGATTAAGGGACACCTGGGAAGGAGCATGGTGGCAAAGTCCTTAAAATTGGAAGCACAGCTGGGAGAGGAATGAGATGGTTAGTCTAAGCCCACCTCCAAAACTGACCCCCCCTTTCCCCAAAAAAAGGAACTCACCAATGAGAGGAGCCTGGCATAACAGAAGGCTATTGTAGCTTCTCATTGGAAGATTCTAGGTTTGGGGAAAAGTTCCAAGGTGAGAGGGCACTGATTGAGGGTCCATCCTGCAACCTCTCTTGATTACCTGGGCATCCTACTTCACCACATTGGTGGGACCTCTTCCCCAACCCCTCCCAGCACTCCCCAGAACACCATGTGCAGGCATCTGACCACTCTGATAAAGGCTGTTTGTCCTCTCTGTCACTCTTTCTTCCCAACCCAAGAGGTCATTCTTTTCCAAACCCTCCTGGCCATACCAAATGAAGCAGTCCCAAGGGACCTCAGAATGTGGTTATGGCTTCAACACTTTCCATCGTGCTAATTATATATTAGCTAAGATCGTTACAGAATAGAAGAGCATTAGCAATTAAGCATAGATGAACAGTCAAAGCCAAGAGCAGTTGTAGGTAGTGAGGTGCCCCTTACTCATACGGTTGATGCTTTGTGCTGGGCTACTATCCTGGCACAGATGGTGAGGGTCGCAAGAGCAGTGCCCCCGAGTCCAGTGACTGCTTTTATCCTTCAAATCCTGGACATCAGCCCATCAGCTGTTGTCAGAACTGGGACTGTGGGACTCAGGGCATGGCATCTTTGTACTCTCCCCTCCCCATTTTATGAGCATGTTTTTCACATAGTTAATTTTTCCTCTGTATTGCTGCCCTGGGATACTGTCTCATCCTGACTCTATGTAAAGGACTGGGACATTGTGGGATTCACTGCAGCTCCTGGACAAAGCCCACTACAAATAGCTCACTTTTTGTGGTGCTTTAAGGTTTGCAGAAAGTACTTTGCATAGATTATCTTTTTTGAACCTCACAAACCTGGAAGGTAGGTGCTATTATTATTCCCATTTTTACAGGTAAGGAAACTAATATCCAAAGAGATTTGGCAACTTGCTTAGCACCCAATGGCCGTGAGGTGGGATTTGAACTCAAGTCTTCCTGATATCTGGTTCAAACATCATCTACTATGCTAGATTCCTTTGGTACTAGTTCAAAGAGTATACCCTGAATGTAATCTATTTGTCAGAGGCTCTCCCCAACATGAAAAATAATAGAATCATAGCTCTAAAGTCAGAAAGTACCTCAGCGATCATCTGGTCCAATCCTCTCATCTTATGGATGAGGAAACTGAGTCCCAGGGAGATTGTTATGACTTGTCTAAGGTTACACAAGCACTAGGTGGCAGAGCTGGTTTTTGAAGCCACGCCCTCTGACACCAGAGCCATTGTTCTTTCCCTCACCTTCCAGAAAGTCAAGGTATACCTTGAGGATCTTTTACTTATCTGCATTATTTCCCTTACCTACAGAATATCTAGCCTTTCCCCAGGGGTGGTTACCAGCTCTCCCTACAAGCACTAATGCTCACAAAGCTTCAAATTCAAAGCTTCACAAAAGGTGTTCTGTATGAACAGTTTCATTTATACAACAAGTACACAGAAAGGGCCTAGCCAAGACTATTGAAAGCCCCTTCCTCCTTCCAGTGGGCTCTTCCATCTTGGGAACCTATCTGTTACCCATAGGATTTGGAAGTTCTCAGGATTTGATCTTACATTCTGGTTCTCCCTGCCTTGTCCATTCTACCTCCAGTACTAGTCCTTTCCTGAACTTCTCTGATCTTCTGCTCCCACTTTTTCTGGAACTTCTGGGCTGACTCCTGCTCTTGTCTCAAATCACTTCTTAACAAATTCCTTCTTGACAAAGGCAAGAGAGGAGTTAGAGCTAGCCATCAGGAGAAGAAGGCTTGCCCCTTTGCAAAGCCCACTACACATACTTAATATTTCGTCCCTAAAGCTGTAAGAGTCTCTTTTAAGATCAATAACACTTAAGAGAAAGGGAAAAATCAATAAAACTATATAGAAGCTTTCTGGGAAAACATTTAATCTGTATATTACTAATTACTGTTGCTGAATTCAGCAGAAAGAAAAAAGTTATCGATCTCTAATAAATTCATTGATTTATTCTTTCTGGTCTACAGGTACTGTGGATTCATTGATGACAAACCTAATGCTATTTTTTTAAGCAAATAAAATTGGTCTCCAAATTCCCAGGCTGTCTGAAACTCCAGATTGGTTCCGCATAAAGCACCAGGCAGCTTTTGTTAGTAGAAAGAGCACAAACCTGAGAATCAGGAGATTTGAGTTTTATGCCAGTTTTGCCATGAAATAGCCACATAACCTCAAGAAAGTCACTTAGCCTTTCAGATCCTCAGTTTTCTCACCTGTAAAATGAGGGAATGGACTAGATGTTCATTAAGGCTTGTGCTGGAACCAGTTCAAACTGATTGTGAAATTTTCAGTGTGAGAATTTATACCCTGGAAGTCAACAAACACTACAAATCAGGTTTTGATTTATTGCTTTGTGAATGGTCTAGACTTAAGAGAGTGATGGAAAAATGTTAATAATGAAGACTAAACTTAAAAGTGTGTCTCGAGTCTAATTGTTAAACATTTACCAGCACACTCCTGCATTCTATACTCGTTCAAGATTTGTCACCTTAGAGTCAATCCTAATTTTTCCCTCTCTCTCATCCTCCCCCATCCAGCCAGTTGCCATGTTTTGTTTAACCAGCTATCACATATCTTTGTATCCATACCCTCTTTTCCACCCATGAGGATAGAATTCTAGTTGAGGCCTTCATCACCCCTTTTAAAAAGTTTCTCATTTGGTTTCCCTACTTTTAATTTCTCCCTTCTTCAATTCATCTCCCACATAATTGCTAAATCACCTTCCTGATGTGCATAGAACTAACCACCATCACTCTCCAGTTCAAAAGACTCCAGTAGCTTCCCATTATCTCCAGAATAAAATCAAAGCTTGTCATTTGAGAACCTTAATGATCTCCCTCTAGCCTACTTTTTCCAGGCTTATTTCACATTATTCCCTTTCACAAACTCTACCTTCCAGCCAGAGTCACCTTCTTACTGTTCCTTGAATTCAACATCCCATCTCCCACCTTGGAACCTTCTTGCGGGGTATCCTCAATCTCTGGAATGCTGTCACCTCTGTCTCTTAGAATCCCTAAGCTTCAGTCAGGTTTCACCGCTCACCAGAATTCTAGTGTTCTTTCCCTCCGTGAACTATCTTGTATTTACTTATCTGTTTATATACTGTATCTTCTAGTAAAATGTAAGCTTCCTGAGGGCAGGCATTATTTCTTTTCTTCTTTTCTTTTTTAGCCAGTGACTAGCTCAGTGTCTAGAGATTTTGTTGTTGTTGAGTTATTTTTCAGTCATGTCTGATTCTTCATGATCCTATGTGGGATTTTCTTAGCAGAGATACTGAAGTGGTTTGCCCTTTTCTTCTTCAGCTCATTTTACAGAAGAGAAACTGAGGTAAACAGGGTTAAGTGACTTGCCCAGAATCATACAGGTAGTAGGTGTCTAAGGCTGGATTTGAACTCAGGTCTTCCTGACTCCAGGCCCAGTGTTCTAGCCATTGCACCACCTACCCTCCCTAACTGCTATTTCTATTCTTGTCCAATTCCAATCTATTTTTCATGTCACTCCCAGAATAATCTTCCTTATACATAAAATTGGTCATGTCAGTCCTCTGATGAAAAGCTTTCATTGGCTCTCTATCTCTGTCTGGAATTTGTGGCTTTCTACCACCTGGCACCAGCCTTCTTTCCCAAGCTTATCTCATAGTATTGCCCTCCATTTATTCAGCACACAGATGAGGCAGGACAGAACTCTTCTTCATGAACCCATACTGTATTCACCTTGCTCCATCTTTTCAATACTCTCCCTCTTCCTCCTCTTCTTCTCTTAACTTCCTACTCACCCTTTAAAGCACAATTCACATGTTACCCCCTTTTCCATATCTTCTCTGCTGTCCCTGGCCAATAATGACCATCCCCTCTGATTTTCTGTAGCACTTGGATAGCTATCTAATGCACTTTCCACGTAATGACATGTATGATGGCCAACAATGTCTATTCCTTATCCCCCTACAAAGCTATAAACTCCTTGGGGGCAGGCAATCTTGTTTTCTCTGACCTTTGGTTCTCTGCCTACTTCTCTGACCATTCTTTCTCCATCATATATATATATATATATATATATATATATATATATATACACACACACACACACACACACACACACACATACACATATGTATATACACATGTATCACTTTAAGTTTTGCCAGTCTTGCAAAGCTTTATAAATACGATCTCATTTTATCCTTACAATAACCTTGGAAGGGAGGTGCTATTATTATCCCTTTACCTTACAGATGAGGAAACTGAAGCTGAGAGACATAAATTGGCTTGTGTATAGTCACAAGGCTAGTAAATGTCTGAGGCAGGATGTGAACTCAGGATCTCCCTGACTGCAAGTCCTATGTTCTATCCATAGGGATCCCTTGCTGCCTTTATAACATGTTATTAGACACTGAGCTTCTTAGGCACCAGAGCTTCTTCCTTCCCTGCTCAGCTCCCCAAGACTTACTCAAATCAGCCACTCCTCCCATAGCTGACCTCCTTCCCCCAAGGGTGCTTACAGCTATTTTCTCTAAGAAACAATTTGACAATCATGCCTTATGATTCCAGGCACTTTTAAAAATTATAGTCACTTTTGAAGACAGGAAAATAAAAGTAGGAACATTAAAAATAAATGAATAAAAGGAGTGTCCTAGAAACTCTCAGGCTAAGCAGAAGAGAGAAAGATTCTAGGATTCAGAACAAGAGGGAATCTTAGAGGTCATTTTGCCCAATGTTTTATTAATAGGTAAACTGAGTCCCAGAGAGACTTGCCCAAAATCACAAAGCTAACAATTAGTAGGAGAGTCAGAGGATTTAAACCCAGGTTTTCCAACTACAGAGACAGCTAGGTGGTACAGTGGATAGAGCACTTGGCCTGGAGTTAGAAGACCTGAGTTCAAATCTGGCCTCAGACACTTACTAGCTGTGTGACCCTGGGCAAGTCACTTCACTCTGTTTGTCTCAGTTTCCTCATCTGTAAAATGAGCTGGAGAAGGAAATGACAAACCACTTTAATATCTCTGTAAGAAAACCCCAAGTGAGGTCATGAAGCGTCAGACACAACTGAAAAAATGAGTGACTTCAAATCCCATGCTTTTTCTCTGCTCTGTGGCCGAGGAGAAATGGGCCAGAGGTAACAGGGCCTAGATTTGTCTCACTTGGCAGAATATAAAGTCCTTGAAAGGAGGATTGTTTTTGTTTTTGTCCTTCTGTCCCTCGCCTGGCACAGAGTAGGCACTTAATGCATGCCGCGTTGGTGAATTGACTGACTGCATGTAAGGCATTTGCATGTTCTAAGGAAGGCAGAGCAAGGGAGGAAATAGTCTTTCCTGGAGGCTTTGCTTTTACAAGGATCAGAATATCACTGGGCTTAGGGCTAGAAGGGACTTTGGGGATTATCCAGTCTCACCCCTCACTGTACAGAGGATTAGGGGAGGGAGAAGGGCACCTGATCAGACTGTGAGGTCTCAGCAGACACATTTCCTTTCATGCGTGTCCTGATTCTTGATTACACGTTTCCAAGCTGTATTCCACTCCCCTGATTTCTGGTGAGCTGTTTGCACCCTGCACTGAACGTGTAGCCTTCTCCCACAGCCTGGATGCAGTCCTCAGTAGAAGCCAGCACCAGCCCCGTGATATGTCAGCGTTTTTGGAGAAAACATGCCAGGGCCCAACATGGGGGTGTCCTGCCTCCCCCATGCATCTGCCAGGTTTCAGTCAGGCATGGAGACATGTGGCCTTAGTTGGCACGCCTGCCTTTACCACCCAGAGATGAAGCAGCTGAGAGGTAGGAACGGATAAAAGATTCATGTTTGATGAAGGCTGCCAGGCAGCCTCAGGGTACATAGTAGGAGCTGCCTTTGCTTCCCGGGAGCCATCCAGCACAGCTCTTCACCCAGCAAGGCAGGGACACTTGTGGCCAACCTGGGAGCAGTATGGAGTCTGGTCTCTGCTATGGTGTCTGCCCCAAACTCCTGCGGGTCTGTGTAACCCTGCACATCTCTTCATGTTTCTTTGCAGTCTGGAGGCTGCCAGCATCGGGTTCATCATTGTTATTGACAGAAGGAGAGATAAATGGAGCTCCGTAAAGGCATCCTTGACCCGAATTGCAGTGAGTACACGTGATGTTTACTTGTTTTTACTCTGCTGTTTATGATGGAGAAAATGTAAGTTTGCCTGACCTGGGAAGAGACCCCCCCTCCCTTCTCACTTTCCCTTTGCCAGCAAAACATGTCCCCCCCCCCCCCATCTCTTGGAAGGCAAGAAGCTGGGGGATGTGTCAGCTTTCAGGCAGAAAGGATTTTCTGAATTCTAAAGAATACCCAATTATATCCTGGGTCTGGCTAGACAGAGCAGAGCAACCAAAATTCTTGGCCATGAATGGACCAAGGTGATCATTTCATATATGTTTAGAAAACAAAAAGCATGTCAGGCATGCCTTCATCCTCTTATTTCAACACAGACCCTGTTGAGTTTGGGAGGTAAAGTGGACAGATATATTGTTGTTACTTTTTCTGAGTGTTTAGGAAGAGATGGTGGCTAGAGGGCAGTCAGGAAGAACTCAGTTCAAATCCTGCCTCAAATCTTTACTAGCTATGTGATCCTAGGCAAGTCACTCAATCTCTCTGTGCCTCAGTTTCCTCATCTGCAAAACTGAAGGCGTTAGATTCCAGGGTCCCTTCCAGCTGTAAAAGCATGACCCTATGTTCATTTCTTTTAAGCTATTGAGTTTTTTTAAAAGCCAGTGTAATTCTCAATTCTTATGTTTTTTTTCCAGTTAAACTCACTGGGAAGAGAGGGTGAGAATGACCATTTATTGAAAGATTTATTTCTGCAGTTGTGCTTTAAGTACATTCTGATGGTCTCAAAGGGCCCCTTGTCCAGATCTCCTGTCCCCCAGCCTCTCCTCATCACCCTTTCTTTTTTAAAAAAGGATTTGGTCTCTTAAAGTTTGAGTGACAAAGGCAATAGGTACAGCATTAGGCTACGGGACCTGATCAGCAAGGGGGAGTAGTTGGAGAGGCTTAAGAGCATGGGCAGAGGGGTGGCTCATTCATTTTATTTTGTGGCTAGGCAGTGGGGTTAAGTGACTTGCCCAGGATTATACAGCTAAGAATAGTCAGAGGTGGAACTTGAATCCAGGTCTTTCTGGTGATGAGGCTGGCCCTTTCTTCCCACCTTATACCGTAATCAGCTGTCCCTTATGCTTCAGGATAAATAGAATTCCAGGTAATTCTAGTGATAGGACTTAGCAAAATTCCAGGTTCTTCCGAGGGTTGCATGCATGCATGATCTAGGGTGGGAGCCCTTAACTTTGTATATGTGTCATGGCTCTCTTTGGCAGTCTGGTGTCTATGGACCCCTTCTCAGAAAAATGCTTTTAAATGCATAAAATAAAATGCATGGGATTACAGAAGAAAATAATTATATTGAAACCTAGTTATTAAAATAGTTTTTTATTTTTTAACTTTAAATATTTTATCTTTTACCAATTGCATGTAAACATTTTTAATAGTTTTTTAAAATTTTGTCAAATATTAAAAAAAACAACAAATTCTCAGACCCCAGCTTAAGAACCCCTGTTTTTAAGAGACAAGGAGGGGAAAACACTGATTCTACCCTGACAGTTTGATTCCTTGAGTCTATTTGTGGCTGTAGAATTATCCTTTCTAATGACTCCACCCACACTTGGCATCTTGAGAATACAACTATAACTTGGAGAGTTGGCCTGAAGTGGGGAGGGAAAGGGCAGGAAAAGGAGCTCCTAGAAGAACTGGGTAATTAAACAGGGCTGACCCTCTCTGAGGAATGTTCCTAGGCATGCTACATTGTAGATGGGTGTTGCCAGCTTTTATGTGTCCCTACTCCATCCTAAGAATTCTCTAGCAGAGTTTACCTACCAAGGGACACCTAGTTCCCTCCAGACCAGTGGGCACCTGGTCATTTGGAACGTGGTAACAGCTGTGGCACCTGTGACTGTTTCTGCCGTCTGTCATGAATCCTTTCACCTTCATTGGCTCCCACTTTTGGGGTCTACACAAGAGTCCATTGGGGTGAAGGGCCTCTAGATAATATTTCCCTTTATTTGTTAGTCTCCTGCAGAGAGTGAGTCCAGATTTAGTGCTACAGGAGACCTTGGTGGTGATCAGCTCCAACTCCCTATTTTACAGATAAATAACCTAATATCCAATGAAACCAAGAGATTTGCCACAGGCCACATAGGTTGTGAATGAAAGAGCCGAAATTCAAATCCAGGTCCATTCACTGGGGATCTGACACTCTGTATGCTGTGCCATTTTGTGCACCCCCTTAAACATTAAACCATAATATAGTAAACACCTCCAATTTGTAACTGGGTAACACAGTTGTTACCAATAGCAACTATGTCTGATTGGATGGAGCCCGGTAATTAGCTGGAGACATGTAAGTAGATTAGAAGCATAGACTATGCTTGGGACGTGAGCTTCTCTGCACCCAGAATTCCCAGCCCAGCACCTGTGGACAAAGGCACACAAAAGTGGGATGGTCCCCGTCCTCAGAGAGCTTGCACTCAACTGGTGGATGTAATGAGGATGTGGATCAGTAAATACAAGGTGATCTGAGGAGGAAGAAGGCATTAACAAGCCAAAGGTGTGTAAGAGCACTTAATACCTAGGGAGGGAGAGGAGCACTTTAATAAACTCCTAAATCACTTGCTTTTTTGCTTTGTCTAAATCTGTGATTTCACTGATGTAGGAAAATCCTGGTCAGGAAACACCTTCTACCCACCCAGGTCAGTACCTGCTCTGGAAATTAGTATTAAGTGAGAGAGCACTTATTACCTAGAGGAGGGGCCAGGAAATGTTTACATACAACTTGAGATGTGCAGTTCAATTCAACAAGCATTTATTAAGTAGACTTACTACCGTGCTAGCAGCTGGGGAAACAAATGCCCGATTGAGCTTCCCCACCTTCTAGGAATTTGCCTTTTGCTAGCAGAAGCACTCCATTTCCCCCCATATCCCAGAGATGATTTCATGGGGTCTGGCTCCCAGACCTCTTCCATCCACATCCAAGCTGGGCCATTTGGGGCACTCCTTTAATTACTCGTGGTTCACTCTAGCACCCATCACCTAGCATGAGATGTAGGAAACAAGCGGGTCTTGGATGTGAGATGCCTTTCCTCATGACCTTTTTTCATTATTCCAGGGAGCGTTTCCAGGAAACCTGCAACTTGTCTTTGTCCTTCGGCCATCCCGCTTTATCCAAAGGACCATCGCTGACATTGGCATTAAACTGTATAGAGATGACTTTAAAATGAAGGTACCGGTAAGCACAGCTTTCCATCTTCCATTTTCGTTGTCAAAATTTCTGCCTCTGCTTCTTTCATCTCCTCTTCCTTTCTCTCTTTTTCCCCTTCTTCCCATTCTTCTTCCCCTTTCTCATTCTTATCTTCTCCTCCTCCTCCTCCTTTTCCCTTCATCTATTCCTATCTTCCTCTTTTTACACACCAGATTTTTCACAAGTGCCTTCCACTGTACAGTAGACAAAGATAGATAAAATCTGGTCCCTGAAGCCAAGGAGGTTATAGTCTAGTTCCAAAGACAAGACAATATGCATATCAAAATATCACTGACAATCTGAAACAGAATATGTTAGGTGCCAATGGCTTGGTCTCAATTCAATTCAATTTAACACAAATTTTTGGAGTGCCTCCTATGTGCAGGGCACCGTGTACCAGGGATACAGAAAGATAAAAGTAATCCCGACCCTCAAGGAGAAAATAAATGAAATAAAGAGACAGTGTGAAGTAATCAATAAAGAACCCACCTCCAAAGCAGGAAATCTGGTCTCAGTCTCTGCCTCTGACACATTCTGGCTGTGTGGCTCTGGGCAAGTCATTTAACCTTCTGTGCCTTGGTGGAGGTGGGGGAGGGAGGCTAATTTCCAGAGCACCTGTATGGTGTTTCCTTACCAGGATTTCCCTACATCAATGAAATTACAGCTTTAGACAAAGCAAAAAAAGGCAAATGATTTGGGAGTTTACTAAAGGGAAAGATGATTATGACCTGAGGAAGTGGTGAGAAGTGAGGTTTGGAAGATGTGTTCAATCAGGCTAAGGAGTTTGGAATTGATCCATGGGATTTCAAAAGTTTTCCAAGGAGGGGTGTGTGTGTGTGTGTGTGTGTGTGTAGAAAATTATGTTTATAGGATTATAATCCCCAGGATTAACCTGGGGATAATGTGCATGGGGGGGGCAGGGAACAGAGAAGCCCTAGAATTGCTTCTAGTACTGTGTGAGGGATATAGAAAGGTAAAATGTGGTTGTACCCTAATGAACTTAGAGTCTATTTGTGGAGATGAGACCTACCCACAAGAGATACTTCACAATCTAAGGCAGAGTATGTTAGGGGAAAATGGCATGAGAGTAATTCAATTCAGTTGAATTCAGTTCAATAAGCATTTATTAAGTGGAGATGGGAAGGTCAGTTAGAATGGCAAGGAAGTAGTGGAGGCAGAGGGAACTAGGAGTTGAGCCTGGGTTGATGCAGGGAGCTGGAAAGTGGGAAGAAGGGGTGGATTTGAGAGCTAGAAGGAGGACAGAAAGGACAGCCCAGAGCAATGAGTGGAGGTTGGGGCAGGGGTTTTTATTGTCCTCTCACTTCCCCTTTTGGTTTTAGGAGGGGGTTTGTTCCTCTTTTTGTTTGTTTATCGAATGATTTGTTCTGCACTCTTTGGGGTTAAGCCAGCCTCAGAGTATATTTCCTTTTTCTCCATTCTCCCCCCTGCCAAAGAACTTTCCCCCATCTGGGTTTAAGAACTGAGATGAGCATTAAAGGAAATGTAGCCCAGATGTTTCTGATTCAGTTATCTTGAACTCAGCAAAAAATGGTTAAAAAAAAATCAGTTTTCAACATGCGGGAAACTCATGATGCTTTCCATGAGCCACTCAAGCCTTGTTTTTTCTTATAGAAATGAGGACTCAGTGCATTTTGCCAACCCCTGAAACTCACATCCCTAGAAGGTTGGGATTTGATACTTAGAAAGATGTGGCCAAGTTCCAGATATATTCCAAATGTCTTGTAGGAAGAAGATCCTTCCAAGTAACATGAACATATATAAAGATGTATGTCTACAGAGAATTTTCTTGTTTCTTGGTGATTCTTCACTGGAAATTGAAAGGAACTTGGCCATCCAGGTGAAAAGCAATTTTTCTTTGTTGTTGGTCGGTCAACAAGCATTTGTTCAAATGAGATCATACCTATAAAGTAATAAAGGCCTATTCCCTTCCCCATTCATTAAGTGCCTACCCTGTGGCAGGCACTGTGTTAAGCAGTAAGGGTACAAAGAAAAGCAAAAAGATAGTCCCTGCCCTCAAAGAGCACACAATCTAATGGGGAGACAATATGCAACAACCAGGTACAAACAAGATATATAGAAGATAGATTGGTGATAATCAATAGAGGGACAACATTAGTATTAAGGGGAATTGGGTCAAATGACTTTACTGCCTTCAGCTACTTTCTTTTTTAATTTATTTTGATTAATTTATTTATTTTTAGTTTTCAACATTCACTTCCATAAGCTTTTGAGTTTTAAATTTTGTCCACCTCCCTCCCCAAGATGGTGCACAATCTGATATAAACTATACGTATACATTCCTATTAAACATATTTTCACATTAGCCATGTTGTAAAGAAGAGTTAGAACCAATAGGAGGAACCACAAGAAAGAAGAAATAAAACAAAACAGAAGAAAAAAGAGCAAATAGTGTGCTTCAATCTGCATTCAAACTCCATAGTTCTTTCTCTGGATGTGGATGAGCACTTTCCATTATACCTTCAGCTACTTTTGATAGAAACAGCTAGAATTCCCACCACACAATACATTTTATTAAAATTAAGTCTAAAAGTTCAGCACTGTGGTGCAGTGGCTAAAGGACTGACCTTATAATTGGGAAGATGATAGAGATTATAGGCAGAGTCGGAAGGATCTCTTAGAAGCCAACTCACCCAACACTCTCATTTTACAGATGAGAAAGCTAAGACCCAGAAAGGTCATAGGACCATGGATCTGAATCTGAATGAAGAGACCTACTAGTCCAGTCTTTGGCACAAACAGCTTGCCCGAGAGGATCACATACTTAGTAGCAGAGCCAAGATCAGAATTCAGTTCTTCTGACTCTAAATTCATCATTCTTTCCCCTGTACCATCCTTGCCACAGTCATGAAGGTGGCTAAATGACAAAGCCATGATTTCTCATTATCTTAGAGACCTTGAGGGTGGATGGGAAGGGGTGGGAGTGGGATCTGAGTGGTCTGAGCAGTTCAGAGACTCACCTAGGGTCACATTGCTGGTTCATATCAGAGTCAGGTCTTAATCCCAAATGTTCTTGGTTCCAAGGCCAGCCTTCCCTCTATCCACTGTGCCATGGGATAGACAGACAGACAGGCAGGCAGGCAGATAGATAGACAGACACACAGACAGACCGATCGATCAATAGATAGATAGATAGATAGATAGATAGATAGATAGATAGATAGATAGATAGATAGATAGATGGATGGATGGATGAATAGATAGACAGGTAGATGGATGGATGGATGGATGGATGGATGGATGGATGGATGGATGGATGGATGGATGGATGGATGAATACACAGATAGATGGATAGATAGATAGATAGATAGATAGATAGATAGATAGATAGATAGATAGATGGATGGATGAATAGATAGACAGGTAGATGGATGGATGGATAAATAGACAGGTAGATGGATAGATAGATAGATGGATGGATGGTTGGATGGATGGATGGATGGATGGATGGATGGATGGATGGATGGATGGATGGATAAATAGACAGGTAGATGGGTACATAGATAGATAGATAGATAGATAGATAGATAGATAGATAGATAGATAGATAGATAGAAGGACAGATGGATGGACATACAAACAAATGATAGACAGAGATAGAAACAGAAAGACAGAGGCAGAGAAACAGGGATAGGGACAGCTGGCTATGCTGGCTAGACCACTGCTCTCTTAGATCCTACCATGGTGGAAATTCTAGTACGTGCCAAGAAGTTCATCATTAGAGAGCTGGTCAGCCATTGATGATACTTTTGGCCACATGAACTCATGAAATCATGATAAGTCACTGAAGGCCTTTGGTCTGCATAGCTGGACAGAATATCTTAAGTTAGGGATTCTCATACATACGCACATCCTGCAGATGTTTGTGTATCTATGTGTGCTCACAAGAGCAGCACAAAGCACACACAACCATATCTTTTTTAAAAAAGCGAAATTAGATTTCATCGCACAGCACTGCGTCCATCAGCTGTGTTTCCTCATGTGTTGGTTCCTCTGTGTCTTACTGGGTTTTTTTCTTTTTATAATTTCCATCACGAGGCCTGTAGAGTTTGGATTCTTGTCTGAACTGATTATGTTAAGCAAAGGCCCTACAGAAGTTTTGTGAATGAAATTAGGCCCCTCCCCTCTGCTCTCTACAATCAAAATCCCTTCGGAAACCAAGACAGGGAATACCAGGTGGGAAGAGAGAGCTGGGTTTCATCAGTCATAGGAGAGTCCGCGGCTCGCAGCATTCCCTCCTGAGTTTGGCCATTGGAAGAGCTGAGTGAGCAGCCTGGATGCCTCTGTCAGGCAACAAGATTCCAGGCTGTGCTGGGAAAATTACATCTGTTGAATAAGACTTTGCACACCCAGCTTCTGAGAAACCATAAGGCATCTCCATGACAACCGCTTGGCCTCCCTCCCTTTCCTGGATGTGGAATGCATTTTTAACTTGCTAACATCTTGTCTTCAGCTAGAAAAATTCTTATTTTTAGAAGAACCACTATCCACAAAAGTAATTAAAATAAGGGAATGTGGGAGAGGCACTTAGATAAGATCCAATGACGTGGAGGGAAGGTATGGACACAAGATGTAGAGGAAGAAAGAATTCAAAAGAAGGGGACATCTAGGGCCCTGCTCAAGGGCAACAGAGAAGAAGAAAGTCCAGGAGAGGGGGAGGGAATCCATCAAAGCCACTCTGGCTGACTTAAATCTGGCCTTGACCTTGAATCTTTGGATCTTAACTTATCTCCCTCTGGGCCCAAAGAGGAATACTGAGTTGACTCAGGAACATTGGCCAGATGTAAGGCAGGAACATTTTCCAAGTTGTGTTCTAGGAACCTGTATGGAATCTCATGAAGGAGGATTCCATAATAATATTTAAGTCCTGGGCATAGGAGTAGAGACTTAGAATTCAGGGGTCACCTAATCCAACCCTTTGATTTGACAGGTGAGGGAACTGAGGCTCTAAAAGGGTCACACATAGAACCATACATTTAGAGCTAGAGGGGTCTTGTGATCTAGTCTGACATGCCCCCATTTTACCGATAAGAAAACTGAGGCTTAAGGTCTTGCAAGTCACAAGTATCACAACCAAGTGTCAAAGCTTCTTAGTCAATGACAAGAGCATTTGTAATGAAGGTGAGAAAGGCTGTCTATAAACCAGAACACAGCCGAAGAAAACTCTGGGAAACCTTGTCAGATATGAACGTACTTGACCCTTCTCCACTAACTACGCCCCCATCCTTCACTCTTATCCCCCAAAGCAGGTTTCACACCAACATGAAAAATGGGTACTTGTATGCATAAAAATACTCTCAATTATCCACAGGTCCTATAGAAAAAGAGGTTTCTAGAGATCCTCAAATTGAGACAATCCCCAAGATTCATCAACCATTAAATCAACCTTATTTCTCATCAGACCTTTTCTCAGGTATACATATAAGCAGTTAAAACAAAACTGTCAAATCCATCTCTCCCCTTGCTTTTTCATAGAGGGGGAGTTACATTTATCCTCCAAGCCTCAGTTTCTTCATTTGAAAAATGGGGATAATCTTACCTCCACAACTTCTTACAACTACTAAGGTTGTTCTAGGGCTCGAATGAAATAACCTATGGAATATATTTTGTAAACCTTAAAGTGCTTTAGAAGTATCTATTATTATTATATTCTACCTGACTTATTATAATACTTAACAAAAAGTTAATATAATTTTAATGTTGATGTATTTATATTAATGGGATAATGTTAATATCTGTATACAATACTCTCTGCCTCCGAAATATGACATATGGAATCATATATATATGAAAAATAGTCTTATATGTGTCCGTTTAACTTCTGTTCCTGAGTTCCAGCATTTTCTAGGGCCCCTTTTGCCCCCAGAGGGCATTCTAATATTCCTCTAACGTGCAGATGGGCACTTATGGCTTCTCTTCTATTTCAAATATCTGTAATAGAGCTCACTGGCATCACAAGGACCAGTCAGGGGTTGCTGTGTCATGCCATCAAAACACGTGTCCAGTTCCATAGGAAGCATCCCAGTCCAGCCAGCCCCCCAATATGGCGGAAAGAGCACAAGATTGGGAATGAGGACATGGGCCCATCTTGGCTGTGCTTTATACTGTCTTGGTGATCTAGGGCAAGCCATTTAAATTCTTTAGGCTTCACTTATCTTATCCATAAAGTGAAGGGGTTGACGTGACTGACTCTGAGGTGCCTTCTGGCTCTACTTGTGTTAACTGAGGTTCTTTACGAGCATCAATGTCTTCATCTTTGCATTATAATCTCTAAAGCTCCTTCTGGCCCTCTCAGTATTTTGATCCTACATACCTGTGGGTGAGGTTTTATGGCCAAACAGGTTTGAGGTAAGGCCTCTGTCCAGTAATACCAAAAAGGACTTACCATCTGCAAGAAATCAGCAGAAAGGCAAAAAAGGAAAGGAGGAATGTCAGAGGTCAAAGATTAAATGAAAAGAATGTGCTTTGAGGGGAGTGTTTTGGAGGTAAGAGATTACTATAGAGGAGGGTTTTTTTTTTCTATCTCAGAAAATGAGTGGGCAGGGATTTAGGGCCGTGACAATCAAAGCTCCATCAATGAGCATTTATTAAGCACCAGTACTTGGCCTCAAGGAGTTTATCTGGAATAGAATGGAATAAACATTTATTAAGCCACTGCCCTATGCCAGGCACTGTGCTAAACACTTTATAAATACTGTCTCCTTTGATCCTCACAACAACCTTGTGAAGTAGAGTCTATTATTATCCCCAATTTTGCAGCTGAGGCAGACTAAAGTTAAGTGACTTGCCCAGGGTCACGCAGCAATGTGTTATGGCTAGATTTGAACTCAGGTCTTCTCAACTCCAGGCCCCATGCTTTATCTATCTACTATGGCACCACCTAGCTGCCTCTTATCTTGTATTGGATCTGTCTACTGTGCTGTTGTGGAATAGAGTAATTTTTTTTTAAGGCAGTTGGGGTCAAGTGACTTGCCCAGGGTCACACAGCTAGTAACTGTCAAGTGTTTGGTCTGAGGCCAGATTTGAACTCAGGTCCTCCTGACTTCAGGGCTGGTGCTCTATCCACTGCCCCTGGAATAGAATAATTTTGAAAGAGCCCTGATGGACTCTTTCCCTATTAGAATGTAAGCTCCTTGAGGGCAGAACTGTTTCGATTTTATTTTGCATCACTAGTGGCCAGCACAGTGCTTCACACGTGGTAGTTACTAAATGCTTGCTGAATGGTAGATTGATTAAGCCCCCTGCTGTAGGATGTCAATGAAGGGGTTTCTAACAGCAGGACTGATTTGTTTTTTAATTGTGAAAAACCTCCCCTTCTTCTCCAACCCAGCAAGAAAATCAGTGTGTCTAGCATATAGTGCCTCTTTGAAAGGTTAAGAGAAGGTTGCTGTTTTCTAAACTTATTTGAAGATGTCCCAGAGTCGATCCTTTCCATTCCTTTGTTGGGCTTCTCATCTTAGGTTTGGGGGGTGTCAACAAATCTGACGTGGATTTTGGCGGCCGTCATAGCATGGGCTCTTTCTACTAAAGTCCTCCTCCAATACCTTCTTGCAACCCAGAGGTGACCCTGGCTCTCTTGGCCTTGGAGCCCAGGCTTTCCTGAGGACTGGCCTCACAAAGCTCCGGGAGGCTCATCAGCAGGTTGGCCACTGGGTGATGAATGCCTTGGCAATGCTTAAAGTCTAGGGGCTAAGTAAAGAGGAGTAGTGAAGGGAAAAGGGGTGAGAAGTTGCTGCACCAGAGAAGTCACAAACCCAGGAAAGGATGAAAGTCAAAGTATGGCCATCATCCATCCAATCAATCAATCAACCAGTCATTTCAAGCTAGCACTTATTTATTCATTCATTCATTCATTCATTCAGTCAGTCAGTCATTCATTCAGTCATTCATTCATTCATTTATTGGTTAGGCAGCGGGGTTAAGTGATTTGCCTAGGGTCACAAAGCTAGTAAGTGTCAAGTGTCTGAGGCCAGATTTGAACTCAGGTGCTCCTGACTCCAGGGCTGGCATTCTATCCACTGCCCCACCTACCTGCTCCTAAGCTAGCATTTATTAAGCACTTACAATAGGCTAGGCACTGTGTTCATTGCTGGACATATAAAGATGAAGAATGAAACCAGGAAATGTTTCCCAATTTGAAACTGCCTTGAGACTGACCTGCCCAAATTTCTCTTTTTCTTTTGGGATCAGACTGGTGATTGAATCGGTGTTCCTCTTGATGAGGAAATTCCCTCTCCCAATGCTGATCGGCCCCTGCTCTGATAGCCTTAAGAGTGTTATCTGGGGTAGACAGATGGAATGATGTGCCCAGAGTCACACAGTCAGAGGCATGGACTCAAGCCCAAGTTTTCCTGTGCCTGAGGCCAACGTTCTAAGTTCTGGGTTGTGGGTGCCCATCAGAGTTGTTCATTCATTCACAAAGCTTCTTCTGTGATAGATCCTGAGAGAAAGGATAAAGAGATCATTTTTGATTAAAACGTTGTGGGACTCAGAAGGTGGGGCAGGTAGATGGAGCTGAGCTCAGTGTCCTGGGCTCCCAGCTCCTCAACTTTCCTTGAATGAGATGATGCCTTGAATTCTTCATTTTATCCCATCTAGAGGTGGGAGGCACTCATATGATGAAGCCCCTGGGAGGTAGGGGCTGTGACTATCCCCATTTTACAGATGGGGAAACTGAAGCACATGGCAGTTAAGTGGCTTGCCCAGAGAACACAGAACTAGCAAGTGTCTGAGGCTAGATTTGAACTCGTTTGAATATGATGAAGCTGTCTGGGGGGAGCAGAGCAAAGAGCACCTGAGTGAATCCTTCCCATAAAGGAAGACAAGCTGCTTCCCAATGGTCTGAGAGACACATCTCACTTGTGTTTTTCTTTTGCGGGGTGGGCTGTGTTTGTCCCCATAGATCATCATGTTGAACTCTGTTTCTGATCTCCACGGCTACATTGACAAGAGCCAGCTGACCAGGGAGCTGGGCGGGACTCTAGAATATGGCCACGGACAGTGGATACACCATCGAACAGTGAGTACGACCTGGGTGAAGCGTCTGTCTTTGAAGGTCCTGGGGGGTGAGGGAATGAGTGAAAGGTGATAATAACAAGAAACAATGACAGTAGTAATAATATTGGCAATAATAATGTAGTATTATTATCAATAGTAATGGAATGATAATTATATAATTATTACTATTGTACTAATAATAGCAATGTTATTATAGCAATAATATTATTAGTTATAATATATTATATTTATAGTAATAGCATTATTATTAATAATAATTATTATGTGATTATAATTAAATAATAAATAATGGCAATTATACTGTTATTGTATGCTGGGGCAAAGTTTACAAAGCACTTTGCATACATGATCTTATTTGCCTTGACAAACAGTGTATGGAAAGAGCTTTAGATTTGGAGTCAGGTGGACCTGGGTTCACACCTGTTTGTCACTCACTACCTCCATGACTCAGGGCTAGTTAGATAGCTGGGCCTCAGGTTCCTGGTGTCTAAAATGAGGGAGTTGGAGAAGAGAGGGTGCCTCTGAAGTCTGTGATTCTGTGATCCTGCAAACAACGCATGAGGTTGGTATTGATTATCCCTATTTCATAGCTAAGGGCTCAAGGACGGGTGATTTGCTTGGAGTCACAGAGCTAGGAAGTCATGTCTGAGGTGGGCTTAGTGCAGGAAGGCCTGATGCCAAGTCCCGGGTTCCAGGCACCACTGACCAAGGTCAGTGATCACAGCCTCCTAGTTTCCAGCCACAGGCCAAAGGATGTGCCATATCCCATAGGGCAGATTAAGTGCAGAAGGCAAAGGGCAGTGATTTCTGGCGTCAACCAGAATCTCCTTTTTAGAAAGGCTCTTTGGATGGTGGATGGAACATTTCACCTTTGTTTCATCTTTGTATCTTCAATCTCTTGAAGTCCCTAATCACTTAGTCCAACATTGGAATTGAAGTCAGGAAGTCTGGAGTTCAAATCTAGCCCCGAACACTTGCTAGTTTTGTGTTCTCTGGGCAAGTCACTTAACTGCTATATGTCTTAGTTTCCTCATCTGTAAAATGGGGATATTCACAACCCCTACCTCCCAGGGTTGCTGTGAAGATCCGATGAGGGGGCAGCTAGGTAGTGCAGTGGATAGAGCACCAGCCCTGGAGTTCAAATCTAGCCTCAGACACTTAGTAGCTGTGTGTGTGACCCTGGGCAAGTCACTTAACCCCAATGGCCTCCAGAAAAAAAAAAAAAGATCTAATGACATAATATTTGTAAAGTGTGCTTTGCAAACTTTAAAGAGCTATATTAAATATTACTTATTATCATCATTGATGAGAATAATAAATCATAAAACATGACCGGCACATAGTAGGTGCTTGATGAATGTTTGGTGATTGTTGTAGATGCGTATCAATCACCGGTATCAGTTGTTTTCTGACTTTCCTCAAATTTACGAGCAGCTCTGCTCCTTATTAGGGTTAGGAAAAAGTAAGACTCCCCCATGGAAGAGAGTATGGAGGTGGTGCAGCAGGTAGCCGCCGACTTATCAGAGACACTCTTCCTTGACCAGGAGGAGAGAATCCAGGCCAAGCCCTGGGCAACCTGGAGGAGCTGGCCAAGTTCAGGTTCAGCATTCTCTGCCTTGCTTTTGGTACTGTCTCCTGGCACCAGGAGGCCGTTGCCCTGTGAGCCTGCCTGCTGGCTCCTCTCTCCCACAAAGGTATCTTGGTTCCCCTGTCCTGTGCCCTCAGGGACAAGCTGTGTATTTACAGTAGACAGAGGGCATCTGATAAGACAATCCTAATTGGCAAAGGAGGCCCGAGGAAATAAGTCTCCATGGCCTCTGGTCCCTTCCTGGTAGCATGTGTGCATTTTAACCAATGCCTTCTGGACCCAAACCCCACCTTTGAGGCCTAATGCAAAGGAAGGGTTCTATTGGTGAAATTTCAGGGTGTTAGTACTTCTCTTTTCTTCTTCCTTCCTTCCTTCCTTCCTTCCTTCCTTCCTTCCTTCCTTCCTTCCTTCCTTCCTTCCTTCCTTCCTTCCTTCCTTCCTTCCTTCCTTCTTTCCTTCCTTCCTTCCTTCTTTCCTTTCTTTCTCTTTCTTTCTTTCTTTCTTTCTTTCTTTCTTTCTCTTTCTTTCTTTCTTTCTTTCTTTCTTTCTTTCTTTCTTTCTTTCTTCTTCTTTCTTTCTTTCTTTCTTTCTTCTTCTTTCTCTCTCTCTCTCTCTCTCCTCTCTCTCTCTCTCTCTCTCTCTCTCTCTCTCCTTCTCTTCCTCCCTCCCTCCCTCCCTCCCTCCCTCCCTTCCTTCCTTCCTTCCTTCCTTCCTTCCTTCCTTCCTTCCTCCTTCCTTCCTTCCTTCCTTCCTTCCTTCCTTCCTTCCTTCCTTCCTTCCTTCCTTCCTTGCAGCAAACAGGAGCTAAGTGACTTGCCAGGGTCACACAGCTAATAAGTGTCTGAGGCTTCTCTTCTCTTCTCCAGGGTAAACACCCCCTGTTCCTTCAAGGCATCTTTATGTGACATGGACTCAAGGCCATTTGGGTCACCCCCTACACTCTCCATGTCCTTTCTGACAGAGACTCCACCAGATGCTGGGAGGAAGGAGATCAGAACAACTGGACAGCTCCCTCTTAATGGGCAGGCTTCCAGTTTAGGCAGCAGGGGCAGAAAAAAGGCTTCTTAAAACTACAGTTGCCACTATCTGCCTTCTTTCCCACCTTGCTTGGGGGAAGAGGGGTTGAGACTATGGAACAACCACAGACTCTGCCCTGGGTGGGTTTGGGCTCTCTCAACCTTGGAGCCCTAGGGATGGGACTGTGATGGTTTGTCCTGGCCAGTGGAGGGAATGTCTGATGAGCAGGCTGGGTCTGGGCCCACCTCTCCAAGGCTGGCCCTCCAAGGACTAGAGGGAGGGGAGAGGGCCTAGGTTCAAACCCTTAGGGAAGTCACCTAACTTCTGGCCCTCAGTTTCCTCGTCAAATGAGGATGTTGAATTCATTGACGCCTGGGGTTCACATATAGCTTCAGGCAGTAGCTGTGTGACCCCTTTGATTTTTGTGGACATTGTATAAAATGGGGGTTAACATAATCTTCCTTGAGGTCCAAATCCCCCCCAGACATGAGCTGTGTGACATTGGGCAATTCACTTCCCATCCTTGAGCCCGACTTTCCTCCTCTGTAAAAGGAGATGGGGGTAGCCTGGATGACCTTAGAGAGTCCCTCAAATGCCTATTGTAGTCCTGTGTTAGTTACCATGGAGATGAGGGACAGAATCTATGACTAGTGTTAACTCGCTAGAGGAGAAACCTCTGATCTCCACACTCCCCATCCTTTGGTGACTTGTAAGCAGCAGAGGGACCAGAGGGAATCTGAAGCAGGGTCTCCTGCCCACACCATGTCCCTCCTCCCTCCTCCTGCTTTGGCCTTGCCAGGACCCCTGACATTCCCACCAGAAGAGTTGTTCGCTAACCTGGAGTCTCAGGAGGGCTCTCACTGAAGGACAGATTTCTTACCTGAGACCTAGTGAGTGACAAAGCACGTGAGCGAGGGGGAGGGTACCAATGGGAAGGGGGAGGTGAGGAAGGGGCACAGGACACATAAACTTTTTGAATGGGAAAGTGAGAAGAAAAAGTCATTCTGAGGGCACTGCTTGCTCTCATGGGCCTAGAATTTAATTTTTTTTTCACTTAAGAATTTATTTTCTCTCTCCCAACCAAAAAACCCCCCTAATCTTAACATTCTAGCTTTAGAGCTATCCAGTCTAACCACCTCATTTTTCAGAGGAAGAAACTGAGGCCCAGATTTAGAGCTGGGGGGAGGGTCAAAGCCATCCCATTCACCCCCTTTCTTTTACATGTAAGGCCCCTGAGAAGGCCATTAACTGAACTGATGAGGGTCACTCAGGTAGGAAGCAGCAGAGACAGGATGTAAAGCCCGTGCCTTTGACGCCAACCCCAGCTCTCCTTCCACTGTAATGCGTTGTATTGGCCTCTCCCCACCATGGCACATGATAATTCATTCATTTTTGCTCCTGGAGAGCACCAGTGGGAATCCATGCTGTGGTGCTGTCATTCAGAGTCAGTGGGAAGAGTGGCAGGACAGGAATGGGCTTTAACCTCTGTGAGCCTTGGTTGCTCCATCTGCCCCAATATGGGGGCATAATGCTTTTGCTACCTACCTTCTGGGGCTGCTGTGTGGTTTGTAAACTCTTAAAAGAAAACCTCTAGAAATGGTGGTGGTGGTGGTTGTTACTATTTTTTATTATTGCAGTGGGACTCTGGGCGTGTCATTCACTTCTCTAGGCTTTTGACGCCCCTCCAAGGCCCAAAATTGCAGAGAAGGTGTCCAGTTGGATGCACAATGAGTTTACCCTTCCAAGAGTTCACTAGACCAATGAAATTATAGGTTCAGTCTCTCTATTCCCATCTTTCTCCTCCTCCTTTTTCTCCTCTTCCTACTTCTTTTCTTCTCCTTCACTTCCTCTTTCTCCTTCCCCTTTTTCTCCTTCTGGTCCTTCTCTTCCTTCTTTCTCTTTCACTTCCTTATTCTCCTTTTCTTCTTTTTCCTTCTCCTCTTCTTCCTCTCCCTCCTTCTCTTCCTCTTCATCCACCTCTTTCTTCTTCTTTTCTCCTTTTGCTTTTCTTCTTTCTCCTCCTTTCTCTTCCTTCTCCTTCTAGTTCTTCTCTTTCTCCTTCTCTTTCACCACCTTCTCCTCTTCATCCTCTCTTTCTCCTCTTCCTTCTTCTTTTACCTTCTCCTCTTTTTCTTCCTTGTCCTTCTCCTCCTGTCTTTCTTCTCTTCCTTCTCATCTTCTTTTTTCTCCTCCACCTCTTTTTTTCTTCCTTTTCCTCCTCCTCCTCCTCCTCCTCCTCCTCCTCCTTCTTGTCTACTGAATTCTGAGGCCTTACTGGAGATGACAGTGGGAATGGACGGAACATGGGGAGGGGAGGGGAGGGGCTCCGCCATGTTATTTCCATCCATCCTGACAAGCTTTAATTAGCTTCCTTGCCTTTGACCTCCCAGGCCATAGAAAACTTTGCCGTGACAGTGAAAACCACAGCCCAGATGTTACAGACCTTTGGGACGGACCTGGCGGAGACGGAGCTGCCCAATGATGTCCAGTGTACAGAGCAGCTCCTCCACTCCCAGACAGAGCAGCACAGCAAGCTGAAGGTGGGTGCTCAGCCTGGGCTCTGGCACAGCAAGGATGGGGGAGGAAGAGGCAGGCTGGCTGAAACAGCTGCAGATGCTGCAGGATGCTAATGAAAGCTGACTGCTGATTAAAAAGAGAGGCCCCTTGTCTGCTTTTGCCTCCAGTGAACATACAACCGGCGATTATCCTGAGGGGCTTCTGAAGTGGGGGGACAGGAGCGGAGGGAGAAGCAACAGTCCCGAAGCCAGTCATCAGGCACTGGGCCCTGTGGCTGCAGGCAGGCACATTAGTCATCACACACTTCTGTCCCTGAGAAGGTGGGAGGACATATGTGAGAAGGGGGCCCTTAACTTGGATCATTCTGGGCCCTCCTCTTCTGATACCAGAAGTGGGCCAAGGCCAGAAGGAGGGGAAGTAACAAAAATAAGCCACTCACATTTAGGTAAACTTTAAAAGGCACACGCCATCCACCATGCCTTATCTCAGCATGGTCCACCTCACTAGCTTTGGGACCAGGAGATCCTAGTTCAAATTTGGGCTCTGCCACCTCCTGCCCCAGTGACGGAGTAAGTCACTCACCCTCCCAGAACCTCAGTGGTCCTAATAAGGAATTTGGACTCGATGACCCTTCCACCTCTATAATCTCCCTCTGGTCTCCCTTGAGTATCACTACAGACCCAGGAGGTGGGTGCTGTTATTACCTCTGTTTTGCAGATGGGGAACCTGAGGCCGGGAAGGTTGACATGACTTGCTCAGGTTCCTGAAGCATCCCATGTTAAGTGCAATGTGGTGTACTTCCCTGGGCCCCAGTTTCCCCATCTGTAAAAAGCAAGAGTTGGAATAAATGATTTCTTTTTTTCTTTTTTTATTAATTTATTTTGATTTATCAATTATCACTTCCATATGCTTTTGAGTTTAAAATTTTTCTCCCCCTTCCTCCCCACCACTCTCCCCAAGATGGCGCATAATCTCATATAGGCTATACATTTACATTCCTATTAAACTTATTTTCACATTAGTGATGTAATAAGTAAAAATTAAAAACAATAGGAGGAGCCATCAGAAAGAGGAAACAAAACTCAACGGAAGAGGAAAAAAAAAACAATTCAACTTCCGTAGTTCTTTCTTTGGATGTGGATAGCATTTTCTATCACGAGGCCTTTGGAGATGTCTAAGATCCTTGTATTGCTGGGAAGGGTTAAGTTTATCAATATTAGTCATCGCACAATGTGGCTGTCATTGTGTGCAACGTTCTCTTGGTTCTGCTCACTTCACTCAGCATCAGACCGTACAAGTCTTGGAATAAATGATTTCTAAAGACTTTTTCAGCTCTAAATTAGTAGTATCCTAGACTATTTTTATTATAAACTTGTATTAGATGGGAATTCTAGTAATCCTTCACCAGGCATGTGTTAATAAATGTTTAACAACCAGTTTTAGGAAGAAAACAAAATATATACAAGATACACTTTTAAGTTTAATTCCCCTCATTAATATTTTCTCCATTGCTTTCTTAAGTCTAGACAACCACCAAGAAAATAAGTCAAGCCCTGATTTGTTGTGAAGTGTCAGTGATCACACTGAATATTTAACAATCAGCTCTCCACAGCCTATAGTAGCTGCTTCCAGTACTCTCCTGTGGGTGGAAGAAGGCAATGAGTATATTGTTTAGCATTCTGAAGATGGGGGAGGTGGGAGGAGCAGGCAGCTGGGTCCAAGCAATGTGGCATTTGCTCATTCAGCTGGGGATGAGTTTGTTATGTTAGCTCTACCACTGAGAGTTGAGACAGGGCAGGTCCTTTGGTGGTGGTGGTGGTGGGGGTGTAGGTTTGAATGAGAAAGGGGATCCTGAGGGGACCCTGGCGTGGAGAAGCAGGTCTGGGGAAGGCTTGGGAAGGAGCATCGAGTCAGCCTAGGCTGGGCCATGCAAGGATCCTCCAGAAAAAGAGAGGGGGAAGATATTGGGGCTAGGTACCCCCAAAGGCACACCTTGCTGTTTCATCTAAATTTGCTTCAGGCAAATCAATCTAGACAGAGTCAGGGAGAAAGCTTCCAGGAAGAGAAAGCCTGGTGTAGTGGAAAGGGGCCTGTTGCTCCGTCATTTCCTCCCCTTGGGACTTGCAAATCATTTCAGCTCTCATCTAAAAAATGATGGGGCTGGACTAGATGACCACTGAGATCCTTTCTAGCTCTGGATCTAGGATTCCCTCTCTGTGCCTCAGTCTCCACATATGAAAGATAAAGGAGGTGGATAGACGACCTTTAACATTCCAGGCAGTTAAAAAAAAAGTTGACAAGGATCTCTTTTGCTCAATGTCAGTTTGTCTTTTGTCTCCCCAGGCTGAGCTGAAGCTGGCGGGGAGCCAGGGGGGCACGTTACTGTCATGCATCCGAGAACCAGCTAACAAGAACCCCGCTATCAAGCTCAACCCTGATGAACTGGAAAATGTCATGACGGTGGAAAGGTGGGGAAACATGGATCTGCTCTCTTCTCCTTTTGCCTCACACTATAGTGGCTTGATGCCTGCTGATGGCATCAGTACACTCTCCTTTTAAAAACAAATCCTGCCTTTATTAATATTTAGGGTCCTAGGAACACTAAGGGGACTCATCCCCAAATGGGTTCAGGAATCAGTGAAAGTGACTGCAGGGCCATCATTGCCCATGCTCACCCCTCACCGGGCTTTACTGAGCACCTTTAAGAAGGTCGTGGAATGATGTCTCATCCTATCTGCCTTTGCCTTCGGCTTTGCTCCCCTTTTAGACCTACTCCCTGAGAAGCCACAAGATGCTGAGTCACAAATCACCAAATCTGAGAGTTGGGAGGGAGCCCAGCAATGCTCTAGTCCAGCCCATAAGTGGTGCCACAGGGCATACAGCTCCAGGCCTGGAGTCAGAAAGATTCATCTTCCTGAGTTCAAATCTGGCCTCAGACACTTAGTATCTGTGTGACCCCGGGCAAGTCACTTAACCCTCTTTGCCTCAGTTTCCTCATCTATACAAAATGAGCTGGAGAAGGAAATGGCAAACCACTCCAGTATCTTTGCCAAGAAAACTCTAAAAGGAGTTACAAAGAGCTAGACACTGTTGAAATGATGCAACAATAACAATAAAATAAAGTTCTATATTTATCCTTATTGAATTTCATCTTATTGGATTCAGCCCAAGACTCCAGGCTGGCAGCTCCCAAACTTTTTGGTATTAGGACCTTTTTACACTCTTAAAAATTGTTGAGGACTCCTCCCCACCCCTGAAGAGCTTTTGATTAAGTGGGTTATATATACAGGAGTTACCATATTAGAAATTAAAACTCATAAAAAATTTAAAATGTATTAATTTAATAAAATAACAATAAACTCATTACTTATCAACACACATAAAATATTTTTATGAAAAATAATTGTTTTCCAAAACAAAAAAATAGGGGCATCATTACTATTCTTACAATTCTTTTTAATGTCTGGCTTAATAGAAGGCAGCTGTATTCTGTGTGCTTCTGCTTTTAATCTATTGCAATATGTAGTTTTGGTTGAAGTATATGAGGAAAATCCAGCCTCACACAGAAAAAGGAGGAGAATTTTGGTAGGTAAATAACATCTTAGTATTATTATGAGAATAGTTTGGACATCTGGGATCCCCTGGATGGTTCTCGGGGCCCCACGGCCCCACAGAGTACCCTTTAAGAACTTTGGCCCGCTGGTCAAGATCATTTTGAATCCTGTCTCCCAGGATGTTATTGATGGACCCTTCCCAGCTTTGTGTCCCCTACAGTTTTCATGACAATGCTGTCCATGCCTCTCCCGGTCTAAGCTGGTCCTTCCCCTTTACTTATCTTTCTGACATATCCCTGGTTCCTTCTTGCTTTCTTCTGCCCATCATGAATCAATGCACATATATGAAGGAGAATGGGAATCATTTTCAGAAATCCCTAGCCTAGTAGGAATTTTAGAAAATCATTTTCAAAAGACTTTTATTGTTTCCTCACACGTCTTGGTTATTACTTTGCATTTACCTATGTTATCAATTAGCGTCTCACAATCAATCTCTAATTCCTCCGTTACTAGATGGTTTGCCCTTAACTGAAAGTCCTCTGAGGGGATCTGTCTGCACGTCTAAGCACCATTGCTCTAAACGGGTTACATGGGGGTAACTTCCAACCATAATAACGTCTCTATTTAAACACAGGTGCAATAAATCAACAGATATCAGCAATTTGTAGTGAATTCTGTAGTGGATATGTGTGTATGTATGTATACGTATATGTGTATGTGTCTACACACACATACTATATGTATGTATATATACACATATATGTATGTATTTATGTATATATACATATATCTTCAATAGATACTTGCCAATGCAAAAAAAAAAAGAATAGCCATAGAAAATCTAGATGAAAAATATCCCCCAAATGAATAATATTTGGGGAAATTACCCCAAAGGAATAGTCCCTTGCATGTAGTAAGTCATTTTTTTCAGTTGTGATCCCATTTCGAATTTTCTTGGCAGAGATACTAGAGTGGTTTGCCATTTCCTTCTCCAGCTCCTTTTAGAGATGAGGAAACTGAGGCTAACAGGGTTAAGTGACTTGCCTAGGATCACTCAGCTAGTAAGTGTCTGAGGCCAAATATTAAACCAGGAACATGAGTGTTCCTGACTCTAGGCCTGGCACTCTATCCACTGCACACCTAGCTGCCCTTCTCCCAAATGTAATATTTGAGGGGAAAAAAGTATGTGCGCCCACGCACGCACACACATGCACACACACACGCACAATGTCTTCAGCTCTTTCAAGTTCTTATGTCAGATTCTTCTCTCACATTCCTATATCTATGGCATAGCATGCACACACTTGCATGTATATATATACACATAAATACACATGCACACATATACACATAAATAAACACACATATACACATATGCATACACATGTGGGCATATGTAGGTACATGTAAATACAACAATACACACATGAATGTATGTGTGTGCATATAAATATATGCACATATATACGCACACACACATATATGTACACGCACTTACTAATACCCATGCACATATATACATACACAGCTATGTTGTAGTCATACACACATGCATACATACACATATACCTATATGTGTTTATTAATACACATGCACATATATACACACAGGTATGTTGCACACATGCATACATACAGATGCACACATGCATGTGTAAATAGCTGTCTATATCAAGATCTCTGTGACCCCATGACATATAATACAAATATATGGCCCCATATACAGATGAAGATGTATGAAGGTGAAGGGGTGAGATTTAATGGCCTCTGAAGTCTTTTCTAGCTCTAGAGGTTGTGGTCCCACGTCCTAGGCACTTGGTCCCAGGTCTGACCCTTACGACTTGAGTGACAGCCTTCATTTCTTCCCCTATAAAATGGGGATGATAATGGCACCTACCTTAAGAAGTTGTACTGGGGAGGGCGCTGGCAGAGTGCTTTGTAAGCCCTGAAGGCCCCTAGAGACGTGAGTGACTGCACATGTTTGTGGTAGAGGACGTGGCACCAGTTGGAATTATGGCTGGGATGTTTTTCACCCTAGGTGCCTCAGTTGGGAATACACAGGCGCCATCACACATGCTGTCCTCTGTTTCTCCTAGGTTACTCGCTCAGCTGGATGAGACAGAAAAGGCCTTTGATCAGTTCTGGACTAAGCATTATCTGAAGTTAAACCAATGCCTGCAGCTGCGGCACTTTGAGCACAATTTCCGAGAGGTATTATTTCTCCCACCCCCTTCTTCCTCCAGGAAGGGGCAGTCTCTGGGGCAAAACTGGTCCAGGCCCTTCTCCCCCATTCATTTCCTTCTGAAGTCCTGCCTAGGTGCCAGAGCCTCTCTTCTGCCCTAGAATAGAGAGGCAGGATGCTAGGGGAGAACAAGGCAGGAACCTCAGCTTGAATCCTGTGAGGGTTTGGGCAGGTCCATTCTCCAACTGGGGCCTCCCCATCCTTGTCTGTAAAAGAAGGTATTTGGCTAAATAGCCCATAAGGTCCCTCCCAGCACTAGCCAAGTCCACAGGCATTTATTAGGCTCTTACTGGGTGTCCAGGCACTGTGGTATATACATGCAAACAGAAGGAAAGACAGTCCCTTCCTTCAGAATAAAGCTAATGTAACATTCTCGATGTTACATCTGGAGAGTGAAAAGTAGCAGACAACCAGACCATCCTTCCTTCCCAGGCAGTCATCTGGGATATAGAATTAAGAAGGAAAAAAAGACTCTCTGTGGTTTTATTATTATTATTTTTAACAGAAGCACCTGCAATAGCTCAGCATCGGGGATTTCATGAGAGGAGGTTTGGAGCAGAGCCTGCTACCCTCCTGGTGGTGGTGGAGGTGACTGGGAAACCTGCCAGGCTTTTTCAGGAATCCTTTGAACCAAGATCCTCATAGATCATAGGCTCACAGAACTATAGCTGGAAGGGAACTCATTGTACAGATGAGAAAACTGAGGTCCAGGGAATAAAGTCACTGGCTTGGGCAGTCGCTAAGGGGTCCAAGGATCTGGGTACAAATCCCACTTGAGATTGGGGGCAGAATGATAAAGTGGAGAGGACAGGCTCTGGGGTCTTCCCCTCTTTGTATATCTGGGTAATTGTGCCAGGTAGTGTAGTGATTAAACACTCAGGCCGGTCAGAAAGACCAGAATTCAAATCCAACCTCAGACACTTACTGGCTAGAGGACCCTGAGCAAGCCATGTCACCGCTCTTTGCCTCAGTTTCCTCAACTGTAAAATGGAGATAATAACAGCACCCACTTCCCAGAGGTTGTTTTTAGGAACAAAGAAGTCAATAATTGTAAAGTAATACATATAAATGCTGCTATACACAATGAAGGGCAGTATGGTGTAGTGGAGAGAGTGCTGACCTCTTAGGGTCCCCAAGACCTGGGTTCAGGTCCTGCCTCTGACACATACCATGTGACCCTGGGTAAATCACTTAACATCTCACTGCCCGGGTAACTCTCCAAATGGTAAGTTACAGAAGAGGGAGTTTTATCAGCAGGAGCTCCTCAGACCAGTGAAATCACAGGTCCAGTGCAAATCCAGGGTGCGCTGAAGTGATTTCTCTAAGCCGAGTGTCCTTTATCCCTCTTCCATGGTCCCTGGCAGGTGTGTTTCTGAATTATCTCACTCTGTTTTCAGGTTAAATTGGCCCTGGATAGCCTAATGTCTGTACAGGCAAAAATCACAGTCATTGGGAACAGCGTGGCACGTGTGGAACAACTGCTGAAGGAGAGGAAGCAGCTGGAGAGGAGAGGCCAGGTGGGTGCCAGAGGCGTTGGTGTCCTGGGAAAGGCCCTGCTGGGGTCAGCGACAGGCTGAGCCTCTCCACAAGTCTGTCTGCGAATCGCGAGTGACCGTGGCTGCCGCCCAGGAGGTCGGATTGGGGCAGGGATAGATGGGAGGCAGGCAGACCCACCGGCAGCCACTGCAATAATTAGGACGTGCGGGGAGGAGAGTCTGCACCAAGGTGGGGGCACTGTCAGAGGGGAGAAGGGGGCATGATCGGGAGGTGTGGTGAAGAGGTTGTATGTGAGGGTGAGGGTGAGATAGATACCAATGTTTCTAACCTGAGGGACTGGGAGGATGGTGGTACCCTCAAGAGCAATATGGAAGCTGGGAGGAAGGGAAAGTTTTGGACATGTTGAGATGGAGATGTCTACAGGACATCCAGTTCAGATTTCTATATATGTATAGATAGATAGATAGATAGATAGATAGATAGATAGATAGATAGATAGATAGATAGATAAATGATTGATAGGTATGATGGATATAGATGAATGATAGATATACAGATAAATGGTAGATACATTTATACAGATGAATGCATGATAAAAAGATATAGATGATGAATGATAAATAGATAGACAGACAGATAGAAAGGAAAGGAGGAATTTTGTTGCGTGATTTCCTCCAGCTCTATGCAGATCCAGTCAGAGATGCTGTACCAATTGACTTAACTCTTGCGTTTAATCGACAAGAATTATGGGTTGCATGTGCTGAATGGGCCTGAGTGTCTATGATATAGCCAGCCACTTAACCAATTTGACTCAACTTAACAAAATTTATTAAGCCCCTACTATGTGCCAGGGGATGAAAAGACAGAAATGAGTCAGTCTTTGCCCTCAAGGAGCTTACATTCTACCTGGGGCAGCAATATGTACAGAAGTAAGTAAATACATGGTGCATACAAAGTTTTATGTATGCATACATATGTATACATATACACATATATGCTCCATATACATATACATATCTCATATAGAAAGAGAAGGAGGTCTGGATCCATGCACTCAGGCCTAGGCGAGAACCTCCAGGCTCCGAAGTCAAAGTTCTCCCCCCACCCCATTGGTTACCCCTGAGACTAGGCAGCTTTTGACAGTTGGACTCTGTTTCCCAGGAGCCCCTGGAGAAGGCCCAGGCCCTGGCAGTGACCGGTGACCAACTTATCCAAAGCAACCACTATGCTGTGGACTCTATCCGGCCCAAGTGTGTGGAGCTCCGGCGCATCTGTGATGACTTCACCAATGAGGCCAAGAAGAAGTGTGACATTTTGGGGAAGGCCCTGGAAATGCATAAGCAGCTAGATGCGGTGAGCAGAGCTAAGGGCCCATGCCCAGTTTCTTAGGAAGGTTTCAGTGTGGAAAAAGAGATTGTGGACTTTTCTTTCTATGCCTTCCCCATTGAGGCTGATAATTCCCCACTCATCCACTGGACTGGCTGCCTTTTGGGCCTTGAGTGAATCAGCCAGTAGGAGAGCCCAGCTTTGGTCTGTAGGTCACTAATTAGCTATGTGATCCGGGGCAGATGATTCCATTCCTCCAGGCCTTCATTTCCTCTTATATAAAATAAGGAATGATGATAACGGTGTGGGACAGTGGGAAACACTGGATTTGGAAAAAGAAGGTCTGGGTTCAAATCTTACCTCTCTTATTTGCTACCTGTGTGACTTTGGTCAGTTTCTTCAGAGGACAGGTGGACTAGATGGTCTCTCAGGTTCCTTCCAACTCTACATCTATGATGTAGTTTTTGGCCAAATTATTCAACCTCCTTTGGGACTCAGTTTCTTTTTCTGTAAAATGCAAGGGTTAGAAGATGCAGACTCTGAAATCTGTAGATCAAGGATCCATATGTTCCTGTAAACAGCCCTGAGAACCTCACAGATCAGAGAATTGTTGTTATCAGTAACAGTAATCCTCAATCCCACTTTAATAGATTTTCTTTTAAGGGAGAAATAAAATTATTGTATTATGTGTTTATTTTAAATAGATTCAAGGAATAATGCACACAGAAGGAACACAGATTGTGGAAATTAGCTGGTGGTTGTTAGGTTCTGATATTTTTTTTTCCATTTCTGTTATGTTTAGACAAGGAGTAAATGTGATGTCTTAAAAAAAAGTGGTGTTAACTGACACATGGTTTGGAGGTTTGCAAAACATTGTACCTCCATTATTTTATTTGAGTTTCACAATAACGGGGGAATTGGAGTGGTGTAAAGAATAGGAACTATAGTATTATTATCTCCACTTTACAGATAAGGAAACTGAATAAAAAATGGTCTGAGGCTGGATTTCAACTCACATCTTCCTGGCTCCAAGTTCAGTATTATCTCTGGTTTACCACAGGGCTGAAAAGACTCTAGAGCTACATATGTTCCAGGGGCTGGCAGCTAGGTGACACAGTGGATTGGGGTTGAGGCCGGGAGTTAGGAAGGCCTGAGTTCAAATGTGGCCTCAGACACTAGCTATGTGACCCTGGGCAAATCACTTAACTGCTGTCTGCCTCAGTTTCTTCATCTGTAAAATGGGGATAATAATAGCACCCACCGACTCAGGGTGTTGTGAGGATTAAATGAGATAGTAATAGCAAAGAGCTTAGCACAGTACCTGGCACCTAGTGAGGGAGATATAAATGTTAGCTTGTAGTAGTAGTAGCAGCAGCAGCAGCAGCAGTTGTTATAGTAGTAGTAGTAGTAGTAACAATAGGAGGAAGAGGAGAAATAATAGTAAGCATTTGATAAATGCTTTTTGTCAGAGTCAGGATTTGAACCCAGGTTTTTAACATATTTTTGTATTTATGTATTCATAATGGAAAGAAAAAAGTTAAATTTCAATTAGAGATTGGTGAAAATAAAGATGCAATTTTTTCCCCATCAAAGATCA